>NW_016107713.1:2005488-2027470 GCF_001604975.1 Cebus imitator
ACAGGCTTTATTGGTGGGGAACTCAGTGCAGAAAAAAAGTGATTGTGCTACCCTCCAGTAATTCACACATATGTTTGAGAGATTAAAAAAAAAAAAGATGACTCAATTTTTTAATTACTTTCTACATTTATATTCTTCATGATTGTGTGCATGACTTTCAGGGCACAATGATCCTGTCTACTTGATTTTTACAAAAATTAAAGAGAAAAAAACCTTAAGACTTCATTAGATAGGCTTTCTTACTAAAATAACTGGCTACTGATGGTTTCATGCAGTTAAATAAATTAGCTAATGATTTTAGCAGTAATTATAATTGCAGCTTTTATGTTTTCTTCCTGTTTTTGTCTCTGCTTTCACTCTTCGGTATCTACAAACAATTCTGTGATATGTAATTGTCAAAAGGTATAGCATATGTTGCCCTCTAGTGATTCATACGAACGCAGGAAAAGTCACGTAGATTGTCTCAGCTATCCAGATCTGTATATGGACTTCTTTTGTCATCATGCAAAATCTGTATACTATTTTCCATTATTTCAATATTTAGATTCTTTAATAGCTTCAGTGTTTACATTTTAGTTTATTATTACACAAATCCAACACAAACTCTGTTCTCCATTCTTTATAAAAACAAGCAAGTAAGCAAAAACAAACTTTAAGAAAACATAATAATACAGGAAATTCTCAAATGAGAAAAAAATCTATTTTAATTAGTTCTTTTTTTGTGGAGTGATTTTAACCAAATAACTCATTGATCTAAATGTATGTCTATTAAAAGTTAATCAACTTTTCTTAAGTTAGTATTTCCCGAATATAAGAAGTGACAAGTGGAATTGAATACATCATGAAAAGATCTAAAGTAATATATATTGGTGATATACAGTTACTATGTTTAGCAGAATTGCCAGAAATGTTTGCTTAAGAGCATCTTTGTCCTCAAATCTGACTCAGGATATCTGGGAATGCTGCCAAGCAACCTATGTTTTTATTTGGTTCTTAAGTGATTCTTGATTATTTCAAAAGCTGCCCTGCTCTGCGTCTTTCCAATGTCTTTTCATATCATTTCACATTTCCCTTTGCTAGATTAATATTCCTATCTTTAGGCTTCACAGATTTTCACATATGGCATTTAAGTAAAAATACTTTGAATATATAATTTTATAACCTTTTATGATTTTTCTTAGGCAACATTATCTCATAATTTTATCTTAATTTTATGTAACAATTTAGACTCTACATTAATGAGATTTCATTCAAAGTAATTAGATCTCTAAAAAAATAGGAGGGTTTCATAACTTATAGTATATCACAAGGAAAATATTATACTATATCAAGCTATTGAAGATAATATTTAAAAAGATTTAAAAATTATAATTATTTCTTGGTTGGCAAGAGAGAAATAAGAGAGGCAAAATATTTCAGGGTAAAATTACATTTAAAATTATTTGAATAGTATCTACTTTTATTTTTGATAAATTATTTTGAAAATATGATTGATAAAGTTGCTGACCTATAAAAATCAAATCTTTACAAAGATTTACTTGCCATTTAAATTAGGAACAAACCCTGTAAGAAACCTGTAAAACCTTAGTTTTAGCTAAGCACTTACTAAAATCAGAGCCAGAATGAAATACTGTATTTGGAAATTGTTAAGGTAAAAGGATAAAGAAAAATGAATCATATTTCCCATGGCATTTTTGCTAGTTTTTCTATGATGGTCTTAAAATATCTTCTATTTTAAAATAACATAGTAAGAGGAAACATTTAAAAATCAAGTCTAAAATTGAACTTGAAGGTCCTATTCTATACATGGGAAATTATAAACTACTGAAGACATCTTGTGACTAAGGCTGGCAATTTTGTCTCAAAGTGAGGCTCCATCTACTGATGCTAAAACAAGCCATTTATGACATTTATAAGCAATTAATTTGATGAAAACCTAATCATTTATGTTAGAAGCTTGTAAAACAATAAACCATAGCTAATCTTACTAAAATGTTTTCTCACACTGCTCATGCAAAAATCAACACAACTAGCAAAAGCAGTCCTCATTACAAACTCCAATAGAACAGTTTTCTTAGCACCACCCAACTTTCCATTTCCCACCCTCAGTTTCTCTGAAAGATCAGTTTACTCTCTTTCACTCACATCATAACTACAACATACTAAGTATGGGAGAACTCTGCAAGATTCTGCAGTAGACATCAAGGTAATACCTATATTGGCCTCAGATCCTCAAAAAGCTTCTCAGATGAGAAGTGACAAAATAAAAGAGCTAAATATGATACAAAATTATAAAATAAAGAGTACTGAGAAAGTGAAAATAATATTTTTGATAGTTTGAAAGAGGTATATCACCATTTTGTTAAAATGATTAGAGATGATTCCATAGAAAGATAACATTTGAATGAATTGAGAAGTAATAATTGCAAATTGACAAGTAAAGCTATAGAGAAGGCTTTCAGGATATCCCTGAGAAACATCAGTAGAGTCGCGGAGTCAGGAATGTGACAGCAGGGTCCAGGAAATGTATTCTAGTTTGTTCCTTTAAGTCTTAGTGTTGTGGGTTTTTTCCCTTCTCTCTACCTAATGCCTTTGTTTGTTTATATTGCTATAATGAAAAAAAAAAAAAATCCAAGACTGGGTAATGTAAAAGAACTGAGATTTATTTTCTCACAGTTCTAAAGGCTGGGAAGTCAAAGACCAAGGTGCTGACAAGTTCAGTGTCTGGTGAGAGCTGCTCTGCTATCAAGATAGCAATTTCAAATCTGTGTCCTCTGTGGGGAGTTATGCTGTATCTTCACATGGCCAAGCTCTCATGACCCAAACACCTCCTAAAAGGTGTGCAAATGTATGTCCCCCAAAAACATGGTTGAATTGTCTATTAAGTTTGCAACACATGAATTTTGAGGGACATATTCAGACCATAGCACTTGGCATCTGGTACCTGTACAATCTCTTGAGTTTTCCCAGTTCTTTGGTTCCTTCTCTGTATTTGTTACTCTTCTTCTGCTCCTTTAATGTTGGAGCTCCCCAGAGCTCTTTGCTCCTTATGTGTTCAATGTATATTATCTCCATCTATAATTTCAGTTTATGGTTTCACCTACTGTCTATATGATCCTATTTACCAAATATAACACTTTAAACCTCAAAAACTTAACCAGAATACATGCTGGGCTGTGCCTTTAAGATCTCTCTTTGAGGACTGAGAAACTAATTCACCAAGCTGCTTGGAGTGTTGTAGTTCTCATATGAATTCTTTCCAAAAATTACATTCATTAGAAAAAGCTGCTTTGTCCCAGGTCATTCTTTGTCCCTGGGGAAGCCTGCCTCCAATACCTTCTGAATATAGAAATACAAAGGTCTATCTCATTATAGGCAATATTGGACATTTCTGAAGGGTCATTCCAAATCCAGAGCTTTCTTGAGATGGGATAAGGCCTCTTTTGAAAATGTATTCTTCATCTCAGAGTCTACTTTGGAGTGGACTTTTTTTGCAATGTCTAGTTGTACTAGACCCTCTTCTACTTTGATAACATGGGCTTTTTAAAATTAAGATACTAAAAATTAAGCTCATTATCTATTTCCCTAAAATATTCTTACTCATTTGTTTCATTTGGGAATATTATATACTATACATGCCAGTGGTGCCTTCCTCATGTATATCCTTGTTTGTAAAACATCTACTTTATCTACAGTCTGAAAGGGGCTGCCCTATGTACTCCATGAACTGACATCAGTTCAACCAGGAGTAGTCACCTAATTCAATCAGGAATTTGGGATAGAACATAAGACAGACACTGAGTTAGTCAAATACTGTTTGACTTTAGAGCGTAAGTAACATTGGAGCCACATTTTATTTCATGCCAAGCCCAAATCAAGAAACATCTAACTTTATAGAAGAGACAATACTATAAACCTTGCTGAAGAAGCCAGACTACAAAGGGAACAATAAAGTAAATTGGTGGAGGAAACATAAATGGGAACTCACTTACCCTAAGAAATAGTGATGGGTAAGATATAAGCCTGATTACTTTAAAGTTCCCCTGTATGAAGACTTGCTTTTTAAAAATTTGTTTTCTAAAATAACCCTGAAACCTTACAATAAATACAGTTCCCATCGAATAAAACATTATACAACATATTCCCTGCTTGGTAAACAGCACCACAATCTAACCTTTTGTTTCAATCAGAAACCTGAGAGGGATTGAGGCCCTTTACTTATAACCCAGAGAAGAATAGCCGAAAAAAAAAAAAACCTTCCATTTTTGTTGACATTGTTCTCTCTCTCAAATCATATTGCAATTACCTAAGCTCCGAATTTTTTTATTCTTTGTCTGTCCTGACCTTCTCCAATCTGCCCTTCATATTTATGAGGGTTTTCATTTACATATTAATCTGATGGTATCATTCCCTTGTTATAATACAAATTATTTCAACTTCATCTCTGAGATAAAACATAATCTGCTGTAATAGTATACAATGCACTTTCTTATATGGTTCTGTCCTGCCTTCCTAGAAACATCTCCTATTACAAAGATTACTTGAATTTCTAATCCATCATTAGTCATTCCATTGTTTCAAAAGCGTCATACTTTCTCAAGTTTTCCTTCCTTTGTATATTCTTCCTATTGCTCAGAACATTCTCCATCATGCTTGTGGAAAACTTCTATTTATCCTTAATCTGTCCAATTTGAAGTTATTTCATTCTTTTAGCCAACTAGGAATCATGCTGACCTTTTAGTCACTGCTGCCTCTGCACATAGCACAGTACCTTAAATAAAGCAGATCTATATCCTGACTTATGAATTAACTGAAGCATCTTTTGCATCATGTAGACAGATTAGAATATTGATTTTTATTTTGCAGCTTTGTGCATAATTCTATTATTAAAATTAATTTATTGCATTGTCATTTTTATGTGCATAACTCTCTTCAACAAGAATGAAAATGTTTTGAGGTCATAGTCCATAAACTTTCATATTGGCAAATGTTCTCCAGAAACTAACAAAGTCCTTGGCAGCTTTAACTCAGAAATATTTGCCACACGAATGAATAAATGCTCATAGGGTAGCAATAGATGATAAGGCTCCACATTTTGAGAAAGCTTTTACCTCTCGGTAGGAAGGCAAAACTTCTGAGGAGCAAAATCCCAAAATTCCTTCTTTAGAAGAACAGAAACAATGTGCATAGGCTAAGGGTGAGAATTTACCTGAAACTAGATTGTATGAAGAGGTGTGGAACACCACAGGTAAGCTATGTTTACAGAGAGCAGTTTGTTGACGCAGGAGGAGGGAGTGAGAGAGACTCTGCATTATCAGCAGCTGTGCTGCTAAACGGGACCAGGAGTAAGGAAACGCTAAAGGAAGGTATTCTCACAGACAATGCTGCTTCATGAGAATGATTTCTGCAAGGTGAAATATATATATATATATATATATATATATATATATATATATATATATGGAAAAGGCAAGGAATCTATGCAAAACAATGCATAATGAATAAAAGAAGCAGGTAAAACAAAAGGCAGATGAAGGCAACATAGAAAAAAGTTCAAAGACATTGTGATGACGTCAAACTTAATGAAACAACCAATTTCATGAGAGCTCAAAAGGGAAGTATAGCAACTCAGTATAATAAGAAAAAAAAATCAGACAGAATGTGAGCTGGAGAGAATCAGAAAAAAAACTAGATAAAGAAAATTATCACAGAAAGACCATATTAGTTGCAGCAGAAAAACACAGTTTGAAACAATATGTTTCAAAAATAGTTTTAAATGTAATTTAAAAATATGTTTTTAATAGGAACAAAAATAAGGAGACAATATTGTGGATTCCACATTAAAGATTTCTCAGAAAGTCAAATGAAGAAAGTGAAATTGGTAAAATGCATTTTGGAAATCAGATTACAAAATAAACAAAAGTGAATGGTGAAATAAGAAATCTAATTTGAATAAAAGCGGTACTTATATCTTAGTTGTAAGCTGAGAGGTTCAGAAACAATATTTTTTAATTCTAATGGATATAAAGCATGGTTCATCCCTGAGGATTCTTACCAGGTAGGAGTGACAGTAAAGTAATTTTACTATACAATTATTTGTAAGCCTAAAGAAGGCAGGATGGAAAGGTAGCCAGCAGACTTATTCCACAAGGCTATGAGAATGTATTGTTATAATACCCAGTGGACCTGGTAGAGTGTCTGAAATTACACAGGTAAACAATAAATGTTAACTTTCAACTATGCTGAGGAAGTGCAGTTAATTTTGCTAGTACATATGTAATATGCATACATATAAATACATGTAACTATATAACACCCATGTGTCCATTATTGCATTTTGATACACAGAGTATTGGTTAATGATGTTGATTGCAAGCAACAGAATCATTATAATTAATTTAAGCAGAATAAGAATTTATTAAATGATTTAGCTGACTCAGAATCACTGAGGTCTGGAAAAAGAGTCTGGAGGCAAGCCTTTGAGAGACATAACCACACCCCAGAATTTATGTGGTAAAGAAACAATCACCCCTGCAGTTGTGATCACCAAGTACCAAATGTCAGGAATTCAACTTTTCTGTTACAGATATTACAGAATTGGGGGCACATCTGCATCAAAAACTTGGCCAGGCACTCACTGCCAGCCCAAAATAATAAACTTCATCTAAATTGAGACTTACATAGACACATCTTCATCTTTACTGAAAGACATACGGTTTACTAGAGGTTTGCAATCTATGTTAGAGATGCTGATTTTATTGTGTTTGCTTGTTTTGAGACAGGGTCTTTCTCTGTCACCCAGGCTGCAGTGCAGTGGTGCAATCTTGGCTCACTGGATCCTTGAGACCTCCTGGGTTCAAGCAATCCCCTGCCTCAGCCTCGCGAATAGCTAGAAGCACAGGCATGTGCCACCATGCCTGGCTTATTTAAAAAAAATCATTTGTAGTAATTAAGGTCTCCCTGTCTTTCCCAGGCTCGTCTCCTGGCTCAAGCAATCCTCCCACCTCAGCCTTCCAAAGTGTAGGGATTACTGGCATGAGCCACTGCACCCAGCCAAGATGCTAATTTTATAATGTCGAGAATTCACCAAATATAGAAAGGAAAAAAAAAAAAAAGAGTAGCCAGTGTTTGATAAATGTTCACTGTATGCATCTATACTCATCCTCCAGTTTTCTCCTAATGTTATATTAATAACTAACTCACAGGGTTGCTGTAAATATTACAGTATATTTTATACGTGGTCTTTAGAAATGTACCCTGTACATAAATACTACCTAAGTGTTTACTGTTTTTCCTTCTTTCTGCTTCCTTTTTGCCTGGACCATCAAAGTAAATGGGTAAATGTTAATGTTATTAAGAAAAATATTGAATGAGAATCATAATTGAGGTTTTCTAACCTGCAGCATCTTATCATCTTCAGCTTTGTGTTCATTTTGGTGTTGGTTTCTCTTTGAATTGTTGACATCAAAAATCCAACAATGAGCCAACTAGTGTTTCAGAAGGAGGCAAATTTAACTTTCTTTTTCTTACCAGATGCTTAGAGAAACTCTAGACAAATGTTTTATTATAGTTTCTTGGAAAATAAAACTCTATACTGAGAGTATAAAAGTTATCTCACTTCTACCAACAATCAACAACAAAACTCACAATACATAAAAAAAAGGGCCAGCTCAATTAGGATTTTCATCAGCCATTACCCTGGGTACAGTGTAATAAACGTGTGTGTTGGAACTTGAGAGTATCTGTTAACCTGCTCTCATAATTACTAGCAGTGCTCAGTTATCTCACTCTCTATGTCAGTTTGAAGGTAAAATTGGATTCATAAAACCTTGCAGATAAATAAAAATGCAGTCAATATATGATGTGCATAGTGTGGCTGGCTTTGTGACCTCTTGTATCAGAGGCATAACGGCATTGGTTTCGTAATTGCCATTCTATAACACTCATAATTTGCTCCATGAAGTTCATTATAATTTTTTCAGATGTTACTGCAGAAAAATATCTAGAAAAGTCAACAGTATTTAAAGAAATGGTTAGAGGGCCCACAGGTAAGGATCAGTAGCAAATTGTCTTGATAAGTGGCAATGGGAAACCATAAGTTCATAGAGTGAGGGAGGACCTTCAAATATCTCACAAATCCTCCACTTTTCACAGATGATGATTCAGAAGATACAAAGTTTATACAAGTATAAATCTTTGACTAAACTCCAGATCCAAAATTTTCACAGTACTTTTATTTCCATTCTTACTCTCCAGGTTTTCATTATAAAACAGGGAGAATCTCAGATAGAATGGGTTTTTTTCCCCTTACTTTATATTAGGCACACCTCAGAGATACTGTCGGTTGATTCCAGACCACAATAACAAAGCAAATTTGCAATTGAGTCACACAAAATTTTTGGTTTTCTAACACACATAAAAGCTTTGTTTACATTATATTATAGCCTATTAAGTATGCAATAGAATTATGTCTACAAAATTTATATGGCTTAATTTAAAAAACAGTTTATTGCTAAAAAATGCTATCATCTGGGCCTTCAGTGAGTTAATCTTTTTGCTGGTGGAGTATGTTGCCTCAGTATTGATGGCTACTGACTGATCAGGGTAGTAGTTGCTAGAGGGTGGGATAACTGTAGCAATTTTTTTTTTTTTTTAAGACAGAGTCTTGCTCTGTCGCCAGGTGCCAGGCTGGAGTACAGTGGCACGATCTCAACTCACTGCAACCTCCGCCTTCTGGGTTCAAGTAATTCTCTTGCCTCAGCCTGCCGGGTAGCTGGGACTACAGGCGCACACCACCATGCCCAGCTAATTTTTTTGTATTTTTAGTAGAGACGGGGTTTCACCATGTTGGCCAGGATGGTCTCGATCTCTTCACCTCGTGATCCACCCGCCCCAGCCTCCCAAAGTGCTCCCATTACAGGCTTGAGCCATTGCGCCCAACCACAATTTTTTAACATAAAACAACAATGACGTTTGCCATATCAATTGACTTTTCCTTTCATGAACGATTTCTCACTAGCATACAATGCTGTTTTATGGCATTGTGCCCACAGTGGAACTTCTTTTGAAATTAGAGTCAGTCCCCTCAAATCCAGCTACTGCTTCATCAACTAAATTTTTGTAACACTCTACGTTCTTTATTGTCATTTCAAAAAGGTTTACAACATCTTTACCAGGAATAGATTTTATCTCGAGACATCACTTTTTCGGCTTATCCGCAAGAGGCAACTCCTCAACTGCTCATTTTATTATGAAATTGCATCAATTCAGTCACATCTTCAGGCTACACTTTAGTTTTCATTGTCTTGCTATTTCCACATCTGCAGTTACTTCACTGAGGTCTTGAATCCCTCAAAGTCATCCGTGAGGTCTAGAACTTCTTCCAAACTGCTATTAATGTTGATATTTTGACTTTCTTTCATGAATCATGAATGTTCCTAATAGCATCTAGAATACTGAACATTTCCAGAAGATTTTTCTTTGCTCAGATTCATGAGGAGAATCACTATCTACATCATCTATAGTCTTCCAAAATGTGTTTCCTGAATAAGGCTTGAAAGTTTAAATGACTAGTGGCTCTATGGGCTGCAGAATGAGTACTGTCTTAGCAGGCATGAAAGCAATATTTATCTCCTTGCACATCTCCATCAAAGCTCTTGTGTGATCAGGTGCATTGCCAATGGAAAGTAATGTTTTAAAAGGAATCTTTTTTTTTTTTTTTTTCTGAGCAGTAGGTCTCAAACATGAACTTAAAATACACAATAAACTATGCTGTAAACAGATGTGCTGTCATCCAGGTTGTATTGTTCCATTTATACAGCACAGGCAGAGAATATTTACCATAATTACTAAAAGCTTTAAGATTTGCAGAATGGTAAATGAACATTGGTTTCAACTTAAAGTCACTACCTGTACCAGTCCTTATCAAGAGAGTCAGCCTGTCCTTTGAAGCTTTGAAGCCAAACATTGACTTCTTCTTTCCAGCTATGAAATTCCTAGATAAATCTTCTTCCAGCGGAAGCCTATTTTGTCTACGTTGACAAAGTTGTTAAGGGTCACCACCTTCACCTCTCTCTTAGCTAGATCTGGATAAGTTGCTGCAGCTTCTACATCAGTAATTGCTGCTTCACCATAAACTTTTCTGTTCTGGAAACCGCTTCTTTCCTTAAACCTCATAAACTAGCCTCGGCTAGCTTCCAACTTTTCTTGTACAGCTTCCTCACCTATCTCTGACTTCATGGAATTGAAGAGTTAGGACCTTGCTCTGGATTAGGCTTTGGCCTAAGGAGATGTGGCTGGTTTGATCTATCTATAATACTCAAACTTTCTTCATATCAGCATAATTCATGTGTTCACTGAAATGGCACTTTTGATTTCTTTAAAAACTTTTCCTTTGCATTTACAACTTAGCTAACTATTGGTGCAAGAGACCCATAGTTTCACCCATTTCTTGTTGTGACATGCCTTTCTTACTAAGTTTAATCATTTCCAGCTTTTAATGTAATGTGAGATATGGGTGACTCTTCCTTTCAATTGAACACTTGGCTATTGTTAGGTTATTAATTGGCCTAACTTCAATATTGTTGTGTCTCAGGGAATAAGGAAGTCCTGGAAAAGGGAGAGATATGGGGAGGTTAGTCAATGGAGAAGTCAGAACACACACACAATATTTATTGATTAACTTTGCCATCTTGAATAGGCATGGTCTGAAATTTCCCAAATACTATGATGACAATCACAAAGACCACTGATCCCAGGTCACCATAACAGATGTAATAATGAAAATGTTTCAAACATTGTGAGAATTGGCACAATGTGACATAGAGACAGAAAGTGAACATGTGTTTCTGGGAAAATTGTGCTGATAAACTTACTTTCAAATAAATGTTCACAAACCTTATTTGAAAAAGTACAGTCTATGCTGCACAGTAAAGCAAAGCACAACAAAATGACACAGGGCAGTAGTCTATGCACGCCTTTTCCAAGACTTTATTGAAATTCTACACATGCCTACAGGTAGAAAGAAACAAAGCAGTGTGATTCTTAACCTTACCATCTAGTAGTTAATATAACACAGCTAAATAAAAATAATAATGCAAACCAATTTTCACAAACTACAACACGGAGGGAAGACATAAGATAACCTTTTATAAATTATCTTCTAAAAATTCTAATAATTAATTTTATTGTAAAGAAGTATGTTATATAAAATACAGGTTATTAACTAGCATTATTAAATATGATTGTGAATGTATTAACAGTAAGTATATTTTCAAATAGGTTTTGAACTTTAATTACATCTTTAGAAGTTGTGACATTTTAATTCTAGACCTTTTAATCTTACTTACACATTTCACTATTGTAAAGTTTCACAACATTCACATTAATTATATTGTTTCTGCCTCCACATAAGCTGCCGTATGTGCTAGAAGAGCACAGGCTTCAGAGACTTGTAGTAACTTTATTTTGAATGAGTAGTACCAACTAAATAATGCCTTGATGGAGAAGAGTGATAAATGTATATACAAAAATTAGATATTTGTTTTTCTTTCAAGGCAGAAATATATCCACAGGTGTTTGTTCCTACACTTTAATTTTGAATGAAAAACAGAAAATGCACTAAATGTTTTCTCTAAGCAAAAATTAAATTCAATAAGATAAAGCTACATGGCTTAGAAAATGATAATAGATATGCAACCAAAATTATTGATAAGAATAATGATCTTTTACCCTTCAAAACTGGATGTAAAATTAAAAAAATATCTATTTCATAAATAAAAATGTAAGAATATCTGTTTAGTTAGGTACATACTGACCGTAAATAAGTATTACATTGAAAAACTAAAGTCAGTCCAATCTTACTCTTATTTACCACAATGTTAGGGCCATTTAGGAATTCCTTTGCAATTTTGGAGAAAAGTATTTTTTGCTTATATATCCTAACATGCATAGAATTATGGTATAATATTGATACAATATTTATATTTACTTAATCCATAAAAGATCTTTTGATGTATAGCTATGTTATATGTAACTAGTAGGCATCTTTCATATGTATAAAGAACTTAGAATTCTAAGCTAGCACTTAATATTTACAAGTACCCATTGCTCCTTTGTGTTGGAGGAAAAAAGTTTTGTATTTATTTTGACAAGAAGGCCCATTATTTTCATTTATTCAAAAGAAAAGCCATCATAATCTGACACTGAAATCAAGGGCACTTCCATCAGGAGAGATTTGAAAATTTACTTCTAAGTTGCCTCATCAGTACATAATTTCTGTTTCTTTTCAATTTGGCATATACTGTGCTAACATGTTGACCTCTCCCTCTTTCGATCCCATGAAATATTTCTCTGATTTCATTGTCTCCGTGCCATTTGCTTTATAGCCCCATTTTAAGACAATTATCTTCCTTCTCCTTAAAATTTGGTCTTTTCAGTCTTTCTTTCTTTCCTTATTCCTCTTCCTTCTTACATCTTCATTTGTTTATTCATTCCCAAATTATCATACATTTTTTGTACTCCAGCACCAAAACTATGCTAGATGCTCAGAATGAGTGAGGTTAGCAGGAGAAATAAGAACTTAGCCTTAGTCTTCTCAGGGTACAGAAAGGTAAGCACATATCCCATGATATGGTTGGAATACTACTGTGTGCAGTGGGAGCTAATAGGCTTTCTTAACTCAGATGCATGTGTGTTTTTGGAACATGGTGTCATGCAATACATATCAGCTGAAATAATGTTTAGATGAAGACTTGAAGCATGAGTGAGGGTTAAGAAAAGAAATGAACAAACAATATCCAGAAGAGTTAAATTATTATGTATGAATACTCAAAGGTGAGAGAGAACACAGTGTATTGGATTAACAAACAGAAAATAAATATTTCTGAAAGGCTAAAGAGGCTCATATGATTATGGATCAAGAATGGGGATGGTGCTGGAGTTGCTGCTTGGAGTGAATATTGGTGTGAAATAAGACAGCAGGCATAGCAGGGTCAGATCAATATGGGATCCTGTAAAATACATTAAGAGACATCCTTTCATACAAAGAAAACTGAGCATCCATTTTGCCCTTTATGCAGGAGCCATAAAATGAGGAGGTTCCTGTGTACAACCCTGAGCACAGTTCCTTTAGCCTATGTCTCCTCACACTCTATTTAACTCTGCATCTTTACATCCACTGTCCTAAGAATACATCTTACTGGAAAGACCCACACATCTCTATATTAACACGTCCATATGTGGCTTCATCTTTCTAATACCACAAAACCACTAGGGAAGATAATAATCTTTCACTTGTGAACCAAAGTCAGAAAAATAAAAGTGCTCTTCAAGTTTTGTGTTTCTGTTAGCCTCACACTTAATCGCTTGTTAAGTGCTATTAATTTTGTTTCCTTAAAGTATTAAAAACCTCTCTACTCTTTATTATCTCAACAGCAACTATTTTTAGGTAAGAACATGAATATTTTTCACATTGGTTATCCCAATAGCTTCTAACTGATGTCCATATCTTTTTATTTTTCCTGCATTAGGACATCATTCACATTTTCACAAAGTAATCCTTCAAACATATAACAAGTTTATAAATGTTTATAACAAGTTTTATAAATGTTCATGAAAGAAAGGCAGGAAGGAAGTAGAGACTGCACCTTTCATCATATAAGTAATTCATCATTTAAGGAGTTGTTTCTGCTGATCATCTACCAGCTCTCCCTGCCCACAAATGCTTTATCATTATAACTCAGTAATTACAAGTCCTATAAAACGTTTAGTTTCAGGGATCATATTTTAAAATTTTGTTAAATGCACTCGTGACTCATATCCCATGTTCTCATCATTCTGATGTACTGAAATTCTCTGAACATACCCTGTTAATTACTCCTCATCTTTACATATATCCTTCCCTATGCTGAACAATATCATTCACCCAAAACATAACCTCTCTCTGTCCCTCTGCTTTCTCATCACCTGCACCCCTCCCGCCCCCCACACACCAACTTCCACAGAGATCATTTTCTATATTTCAGATGGGCTCTAACTGTGTTCTCTTATAGTACCCTGTACTTTCTTTATCACTTAAGTTATTCCCTTGTCTGGCTGTGTCTCAAGCCTGCTGGTAACCATTGTCTTGCTCCTTCATCATAGGCCATAAGAAATTCTCTGGGTGGATGAAGAGTTTCTCTTTGACTGTAACAAAGCACAGGAGAGATGCTAAAGAAAGCTGATTGTACATTCCAGAATACCTCAATATTCTTTTCATACATTTATATGTATTCCTTCTACTTATTAAGAAAATGTAACTGTAAAACAGCCTCAGGCAGGTGCTTCAGGAGATATTCTAGAAGAAAGCATTCATATCATAGGAGATGACAACTCTAAATATGTTATTGTCCCAAAGACCTTTCACTGGCACAAGATGTGGAGGTGAAAGACAGTGATATTGATGATTCTGACCCTTCATAGGCTTAGTCTAACATGTGTGTTCATATCTTCATTTTTAATTAAAAAGTTTAAAAAGTAAAAAGGAAATTAAAAATAGAAAAAAGCCTATAGGATAATTTAAGTATTTATATACAGTTCTATGTATTTGTATTTTAAGGTAAGTTATTTCAAAAGTGAAAAAAATTGAAATTATAAAGTAAAAGTTACTGTAGGCTAAGATTAATTTATTATTGAAGAAAAAATATTAATTTTTTGTAGCCTAAGTGTACAGTATCTTAAAGCCTATATTAGCATTTGGTAATGTCCTAGGCCTTCTATTGACTCACCACTCACTCAGTGACTCACCCAGACCAACTTTCAGTCCTGCAACCTGCATGCATGGTGTTATTTAGAGGTGTACCTTTAAAAAAATGTTTTAGACCATATTTTTACTATAGTTTTTATGTGTTTAGATATGTTTAGATATACAAATACTTACCATCATGTTACAGTTTCCTACAGAATTCAGAATAGAAACATCCCATAGAGGTTTACAGCCTAGGAGCAATAGCTAATAACATATACTCTAAATGTGTAGTATGCTATATATCTAGGTCTATGTAAGTACATTTTGCAATATTCACACAACAATGAAATCACCTAAGAATGCATTTCCCAGAATGCATTCGTATTATTAAGCAACACATGATCATATGAAATATATTCTAGATTTCAGGCTTTATAGAGACACATATTTATTTCATTGCTACTATTCCCTCAGTGCCAAATAAGGATATTCACAGAAAATAAATGTCTGGTATATGTATTGACTCAGGGAATAAATAAATATCTTATTTAGAATCAATTATAATATGTATATCAATTATTCCTTAGTTGAAAGTAAGACAATACATTGAAGAAACATCTAGAGGAAAGAAACTTTTTCTTACTTTACAATATTACTTAGATACTTTTCTGTGGCCCTATAGAAAACTCATGTTTCTACTTGAGCTTATGTTGTGCATATCTTCCATGTGCCCCATTCAGAGCCACTGTTCACTCTTCTTTATCAGTTCTGTGCCTGAGGAGGCTCATCACATGAACTTCATGAACAGATACTTTTGCCCTCTGGCTTCTGGTTGAGATCAGCTGTGAGACTCATGGCAGGAAATATAGAGGATGGATGAGGTTGAATTCAAGGTAAATATTCCCCAAGGTCCCTCTGTGCCAAATTCTATAGGCTGGTTGGCTTTTTCACCAACACCACCACTCTGGTGGTCCTGGTAATAAATTATTTATTTTGTCTCATTATTGTTCTTTTCATATTATCCCTTTGGGTGATAAAAGCTTCCTGATGTTACTAGCCATGAGGGTACAGTACTGTCACACCTTGATAATCATGTATTAACTCTGGAATTACTAAATTTGAGTGTGTTATTGAATTTCTACCAAGCATCTGAATGCGAACGGTACTATTCCCATCATACTATGAGCTTGAACTTCTCTCCCCATACCTTGGCTCTAAATAACTTAGGGAAGGACTCTAAGAAACATATCTAATCCTTGCTCATCTATTCTTCCTGGCAATTAAATGTGGCTTTGTTCTTAAGTTCCAACCCAATAAAATGTGAGCAAAAGTGATGCATGCCTCTTCGGGATCTGAGCCATTGAAACCTCCCACATATATGTCTTCGTTCTATTTTCCACTTCCACAGACTAATGGAGATGAGTCCCAGAGAGATCTTCAATATACATATTGAAAATGGCAATGCACCAAGGATTGCTTAGCAAATTAGAAAATTCTATTGTATTCAAGCCATTCTGCATTTAATTCCTTTTAATAATACAGAAATCATGCTGGATTAGACTGGAATAGTGTTGAAAACATAGGACTTTTCTGTGGTCAAATTGAATATGAATTGTGTATGATTGTCATATTCACCTATATGTTCATTTATTTTAAAATTTTTGTTATGTTTCTATTGCATGCCAACTATTGTTGTGTATATTGGAAATAAATCACTGAACAAAAGACAAATCCCTTGTCCTCATGGAGCTTACATTCTAGCAGAGGATGAGTTCGTGTCCTTTGTAGGGACTTGGATGAATCTGGAAACCATCATTCCCAGCAAACTGACACAAGAACAGAAAATCAAATACCACATGTTCTCACTCATAGGCAGGTGTTGAACAATGAGAACACATGGACACAGAGAGGGAAGCATCACACACTGGAGTCTGTTGCGGAGAAATAGGGGAGGTACAGCAGGGAGTAGGGAGGTTGGTTAGGGGTAACATGGGGAGAAATGTCAGATATAGGTGACAGGGGGATGGAGGCAGCAAACCACATTGCCGTGTGTGTACCTATGCAATAATCCTACGTGATCAGCAGATGTACCCCAGAACTTAAAGTACAATAATATATATAATGAATAAATAAAATTTAAAAAAAAACAAAAACAAAAAAATGTAAAATTAGATACATGAGATAATGCTGCACAGTAAGTATTATGAAAAAAAATAGAAGAAATAGAAAGTGCCAGATGGTCAGAAAATGGCTCACAAGAAAGAAAAAATTTGAGCTCAGTGAATGCTCGCTCGTAAGGAATCACACTGTCTGGATTTTTTGGTCTAATTTGCAAAATTTGCCAAAAGTGTATTTAACCTTAGACAGGTAACCTCTTGTGGTCTCAGTGTTCTCATGGTAGGAAGATTATAACAATGCCTACAATATTTTGCTAATGTGAAGATTACATTAAATAAATTTGTTACTTAGCATATTAGTGTAGTGTAAACAGTCATTTTTTTAGAAAAAGGTAGTTCTTTTTGTGCTATAATTAAAGGCTCGGAAGCCAGAAACAAGCAGGAAGACCCTACAAACTTGAAAATTCTTCAAAATGAGAAAAAGAGGTAGCTATTGATGAGGTAAAAAATAACAAAGAAAAATTTCCCATAAGTTTGCCTCAGGGTAGGCAAGATCTTTCTTAAGCTGTTTTCTTTAGAGTTTCTGAATCAATAGAAGAACAATTTTCTGTTGATAATTTTGGAATGGATGGGCTCCACAAGAGCCATTTCTCACTTTAAAACAATAACAACAACAAACAAACAAATAAGCAAACAAGCCCAGATCAACAGTTTAGATTATTTATAGGAAGGGAAGCAAATAATGTGGACCTTCCCAAGAGTATAGCTTGGAAACGGACATAGTGTAAGAATGAACACTCATTAGCTCACAAGTAACTGATAGCACTGGTTCTTTTATTTACTATTAGTCTATTACTTTTCTGTTGCTGCCACAACAAATGACTACAAGTTTAATAGCTTAAAACAATGTAAGTTTATTATCTTACAGTCCTGTAGGTCAGAAGGCTAACATGGGTCTTACTAAGCTCAAATTAAGTTGTCAACGAGGCTAGATTTTTTTTTGGAGACTCTTGGGGAGAATCCATTTGCCTACTCATTCAGGTTGTTGACAATTTAATTATTTGAAGTGCTGGGATCCTTTTTTACTCTCTGGCAGTCAGCTAAGACCTGCTCCTAGATTGTAGGAGTTGCTTGCATTTCCGGCTCAGGTCCCTTCATCTTCCATCTTCAAAACTAGAAACAGTGTGTTGAATCTCTACTTTCTTCTTCTATTCTCCCACTGGATTGACTCTCTTGTCTATATCTTTCACTTTGAAGAGTCTATGTGGTTATATTAGCTCACCTGGATAATCTAGGGTAATCTCCCAATTGTATAATCCTTGATCTTAATTCCATCTGCAAAATTTCTTTTGCCATTAAGGTAATATAGTCACAGATTACAAAGGTTAGGGTGTAGCTATTTTTGGAACTACTATTTTGCCTACCACAAATTACATATTAAATAATATTTTTTAGCTGATTTTGAAAATTAATGAGTCAGTTTAATTAATATTTTGTGACTTTAATAACTAAAGAATTTACCTTTTAACAAGAGATGTTTTTATATGTTTACTTGTAAATTCTGAACTTTACTCAGCTAAACGTTGAACCTTAATTAATGTGTAATGGTAATTAAAGTATAAAATTTCATTGCTTAATAAATAAATATAATATTATACATTACCCAATGAATTTGTGCTTAATTCATTATTAAATTATAACTAAGAAAGTTTTAGACTATTTAAGGAAAATTATAATGCCCACTGGTTTAATCTATATATGGATTTTAAAGTAATATACATAAAACATAACTTTTAGTATTTGTTTTATGTTTGACATACAAACATTTTATATTCTATAGACCTAGTATTTGAACATAAGAAATAAGCATAATATAATTTTTTTTATAAGAAAGTGTGGTATTAGCTGCTGTAAAATAAATTGGATCAATCTCTTGGGAGGGTGTTTCAGTTCCACTAAAACCCTTTCACTGTCAAGACATTGAGCTAATAGTAATTATTAAAATTCTAAGTAGAATTGTTGAGCACGGGAATAGGCATCAGGAAAAAATGATTTCATGTCACCCATATAGCCATTAGCCTTCAAGGTTCTTAGTACCTTTACTCATAGAAAATCAGGAGGTTACCTTGTATAAACACTTAAATTTCTATGACTATGATTGCTTTCAAGTCAGTTCTTTAATAAATATCTATCGACAGGTGAAATGAAGAGATAAAGATATTAACAAAATTGTTTCCATTACAGAAAGAAAAAAAAACACACAAGAAAAAAATCTCATAAGTTTAATAAATTATGACAATTTTTTCACCTAAATATGTTGTTTATAGTGAAGTTAACTCTTAGAGACCGACTCTAAATCTTACACTCTGCAGAAGCTGTTCAGTTTTACGGTTTGTCTGGATTAATTTGATGCTTGCTTTTCCTATTATTTTTTTCCACATGGGCTATTTTATTGATAAATCAAAAGAAAAAAAGGATCAAATAGACAAGGCAACAAGGCAGTAAAGTGCTCACTTCAGGGTTGTAGCCAATCTAATTAATTTTTCATTTGGTTCTCATGTGTTGGACACTAATCAATTTGGGATTATGTTTACAAAGATATAAAAGGAGAGGAGATCGGTCCCACAATTTGTTGTCTAGGCTGTCCAAATTAGTCAGTTAAATGACCCTGGGGGACGTTATAAACCGTATGAATAGTTTCTTGTAAGTACCTTTCCTTTTAATTACAGACCAAGTCATCAACACTTCCTGCAGACCTTGACTCTGATAGAAGGGAAAAAGTCTAAAATCAAACAATGGGGATTTAGTTTTCAGAGTATTTTTCTTTCCTTTTCCCTGACATATTTTAGTTGAAATGTCTTAGAGAAGAACCCTTTTAGCATATGAGGAGATTTAGAGTGCAGGAATTGACTATCACTCAATGAAGAGTTTTCTGTCAGATAAAAAGTGATATTAACATTAATGACCTTAATTCTATAAGCATTTGTCACTGATAGGAACATAATGAATCACTGAAAAAAATTGAATTGTATGAAATAGAAGGGGCACTGTATTTCATGTAAATAATCCCTACTCCAAAATGGTGCCTTCTGGAATAGAATGCTAAGGTGTAATAAAAATAAAATTATGTGTTAATAAAAGTTTGGTGGCACACCTGTGCAAAGTTTAGGGCACATTGATAAGCTCTGAAACTATTGTTTAAAAAATTCACTGCTCTAGCATCTGGCAGTTTAAGGTAATTGACTTGAGAATACCTAGGAACTTTTGGAATCCTTTTTACGTTCTACCTCTTTGTATATTCAAGTGATCACCAGGTCCCTACAGATCTGCCTTCCAAGTCTATTTACACTGATTCTGTATCATTGCTCACCTGGCCAATTGCAACAGTCTAACTATTTTAGCTTACTCCAGTTAGAACTATTTTCATACCGCCTGTCTTGTGTTGACACATCCACTATACAACTGTTAAGGTTACTTTCAACAATAGAATCATACTCTTATGTCTATAAATTCTTACATTTTTATAACTCAAAAAATGTGACTATCTGTGAAAGGCTTTGGAAACTTCATTCCATCCTACTCAAGAAATTAGAAAATAACGTATAAGTAGTCACTTCACACCATAAGCTGACAGTAAATATCAATAACTATTCAGACTCCTTCTGAAATCCCTGACACCATTCTCAGTCTTTGGCTTAGAAGAACCTCATGGATTTTAGTGCAACGCCTGATCGGTGCTGCTTGGTTTTATGGTTTTGGTGGTTTAAAACATAAAATTGTATTTAAGATATCTATAGGTAAAAGTCCAACACAGGTTCCCTAGGCTAAAAGTAAGGTGTTGACAGGTTTTTCATCCTTCCTAGGTGCTCTGACTCTGTTTCCTTACCTTTTCCAGCTTCTAGAAGTGCCTGCATTTCTTGGATCATAACTCTGTTCCCCAACTTTTGGACTACTGTGAACCAGAACATTTGATAAAAATAAATAGATACTAGAGGAGAGAATGAGAATCCAAATTATATATAAGCATGTTTTGTGCAGCACCTCAGACTTTTGTAAAACCTAATGGCCACTAAGAAGAAGCCCTAGCCATTTATGTGATATAAGACAAATTTTAATAACTTAATAAGTGACAATTTTACTTAAAACTCAGTCAATGCATAGATTTTACTGGAGACAAGAAATGTCTACATTCTAACAAAAACTTTTTTAATTGTAAGAACTCTGGGCAAAGGAAATGAATTGTCTCATACTACAAAATCAGATAGAGTCCCTGCAGAAAAACATAATTTCTGAGGTTCCTTTACAATATTCTGGGATTTCAGCTCATTTTGGGGATTAGTTGGGGCAGTATACTTTATCTCGAAGCACAAGATGACCTGAAATTCATGACTCCCTTAGGATGCATTTTGAAAACTAGATCAGCATTGAATCCTTTCAGAGCCTCATGAGAATTCCTATTATGTTATTCTCACTGGGATTTTATGGTTTAATCAGTACTCTGTTAAAAGTCAAGTGAAAGAATTTGGTTTCCATATCTTACTCTTAAATTCTTTCGCTGAGTGTTTCCTAACCTGTGTGAGATGGTTGTAGTTATTTGACTAAAATTTTATTCCAGTTTTAAGTTTGTCAAAAACTAAGACAAAAAGATTTCTGTTTTAAACTAGGCTTACTAAGGTATCATTTATATATAATAAAGTTCACGATCGGGGGAAGATGGCCAACTAGGAACAGCTCAGGGTTTTAGCTCCCAGTGAAAGTGAAGAGGGTGAGTGGACGCCGCTTTCCAGAAGGATTTTTATTGCCCACAGACCAGGAGATTCCCAGGCGGAGGAGTTCCACAGGTCACCAGCGTGGCCGTTTTGGCCCGCACGGCTGCTTTGCCTGTGCCTTGGCGTGGCGGTTCTCCATACAAAAGACACTGGTCCGGGTGCCCTCTTAGCTGGCAATTGGAGCCCTGAGATGGCAGAGTTGCCCATTCATCTGAAATAGTGAGCCAGGCCAGGAGATTCCTAGGCCAAAAAAACGCCAGGAATCTCATCGCCGCTGTTTCAGCCAGCTCAGTGAGTCGGGGCACGGGAGATCCCGGCACTTTTTCAACAGGTGACTGGAACACCTGGGAGAGAGTCAACTGTTCAACTGA
>NW_016107713.1:2028905-2030763 GCF_001604975.1 Cebus imitator
GAAGATCAACTCAATGAAATAAAATGAGAAGGCAAGAATAGAGAAAAAAGGACAAAAAGGAATGAACAAAGTCTCCAAGAAATGTGGGACTATGTGAAAAGACCTAATCTATGTCTGATAGGTGTACCTGAATACAACGAAGACAATGAATGCAAGCTGGAAAATACTCTTCAGGGTATTATCCAGGAAAACTTCCCCAACCTAGCAAGGCAGGCCAATATTCAAGTCCAGGAAATACAGAGAACACCTCAAAGCTATTCCTCAAGGAGAGCAACCCCAAGGCACATAATCATCATATTCACCAGGGTTGAAATGAAGGAGAAAACGCTAAGGGCAGTCAGAGAGAAATGTTGGGTTACCCACAAAGGGAAGCCCATCAGACTCACAGCAGATCTCTCAGCAGAAACCCTACAAGCCAGAAGAGAGTGGGGGCCAATATTGAACATCCTTAAAGAAAATAACTTTCAACCCAGAATCTCCTATCCAGCCAAACTAAGCTTCATAAGGGAAGGAAAAATAAAATCCTTTGCGAACAAGCAAGTACTCAGCGATTTCATCACCACCAGACCTGCTTTACAAGAGCTCCTGAAAGAGGCTCTACACATATAAAGGAAGAACCAGTACCAGCCACTCCAAAAACATACCAAATGGTAAAGAGCATCAACACAATCAAGAATCTGCATCAACTAACGAATAAAACAGCCAGCTAGCATCAAAATGGCAAGATCAAATCCAAACCTAACAATATTATCCCTAAATATAAATGGACTAAATGCCCCAATCAAAAGACACAGACTGGCAAATTGGATAAAAAGACAAAACCCATCAGTGTGCTGTATCCAGGAAACCCATCTCACATGCAAGGATACACAAAAGCTCAAAATAAAGGGATGGAGGAAGATTTACCAAGCAAATGGAGAGCAAAAAAAAGCAGGAGTTGCAATTTTCGTCTCTGATGAAATAGACTTTAAAGCAACAAAGATCAAAAGAGACAAAGAAGGACATTATATAATGGTAAAAGGATCAATGCAACAAGAAGAGCTAATGATCCTAAATATATACGCACCCAATACAGGAGCACCCAGATACATGAGGCAAGTTCTTACTGACTTACAAAGAGAATTAGACTCCCACACAATAATAGTGGGAGACTTTAACACCCCATTGTCAATATTAGACAGATCAACCAGACAGAAAACTAACAAGGATATCCAGGACCTGAACTCCGACCTGGAACAAGCAAACCTAACAGACATTTACAGAACTCTCCACCCCAAATCCACAGAATATACATTCTTCTCAGCACCACATCAAACCTACTCTAAAATTGACCACATAATTGGAAATAAATCACTCTTCAGCAAATGCAAAAGAACTGAAATCATAACAAACAGTCTCTCAGACCACAGTGCAATCGAGTTAGAACTCAGAATGCAGAAACTAACTCAGAACCACACAGCTTCATGGAAACTGAACAACTGGCTCTTGAATGTTGACTGGATAAACAATGAAATGAAGGCAGAAATAAAGGTGTTCTTTGAAACCAACGAGAACGAAGACACAACATACCAGAATCTCTGGGACACATTTAAAGCAGTCTCTAGAGGAAAATATATAGCAATAAGTGCCCACATGAGAAGCAAGGAGAGATCTAAAATCAACAACCTATCACCAAAATTGAAAGTGCTAAAGGAGCAAGACCAAAAAAACACAAAACCTAGCAGAAGACAGGAAATAAGTAAGATCAGAGCAGAACTGAAGGAGATAGAGACACAAAAAACCCTTCAAAAAAATCAATAAATCCAGGAGCTGGTTTTTTGAAAAGATCAACAAAATAGACAGACCACTAGCCAGATTA
>NW_016107713.1:2033613-2040116 GCF_001604975.1 Cebus imitator
CATGTTCTCACTCATAGGCGGGTGTTGAACAATGAGAACACATGGACACAGGGAGGGGAGCACTACACACTGGGGTCAGTTGGGGGGAAATAAGGGAGGGACGGTAGGGGGTGGGGAGTTGGGGAGAGATAGCAAGGGGAGAGATGCCAGATGTAGGTGATGGGGAGGAAGGCAGCAAATCACACTGCTACGTGTATACCTATGCAACAATCTTGCATGTTCTTCATATGTACCCCAAAACCTAAAATGCAATAAAATAAATAAATGGGGAAAAAATCATCACTATCATTGCCAACACAGTGAAAAGCCTTAGGTTTCCACTTTCACTCCAAATGTTATCCAACAAATAAACAATGGACAATGTATATACAACCCACAATATAGAAATTTCACTGCTAGATATTAATCCTAGAGAAATTGCTGAATATCCACATAAGGAAACAGGAGAATGACCATAGAAGCATTGTCTATAATTGCAAAAAGTCAAACATGGCTTTTAAGGCCATTAGAATAATATGTAACAAATTTGTGGAGTAGTCATCCAATGGATTATTGTATGAGATTGAGAATAAATTAATTACAGCTGCATTAAAAACACCTATAACTTAAAAGCATGCTATTGGGTAAAAAACAATTGCAAAAATAGGTAGGTAGGCCAGGAGTGGGTGGCTCACATCTGTAATCCAGAATTTTGGGAGGCCGAGGCAGGTGAATCACAAGGTCAGGAGTTCAAGAGGAACCTGGTCAAGATGGTGAAACCCCGTCTCTACTAACACTACAAAAAATTAGCTGGGCGTGGTGGCAGGCACCTGCAATCCCAGCTACTCAGGAGCCTGGGGCAGGAGAATCGCTTGAACCTGGGCAACAGAGGTTGCAGTGAGCCAAGATCATGCCAATGTACTCCAGCCTGGGTGACAGAGTAAGACTCCATCTCAAAAAAAAAAAAAAAAAAAAAAAAAAGTTAGGTTGGTAATGTACAGCCATCTCTCAGTATCTATGAAAGACTAGTTCCAGGATTCCCTGAGGATACCAAAATCTAAGGATGCTCAAGTTCCTTTGATAAAATGGTGTAGTATTTGCATATACCTTATGTGTATCCTCCTATATACCATAAATCATTTCCATATTTCTTATAATACCTAACACAATGTCTACACATGACTTTATTCTGATGGGTTCAATATAGTAATTGTCAAGCAGCCTATTCACGTTTTCTATTTTGAACTTTGTGAATTTTTTGTCTGAATATTTTCAATGTCTGGTTGGTTGAATTTGTGGATGTGGAACCCATGGATATGGAAGGCCAACTGTATTCAGTGATATGATATCATTTATATACGTGTTTAAATTATTACACATGTAGTTGAAGTATAAGGAAATGCATGAGGTAGGTGTGTTGCCACATAAAGGATACCCAGTGAAATTTGAATTTCAGAAAAATAACTAATTAAACAAATTTTTATATTGACATTAAAACAAAAATTTTAAGTATATCTTATGTAATATATTGGGCAACTAAAGGTTTTTAGCTGCCAACATAGGTAAAAGCCTTAAGTTTATTCAAAGTTCAGATTGTACTGGTGTCCTATATCCTTATTTCCTGAACCTGGCAATGCAATGAAGAAGAGAAGAAAACACAGTGGGGTTTGATTGTATTGGCAATGTTTTAGTTCTTAAGCTGAGTGGTAGGTAAATGGGTATTAATTGCATTCTTTTTTATGCCATTTTCAAATTCTTAAATATTTCAAAGTATGTTAAAATATTAATAAGCAAAAATGAACCATTCTTCAGGCAAAAATCTCTAGTTGAAAGATAAAACTAAGCTCCAATGTGAACAATAAAATGATATACATGTGGTCTCCTGCTTAACTTGAGCCAGTGCTTTATTTCTCAAGAGTTGAATTTAAATCCATTAATACACATTAGTGATGTATTTATTTTTAATTATAAAAGGAATTATTTTTCAATTAGCCATAACATCACTTTTTTGACAGGATAGCTTGAAATATTTCATAAGCCTTCATTTTCTTTCCCTCCTCCATGCTTGCTAAAGGGAAAGATTTTTCTTTTTCCATCTTTAAATTCATTTCATTCACAACAGTCATTGCAAACTCTTCAGTGATGACAAGGGGTAAAGAAATAAGTAAAGCATATAAAACAAAATAATTATGAAAACAAGGACAATAAAGTGGTATGTATTTTACTTTGTTATTATTAATATCTTTCATTTATATAGCATTTACTTTACATATCACTAACCAGGGATGGGATGCTTAATTAATCACAGAATGCAATCTAGAATTTAAAATGTAGATTTTATGTTTTGCAAGACTGTAATATCAGGTAGATGGCAATCAATAAAATTATATTTGGTCACTGGTAAGAATAACAATTAATAGAATGTTTAAATCTATAAGACAAATTGCAGAGTTAGCCATTGATTAATTATTTTAAGCCTGGATTTAAAAAACAGTAGATAAAACAGAATAATGAGATACACTTACTTTTCCTGAGTAAAAATTATAGAATAGTTTTCTATTTTACCCCATCATGGATGCACATAAAAATCACCCAGAGAGTTTTAAAAATACAGGTGCTTGGCACTCACCACAAGCAAATCTGATTTAATCAGTCTGCAGTAGGAACCAGTCATTGGTTGCTGTTAAAACTCCCCAGATGATTCTAATATATGGTCAAGGCTAAGGCCCACAGCCCTAAAACTTAGAAAGTTGACACTGTGTGAGAAATAGTGCAAAACAAAAATGCTTGCCCTATGAATATGGCTTGGCTGCTTAGAAAACAGATTGAAAAATCATCTGACTCCTCCATTCGCTTTATATCAAGGGTTCAATGTAAGTAACAAAGAATTACAATACGTTGCACACAGTGCTAAATAACAGACATTCACTGAAATAGCTGAAATATATAAATACCTTAAAAAGTAACGGAATTTGTAGCTTACATAGTAAGCCTTGAATACTATCAGTGAAATACTAGTACACTGAGAGAAATGATCAAATTTCAAAATGTGGAGAATAAATTTTTGCTTTTGTCTTGGAATAAAAATACTTCACTGTCTCCCAGCAACCCTCTGTCTTTACCACAATTAGATGGATTTAAGATAAGTTAGTTTTTACTTCTAGTTGAGTAACATAAAATTTAGTTTATAGCACTTTTTTTTATCCTTACCTTCATAATTAAATACCTAAATCCCATTCGCAGCATTACCCACAGAATATGATTGGTGAAAGATTATCCATTAAAGAGAGAGGGCATTGCTATTATGGCTTTTAAGGATTATAACCACCCACTCTCTAAGGAATCCTATTATGGCTGAGCATTTATATTATTGGTATTGCAACTCAATTCACATATATCAAACTATAAACTCCATTTACAGTCAATCCATATTTCTAGGTGTCCTCTAATAACTTATTTATTTCTGTGTTTCATACTGGCAGAAGTTATGTGCTTCAGAATACCTTCTTCTATGCCAGAGACTGTGGAGGTGGCTTTTGTAGCACAATAAAGCATCTTATTCCTATCAACTAAAATCTAAACATCTGCTGTTTTACCTTTGATTTTAGTTAGAGGATCATAAAACCTTATAATGATTCATGTGGTTTCAGGTACTGCATCTACTTTCAGTTTAAATGAGCAATAATAATACAAGCAATTGTTGCCCCTGGTGACCAAAGCTGACTAGGATCAATCCCATAAATCAGAGTAAACAGACACCATGTACAAATAAGTTTCATACTTATTTCCTTTTATAATTCAGAATAAGTGTATCAATAATGTCTATTGATGTCTTTAAATTCAGCTCTTGAGAAACATAGGTCATTTTTAGCAGATGATCACACATGTCAGCCAACCATAGAGCCCAATTACCCATAAAATACATTTCTTTGACAGAATAGATTGAAATGTTTCATGAACCTTCATTTTCTTCCTTTCCACCATGTTTTCCTAGTGAAAGATTTTTTCCTTTTATCATGTTTAAATCATTTCATTGACAACAGGCATTGCAAACTCCTCAATGATTTCTCTGTGCCAAATGAATTTCTGTCAAAAGGCTCAGATGAAATCTGTCTACTCCTGGTTGACCAAATTGATCCAGCTGCAGCACAAGATGAAATAGATCATTCATCTATGTTTGGCCATGCCAAAAGGTTATTCCTTCCTACTTGTCTACAGTTGCTAAAAAGTGGACAACTGACTTTATCTCACAATCAGAGCTTAGGGTAGTTGAGTGTCTTCATTACCTGTGAACATCAATGGCTTTGGACGTAATTAATCATGCTGAAATCACATCGTTATTTTAATGAGCTTTTCTCTTTCTTCTAGCTATGATAATAAGTACATGGGAAAGAAATTTTTCTCATTATTTCTGAAACTAAAGGAGAGTAAAGGAAGCGAAATGGAAACATGCAGAAAACCTGCAAAACAGACAGTTGTGCCTTCTGATGCTGATTTCTCCACCTGCATCAACAAAGAGAAGTGTGATGAGAAGGAAGCTTTGTGGATTTTCAGCTGCCAGGGTCTTGAACATGAAGCAAAACGATTTCATCTCAGCCTCTTCAGAAGTCTTGTTTACCCTGAGCAGTTGAGAGCATATTTTTAAAAGGCTGGGAAAGAGAAAAGAATACATGTACCTAAGCTAATAATGAATAAAAATAAATGAGCTTAGTGTTCTTCAAATCAAATCACTTCACTGTTCTTCTCTCATAAAGGTATAGAATAATTCCAATTTAGAAAGTGGAAGAATATAGGACATTATTTGAGCATGTGAGCATTTATACATTATATATATATAAATCAGGGTACACAGATACCATGTATTACGTGTGTGTGTGTGTGTGTGTGTGTGTGTGTGTGTGTCTGTGTATGATAGCCCTGAGAAAGAACTTTATTGAAAGTAATTCTGAACTGTGGATATATTAACCAAAGTTCAGAAGATGAGTCAGCATTTAAGATTTTGTTTTCCTGAGAGCAGTTATTCTCAAACTTTAGTGTGCATCAGATTTACCTGGATCACAGATTGCTGGACCCCAGCCACAGAGTTTCTGATTCAGAAAGTCCGAAGTGGTCCCTGAGAATATTCACTTCTCACAAGTTTCCAGCTGTTGCTGGTGCTACTGGTCCAGGGACCACACTTTGAGAACCACTGCTTTAAAGTCACCATGTAGTACAGTAGCTATGTATTTTTTAATAGAAAATGTATCCAAGGAATAAGCCCTTCACCATAAAGTGATTCCCAAGAGGAAGTACTAACTTTTACTAAGTCTGAAATGTTAGATTGATACACTGTCTCATTTTCCACTATCCAAAATGAACTACTTGTCATTAAACAAATGAGTGTAGCCATTGTGGTGAGTATCTTTCAGGGACCTCCTACTCTTTTACGTTCTCTCTTACCATACTTACAGTATTAGAGAAAACCACATGTACTCATTTACCATGGCATCTTTGTATTACTGAAAAATAGGATTTCATATCAACCAAAAACTGTAGAATTTTGTGTCTGTCATGCATTTTAAACCTAGAAGAATCGTTACATGTAGTTATAAAGTTTATTCAAGTCCTTTGTTCTTCCTTCTTTGCAATGACAGACACTAGGGGCCTAGAAGCAGAATTACATTCTCAAGGTCACACAGTTAGATAGTTGCAGTCAAAGACAGCATTAGAACCAAAATCTCTGACTTTTGTCCAATATTTAATTTCACTCACACATTCACTCACTTATTCACAGATTCTCTTACTCATTAAACTAATGGTGTTTACATATGAAATATGTACAAAAAATTTCTAGGGACTGGCCATGAAAAAGAAAAAAAGAATGGGACTAACATCTACTTAGTCACTACTATGTGCCAAGCACTGTGCCAAGGGAGAAGAATACCTAATATGGTTTCTCATTGAATCTTCATTGTCACCTTGAGAAATATTATCATTCCCATCTTTACTAGTGAATAAACATATTGGTTGAACATAAATATTTCAACCTCAAATTTAGTGCTCTGAATAACATATGGTCCTTGTCTAAGAGAATCAAAACCTAAACAGACTTGAACACAATTAATTTCAATGAAGTATCATAAGAATCCTAATGGAAATATAACAAAGGAAGGAGTGGTATGCAAAGCTAACATCAGTCACATATTATATACTAGGAATTAACTTATTCCAAACTCATTTGATTCTTATAATGGCCCTGTGCAGAAAGTACTATTATTTCTACTTTACAAATGGAAAATAGAAAAGATTGTGTCTAGGTCCACAAAGCAGATCTCTCTTAATTTTTATTTTTTATGTCATACTTTAAGTTCTGGGATACATGTGCAGAATGTGCAGGTTTGTTACACAGGTATACACATGCCATGGATTTTGCTTCTATTTTACATTATAGATGTCCAATTCTGAAGCCCATGCCTCTCTCAGATGTTTTACTTTATATCCTACATATCATCAAGTTCTATCTCTCACTTTACTGTCTTTTTTTT
>NW_016107714.1:0-2520 GCF_001604975.1 Cebus imitator
CCAGGGTTTATGATTACCAAAAATTCAGGAGCCAACCAATGAGGGGGCAGCTAGCCTGCTTTCCAGGGGTGGTTGGGCCCTGGACACTATCTTCTGGATGCCAGTGAGTGGCTGAGAGCTGAAGCTCCCTAGACACTCAAGGTTCTTGTGGTGACAGGAGAGGGGACATGGGTGGAAGGACAGGGCTCTCAGCCTGCACCTTCCTTGGGATCTGGAGGTTGGGCTGTTTTTTGTGCTTGGCCCTTATGTCCCCCTCAGCAACCTAAACATTTGTTATCAAGGGGGAAGGAGTCTTTGCTGAAACTCGTGTTTGGATAGAGGTTTTCTGCAGTGTATGGTCCTTGGAGAAAGAACAAAGGGGTTGGATATGTGGCCTGCCTGCGGTAGGTGCCCCCTCAATGCACCAAGAACCTGAAAGATCCAGGAAAGGGGAACATAGGGAGGAGAAGTGAGTAGTTCATTGATGAAGGCTTTATAAAATTATTTTATTCAATCTTCAAAACAACCCTAGAAGGCAGGTTTTCTTCTCCTCTGTTCTATAAATTAAACAGAGGCTCAGAGAGGGTAAGCAACATGCCCGAGGTCACACAGCTAGAAAGGGATGGAACCAGATTCCAGTGCAGGTCTTTCTGGCCCTAGCTTCTCCCAGTGGCAGAGGCCTCCTTCCTCATGGGCAAAAACAGAAAGACACACCCTTGAGCAGGTCTCCCTGTTCCTGCAAGGCTGGAAGGCACGCAGAGACTCATGTGGTTTCCTCTCTCTTCCTCAGGACTGCTATAAAGGTGTGTGGGGAGTCTAGCTCTCTCTTCTGGACTTTGGGATTTCAGACACAGAAGTCTGTCCATGGCTCCTTATCACGTCCGCAAATACCGGGAGAGCGACTGCAAGTGTGTCGTGGGCTTCTTCTCCACGGGGGTGAATAAGCACACCTTGACCACCTTCCTCCAGTTGCTGAAGCTGCCCCGAGCACTTGTGCTCTTACCCGGGGGGCCGCTCACACAACTCCTGCTCTCTGGCTCCTGGCTCCTCATGGTGTTCAGCCTCAGCCTCAGCCTCAGCCTCCTCTGTGCCCTGTGGTTCTTTGCCAAACATCCCTGGAGGAAGTATGAAGACAAGACACTGCGCAGACATGTCTGACATCACCAAATCCTACCTGAGTGAGCGTGGCTCCTGCTTCTGGGTGGCTGAGTCTGAAGAGAAATTGTTGGGCATGGTGGGAGCTCTGCCCGTTGACGATCCCACCTTGAGGGAGAAGTAGATGTGGCTGCTTCACCTCTTTGTACATATTGAGCACTGTCGTCAGGGGAAGCAAAAGCCCTGGTCAGGACTGTCCTCCAGTTTGCCCGAGACCAGGGCTACAGTGAAGTTGTCCTTGGCACGAATACAGTGCAGTTCTCTGCCGTGGCCCTCTACCAGGGCATGGACTTCCAGGAGACGGGTCAGTCCTACCTCACCTTGATTGGGAGGCTAGTGGCTGTTCCTACAGTTCATTTCATCTACCACCTCCCTTCTGCTCAGGCAAGGGGTCTGTGATCTCTTTGTGTACTGGCCAGAATAGAATCCACTCTGCTGTAGCAGTAAGCAATCCCCAACCTTTCAGTGCAATGACACAATAAAAGCTTATTGTCCATTCTCATCTGAGTGCCTCGTGTTTGATCATGGGGTTGCTTCTGGGGCTCTGCTTCTTTCAGTCTTTTTGGGTCTTTTCTGTGTTGATGAAGAGTCAAACTCTGTAAAATATTTTCAGAGATTTATTCTGAGCCAAGTATGAGTGACAAGGGTGTAAGAGTTAAAGAAAGAAACACACAAAGTGACTCAACAGTCAAAGACAGGTTTATTTTGGAGAATAAACTTGAGAGGGGCTTTTGCCAATTTCAGTCAGGAGCACTCTCTCTTACAGACTAAGAGCACTTAAGGGTTTTAGGGTGAGAGTTTATCACAGGCTTGGAATGTTTCTGTGTGGAGAAGTTTATTGCAGGGTTGGAATATCTCTGGTCAGAGAGGTGGTTACCTTGGGACTGACATCTCTCTGGCCAGAGGGGAGGTTATCTCAGGGCTGGCATGTCTCTGGTCGGGGAGGGGTTTATCTTAGAGTTGGAATGTTTCTGGTCGGAGATGTCATTTGTGGTACATGGGCATGCTGGCATTAAGCATTAGGATGATGGCCTTTGGATTGGAATTAGGTAGTTGATCAAGGGGAACTTTAAAATGGTGGTGCTTGTCCAAGATGGAGATGCTCCTGCTCTGTTAATCCAGACCCTATGGTTATAAAAAGGACTAGGTTTGGCATCTTCTTTCTGGCTACTTCCTGCTGATGGGAGGATGGAGAGTTTTCTGGTCTCAGATTGACTGAAGGAGTAACGCTGTCTGTGGATGTTTTTGGGTAGTTGTCTGAGAAATGGCCATGATCCTGGTCAGTTAAAAATCTTTTAAAAAGATTAAATAGGCTGGGTAAAAACATTAGTCCTAGGCATATCATTAGGAGAGGGCCCTCAAATGGGATGACCCATGCTATGATTT
>NW_016107714.1:3025-6418 GCF_001604975.1 Cebus imitator
CAGAAACCCTGTACGGGGACTGTGTACACAAAAAATTAGGCCAGTTTCCAAGGGCTTTCTTGGCTTCATAAGTCAAGTTAGATTTCTTAAAGGGGAGCACACCATTCCAGTCAAAGCCTTAGTAGAATAACCAGTTTTTCCAATTGTTTCCTGTTACAAAACAAAATAGATACGTATTGCACTTATGCAAATAACTATATTGCCCTAACTTAAAAATACTAAAAAAAAGAAATGAAAAAGATTACTTTAGTCTCTAGAGGACCAGAAACAAGACAACAATCATTTATGGATGACAAGAAGTGTTAGTTAAAAGTCACAATTGTCAAGGATATCTGTTACTTTTGTTGCACACAATAATTTTAATATAATAATTACAATTATTACTGATAAAGCACACTAAAATACATCAGAATTATAGGAGCCTCCTATAACTTTGGAACACATACCAATAACATATTTATACAAATATAGCCCAAAGAATGCCAAACACCATTTTATATTTGACAATGCTTCCTATATGATTTTATACCAAATAAGCTAAATTTTACCTTTATATTAGTGGGCTATTAATGTTAAACTCACTTTTTAATAAAACCTTGTAGATACATTTACCAAATTTTAATGTTTAACCATAAGGTAAGGTTTTTATAGACCCTTTTTAACCCTTTACATACTTTTTATAATGTTTGTTAAAGAGCAAGTTAGTGCTTTAAGAGAAATCCATTGTGCTTTTCTTTTCTTGCTCAATTTACAGAAAACTAGATGATACCCCTTCAACTTTAGCCAATATGTTTACAAACAGAATTTCCTTTTAAATTCTTAAACCTTCAAAACAATTCTTTAGCCTTTTGATCTAGGTAAAAAACCACATTCTCATTCCTCCTTATAATCTTTTTACCAAAAGTATATGTAAACTGCTTTTTCAATAGTCTTAAATACATGTTACACTGTTAACTTTTAGCAACCTTTACTTTTGTTGCTAAGTTTCGGATTTTAATTATGTACTAGGTGTAAAGTCTAAGACCTAGACAGAAGTGCAAATAAGGTTTGGCTTCTTCCAGCATTTAACTCCATGTGTCCTAGGACATACCCAGTTGCAAAGCAGGCAAGTTGTATAGCTACGAGTTATAGTGGCATTTTATAAAGCATTCATGAGGTCTAATCACTTTTAAATTGTACAACACTTCATTAGCTGGGCATGGTGGCGCGTGCCTGTAATCCCAGCTACTCAGGAGGCTGAGGCAGGAGAATTGCCTGAACCCAGGAGACGGAGGTTGCGGTGAGCCGAGATCGCGCCATTGCACTCCAGCCTGGGTAACGAGAGCGAAACTCCGTCCCAAAAAAAATAAATAAATAAATAAAATAAAATAAAATAAATAAATTCCCTTTTATAACATTTCTTACAACTTTCACAATCTCTGACATGCTTCAACTTTCTGACTTGTTGTAAACATCCCTCTCTTTAAACGTGGGAATTTACTTTAGGACAAGAATTTACCATTTAAGATTCTTTTCATATAAACTCTTTTTCCTTAATATCTTTTGCATAGCTAGGGGTCATGGCTATTGTCACATGTTCCCAAGCCTTTTCTATTTTTATTAACTTATAGTTTAGCTTTGAAACAAAGATGATAACAGTTCTTTCCCAGAACAAACTTCCTTCATGTCTGTGGACTAGACTGCCTACGGCCACATATTAGGAATTAGGATATTTTGCTGGGTGTGATGGCACATGTCTGTAGTCCCAACTACGCAGGAGGCTGAGGCAGGAAAAAATCACTTGAACCCGGGAGGCAGAGAGGCGGAAGTTGCAGTGAGCTGAGATCACGCCATTGTACTCCAGCCTAGGCGACAGAGTGTGACTCTGTCTAAAAAAAAAACAAAAAAAGGGAAAAAAAAGAAAGCAACAACAACAACAAAAAAAGAAGTTAGGATCTTTTACTAAATAGTTCAAGATGTAGTTATCTTCATTAAACCAAAATTGTTTCATTTATTAAAGAATTAAACAAGCAAAGATTACTGTGTTTGGGCTGAGTTACAGTTTTGTAGCCTCTATGCCAATTTTGACATCTTATAGTATTTGGGAGAGATAAGTCTGGAATTGCTTGATTAATAAATGCAAACAAAAATATATGCTGGCAACTCTTAAGACATTTCTAATCTTACTGTACCAGTAAGTTTTAAAGATTGAAGTCACATGAACTGAAAGTTTTCACAGCTTTTACTTTTCCCCTAAAAATATTTGATTTAAATGCTTATTTTAATTAGACCAATTAATTAGAGCTTTTTAAATAGACACTGGACATATAACACATATATAGCAACACAGACGACCAGAAGAAGATCCAGTAGTCGTAAGATTTTTTTTCGTTGTTAATTTCCCAGCTGGATTATTGGCCTTTAGGTGAGGCCTTTTAAGAACAGGGCTAGGAAAACAGTTTCCAGGGCCTAATAAACAAGTATAGTTGAAAGACAAAGACAGATTTTGATAAGTACTTACTCACCTCTAATTCCAGGGGTTCCGTGACGAAGACAGAGATTTCTCCCAAAATGGGATTTATGGTGCTTTTCTGTTTTTCCAAGGAGTCCAGGGCCACCGGAAGTCATTTCAGGGTCTTTCATGCATGCACCAAGAGTCGCAAGAGTGAAAAAAAGTATTTAATTCGACGGGGGAAAAATCTTTTCCAGGAAAACAAGATTTATGAATAGAAAAACATAAAGGCCTTTTGAATATACTCATAGTTTGGATATCCATTTTAATTAAGCTGGGCGCTTTTTATCAGGGGTGAGAGTGGAGGCTAGAATTATATGAATATCATGCCAAGTTAAATTAAAGGACTGGGTTATGTGTATGAATTCCCCACGACAATGAGATGGATCTTCAGAGAAAGATCCAGATGCTGTTTGATTTGTGACAAGTCAGACATGGAGAAAGGGACAAGAACTCCAGCAATGCCTTCAACCCCAGCCACTTCCTGGAGAGGGAGAATGGCAGAGGTGATTTGACTGGTTAGAGTAGTTTTTGAATGGCTAACAAGTGGAAAAGGAGGAGGAGCAGGGTTTAGGGCAGAATGCTTGGGGGCAGGAGGGGCCACCAGGGCTGAAGGTTTGGCCAGGTGAGCAACGGATGCAGGGGGATGAGAATATGGAGAGGGTTCACCTGTAGGGTCAAAAGGGGTTTCAGAGGAAGGGGTTGAGAAGGAAGGAGTTTTGGAGGAAGGAGAGACCCGGGGGGATTTTCATTAATAAGAAGGATTCATGATGGGGTGCAAGCTTGACACAGGAAGGGTCAGGATCTAAGGTAGAAGAAAGCCTGAATATAAAGAAGCTCTCGCCATTTGCCATTCCTGGTTATAAAGTTATCAAGTTCCCTGAGAATCTGAAAGTCAAAGG
>NW_016107714.1:7023-16730 GCF_001604975.1 Cebus imitator
AAAAAAAGAGGAAAGAAACATGAAAAGTGGCTCAACCATCAAAGACAGGTGTATGTTGAAGAATAAAGCTGAGAGAAGCTTTGACCAATTTTGGTCAGGAGCACTCTCCCTTACAGACTGAGGGTATTTAAGGGTTTTAGGGTGAGAGAACTTACCACAGGCTTGGAATGTTTCTGTGTCTCAGAGAGCAGACTTCAGAGAGAACAGGTTATAAAATGTTACTCATCGGACTTAAAAGGGTGCCTGGCTCTTAGTTGATTATCTCCTGGATTTGGAAAGGAAGGAAGGAAATATATACAATATACAGAGTTAAGTAAAACCCATCTGATGAGAATTTATGGTTTGTAGGACATGACTCCCCAAACCCCTTAGATAGGAATTTGGGCAAGATTAAAAATCAGCTTAGTCCTCTGTTTTATTTTCTGGTGCCATGAAAATGTTCCATTAAAAAACACAAAATAATAATAAACATTTATTTAGTGTATGAATCTGCAGGTCGGCAATTTTGGCTGGGCTTGGCTGGCAGCTCCTCTGGTCTCAGATTGCATTGCAAGTGCTGTGGGGTTGGCTGAAGGGACAGGGCAACAGGGCTCTTTCAACTTCCAACAGGCTAGCTCAGGCATCATTTCAAATAAATTGCAAAGGCGCAAAAACAAAAGCAGGAACAACAAAATGTGTTTTGAAGCCCCTGCAGGTATGACATCTGCTGTCATTCCAGTCTCAGGGGTAGAGAGAAAGCCACCTCTGCAGTCAGCGGACCTACAAAGTCATATAGCAAAGGTCTGGGATGCAGCCAGGGGAGAAGAATCAAGGCCAGCATCTCAATCAATCCACTCTAGCCCCAAGGTCTCTGTGGAGGGGACAAGGCCCACTGGGGATGGAGTCTGGGATTTAACATGGGCTATCTAAAAATATTAAAAATACTTGGTGCTTAATTCACTTAAAATAACAATAAGCATGTTACATGAACATAAGTAACCTTTTTTAAAATGCAAACTAGAAATCTAAAACAAAAAAATGGTAGTGAGAAGAATGGCACTGTTTGACATTTTTTTACAAAGCTCTTCAATGTCTGGTTTAATAACGCTGAACTCATCTGCTTCTGCATTAAGTCTGTTCTCACATACTGCTCTAGTTAAAGTATACATTTAAAAAATCTGGCTTACATATATACATAGTTGGAAAAGATAAGAGCATTTTATTTTATTTATTTATTTATTTACTTACTTACTTATTTTGAGACACAGTCTTGCTCTGTCACCCAGGCTGGAGTGCAGTGGCATGATCTTGCCTCACCGCAACCTCCACCTCCCAGGCTCAAGCAATTCTCCTGCCTCAGCCTCCTGAGAAGCTGAGATTACAGGTGCTCACCACTACGCCCAGCTGTTTTGTATTTTTAGTAAATATGGGGTTTCGCCATGTTGGCAGGTTGGTCTTGAACTGCTGACCTCAGGTATTCGGCCCACATCAGCCTCTCAAAGTGCTGGGATTACAGGTATGCATAAACCACAGCACCTAGTCAATAAGAGTATTTTAATACTCTTTTCAGGTAACTCTTGTGAAAGGAAGTTATCTTGGGCCCCCAAAATCACTAAGGAAAACTCAAGCTGGATACTGTTTAGGGCAAACCTGCCTCCTGTTCTATTCAGTCACTCCTCTTCTCACTGAGATAGCTGCATATATGATTTGCCTTCTTTGGAAAGGCTAATCAGAAACTCGAGAATGCAACCATTTGTGTATCACCTATCTGTGACCTGGGCGCTCCCTCCCCACTTTGAGTCTTCCTGCTTTTGCTTCAAGTTGTCCCACCTTTCCAGACCGAACCAATGTACTTCTTACATATATTGATTGACATCTCATGTCTCCCTAAAACGTTTAAACCAAGCTGTGCCCTGGCCTCCTTGGGCACATACCATCAGGACTTCCTGAGGCTGTGTCACAGATGTGTCCTCAACCTTGGTGAAAAAAACTTTCTAAATTAACTGAGACCTGTCTCAGATTTTCTGGGTTAACACTCTTGATCTTCTTTGATAGTACAGCAAAACTTGACAAGTGGCAGTTTCTTAATTAACTGTGAGGTGGAATTTGAAACCAAATCGGTAAATCTTTTACATTCTCTCACATAAAAATCCATTTGTGTATCTTGAACTAACTGAATGTATGTTTATTTCCTGCCTGATTTTGTAACACCAGGTAACAATCATTTGGAAAATCCTGATCCAGTGAGTTATGCAGATCTTCCCAATATTGACAAATTTACTTAGACAACATGAAAAAGCATCACATTAGTTAATGTCACTACTGATCTCATCAGAAAAGTCTAAGTACTGGAAAGTCATCAAGCCCATGATGATGGACACACATGTTTTAGAATTCTATTGTTTGCTTGAAAACTAAATTTCTCTTTGGCAACAAATACTGACAATCAGGTATTTTCCTGAAGTGATAGACTTACTTCCTCATTTTTAAGAAAATGTTTGCTACACACCCAAGCTGAAATAATTGGTTTTTACAGCACATCAGCAGACCTCACCTTCTCTGTTCCACTCACGGGAAAGTGTACAGTCAGGGCGTACCTCTCTTGGGCAGCAGTCCTGTCAGTGTTTAACAGCACATCCTACTCACTCTGCAACATGCTCTGCAGCTTCCTCTCCTGGACTATTAACTTCTGGCGCTTTATCTGCTCCCCAGGGCAGGAGATGAAGGCAGGTCTGTGAAGCTAAAGTGATTCCTGAGGAGGAGAAAAAGGCTGGACCTCACATTAATGATACAATCTACTCTCCAGTTGCCTAGAAAAACACCACCTGTCCAAGAGACTTGGAAAAGCCTGATTCAAATACTGAGAAAATGCCTAGAGTTGAAGAATCCTCAGACCCCTCTCTGTGGGGGAGAGCTCCAGCAGGGAACACACAGGGATCAAAGACATGCCTTCAGCATAAGCAAGGAACTAATAAAACCACCTTTGCAAAATTATGACTGAGACAGTGAAAGGGATCTAACTTAACTGACTCCATCTTGTTTCTAACCTCCAAGCTGTCCTTGTTCATTCCTGGGCATAGGCTGAATTAACTTTGGTAAAAACTTAGCTTATAGTTTATAGTTTAAACAAAGACAGTAACAGCCCTTTCCTAAAGCAGACCTCCTTCTTGCATGGGGACTAGACTGCCTTTGTAGGACTAACATTAGCCACAATATTAGAAATTGTGATTTAGGAGTCATGCAGCTGGAGGCTATGAGATTCTGACCTTCCCTAAACTTCTCCTAAGATCAGTGCTTGAGATATTTCTCAGACGCTGCATTTGATGGATCAGCTGGCACCACCCACATCAATAAACTGGCTCATCTGATCTTGTGGCCCCCACCCAGGAACTGTCTCAGCACAAGAAGTCAGCTTCAACTCACTATGAATTCATCCTTGACCAGTCAGCACTCCTGGCTCACTGGCTTCCACCCATCAAGTTATCCTTAAAAACTCTGTTCCCCGAATGCTGGGGGAGACTGATTTGAGTAATAATAAAACTCCAGTATCCTGCATGGCCAGCTCTGTGTGAATTACTCTTTCTCTATTGCAATTCCTCTGTCTTGATGAATTGGCTCTGTCTAGGCAGCGGGCAAGGTGAACCCCTTGGGTGGTTACGCAAAGACTGTGGCAATTACTCTCCCCATGGTGTTATTTTAAAGACCTACTCAAACAAATACATCATTATGTAACATTTCCTTTATCCCCCAAGGGAAATATAAGAAGATACTTGGTTTCCTTTAAATCCCGCATGGAACAGGAATAGGAGTTGTGGAATTGGAGGAATATGCATGAGGCCACACAAGCCTCAGGCCTCTGGACCTCCACACACAGGGACCCACAAACCTGATGAGCAGAGCTGCAAATCCTCCCTCCTGTGACCTTGATCCCAGATCCTGAGTCAGCTGTTGCACCATCTAGAATGGTTAAGAGTAAGGCAGCCTTTGATGAATGATGAGAAACACAGCTCTCATGCATGAAAATAGGTGAACCGTAGAGGTGCCGGAAAAGAGGGTCTCAGGCCTACACCTCAGCTCGCCAAGTCACAGAAGGAGGTTCCCTGTGCCTTGCCCTTCTTCTCTCTACACGTAGGGCTAAAGTTAAGTCAGTGTCACTGCACCTGCAGGGTTGCTCTTACAAATGGCTTCAGTGCATCTCTGTCATCCTCTCTGCCTGGGCCTGCCAGGGAGCCCCGACCGTCCAGGTGCTGCCCCTGCCAGTTCTGCTCCCGCAGTGGCTCCCTCCAGGGCTTGGTCTTGGTTAATGGTTCAAACCAGGAGACACCAGGGCCACACATCTTGGGCACGTTTTCCTTCTTTGATCCAAACTCCACATTTTCCACAGGAACAAACCAGGAAACTCCTGCAAGAAATTGTTTTAAGAAGGAAAAAAGATTTTTCAATTTTTTATGGGCCCACCCAGCTCTCATCACAGACATGTGTATAATATAGATTCTCAGGGATCTCTGCTGTCGGTAGCCACAGGGTGCCCTTGAGTCTACCTTCACTTCAGAGATGACTGTGTAACTGCAGTGCTGGATAGTTTGAAAACTTGACACAGTGGTGGCTGGGGTAGGTGGGTCCACACAGTGTCACTCGGAAACAAAGAATCTTAGCATTGCAAGCGCTAAAAGAAGAACTTTTTTGTTTTTGAGACAGAGTCTTGCTCTGTTGCTCAGGCTGGAGTGTAGTGGTGCAATCTTGGCTCACGGCAACCTCCGCCTCCTGGGTTCAAGTGGTTCTCCTGCCTCAGCCTCCCATGTAGCTGGGATTACAGTGCCCGCCACCATGCCTGGCTAATTTTTTGTATTTTCAGTAGAGACGGGGTTTCACCATGTTAGCCAGATTGGTCTCGATCTCCTGACCTGGTGATCTGCCCACTTCAGCCTCCTAAAGTGCTGGGATTACAGGCGTGAGCCACCGCGCCCAGCCTAAAAGAAAAACTTCAGCTGAATTGAATTTAAAAGATGGAGCAAAAAATGATTAGTAAGTCAGGCGGCCTCCTGTACCAGAGTAGGCTCAGAGACTCCAGTGCAGCCATGTGATAGAGAATAATTTACGGACATAATAAAAAGATAAGCAGTGTATGCAAAATGGAAGTAAGGCACAGAAACAGCCAGATTGGTTCCTGCTCAACGTTTGCCTTATTTGAACGTAGTTTGAACAGCTGGCCACCTTTGATTGGTTAAAACATGGTAAGTGGCAAAGAGTAGGCTACAGTCCATTTACAAGCCTGTTTACATGACAGTTTGTGGAGTACAGAGAAACCTTTAGGGCAGACTTACAATATGGAAGGAGGCAGGTTTAGGATAAACTTATTTAACACAGGGACTTGAAAATCACTAGTTTCTGTGCCACAAAAATCTGGAAGGAGGAACTGACCTTCACGGGAATTCTGTTTGTTCCTTTTTAACTTTTGTTCCCAGGAAACTGTTAAAGAGCGTTTTTGCTTCAAATTTTACTTCTGACCAAGAAGTCACATCACTGTCCTCTTTTAGTTTAGCCTCACTGGAACTTGGAGTCTGGAATGTTATCCTGACATTGTGACTGTGTTTTTTTTTTTTTTGCACCTGTCACAGTCTCCTTGTTACTTGAAGACATCTCTGGAAGCAGCCTTGAGGCTGAGTGGACAGGTTTATTCCAGTGAGGAAGGGATCCCTTTTCAATGAATGCCTTCGTGTGGGGTGAAGGATGGGAGGAGGAGAAAGAGAAGGAAGGAGGGGGAGAGGGAGGAACAAAAGTTTTTTATTTTTAGGTCAGTTTAGACATTAGTGGGAAGGAATAACTAATATGGGATTCCAGAGGATTTTTTTTACATTCAAGCAATTCTTGTCCTGCCTTTATTTTTTCAAAAACACACATTGTAGTATGCTACACACTGCTCTGCACTTTGATTTTTTTTAAAACAAATATGTGTCTTGGAGATCTTTCCATACCAGTACAGGAAGACCCTCCTCATTCTATGTAGGATTTCATTATCTGGATATACACTAATTTATTTGACAGTTTGTCTATGGATGGACATATAAGCTATTTTAATTTTCTGCTGTAAAAAACAATGCTTCCATGGTTAATTTTGTATACTATTTTGCACATATGCAAGTATATCTATAGGTTAAATTCCACATGTACACAGTATATTATAAACTCCAAAAGTAAAAATGCTGGGTGAGCTGGGTGCAGTGGCTCACACCTGTAATCCTAGCACTCTGGAAGGCTGAGGCAGGCAGATCACTTGAGCTCAACAGTTCAAGACCGGCCTGCGCAATATTGTGAAACCTTGTCTCTACCAAAAAATATAAAAATTAGCTGGGCAGTGGCACATGCCTGTACTCCTAGGTACTCAGGAGGCTGAGGTGGGAGGATCGCTTGAGCCTGGGAGACAGAAGCTGCAGTGAGCCAAGATCGTGCCACTGCACTCCAGTCTGAGTGACAGAGTGAGATCCCGTTTCAAAATAAAATAAAATAAAATAATAAAATTCTGGGCAAAAGTAGATAGAAACTGTTAAATTACCTTTCACAGTGAACCAACTTCTACTCCCACAAGAATACACAAGGGACCCCATTTCCCTGCACTCTTGCCATCAAATTTGAATTTTTGCTAATCTGATTGGTGAAAAAGGGCAGTTGGATACAGTTTTAATCTTCATTTCATTTGAGAGAGGTCACATATCTTATATATTTAAGACCCATTTGTATTTCAGTGGAAAAGTTTGAATTCAAGTAATTTTCCTCCTTGTATGCTCTTATTTAATTTATGCTTGTTGCAAAGTGCAGAGTTTGAGCACAAGAAACTACTGGTAGATGACGAAATCAAGTCAGAGCAAATCACATGGTTTCCTACCTGGAAAAAGAAAAGAAACCCTGACATCATTACTGCAATCAATGTCAGTTACCCACCGGACAAGCAAGCCTGCAAATCTCCAGAAGCCCTTTTTAATCCAATTCAAACTGTCTGGATGCAGCTGGGGAAGCTTGGGACAATGTGAACATGTTGCCACGTGTCTGTGATTGTTGTAGCTGGACGGGACCTGAGCTGTTGCAAGACGACAAACAAAAAATCCTGGCTGTATTCATGGGGCTTGGAACCACTCTGATGGGGATGTTTGGCACACATTAGTCTGGTGCATCTTCAGAATCAAATTCTGAACTGACACGGGCATGTAATTTTGACATGAGATAAAGAGGGCTGGTTATAGCTAAGGAAAGGGATGAGCTGCAGAGAGTGCTCTCCAGTAAAGAGCAGACTCAGACACATAAACTAGGACAGACACCAAACACCTGCAAGGCTCCTGGAGTCCTGAGTGAGTGGAGTATTGCAAAACGTATTGAAGAGTCCTGAAGATCTTTTAATTATGTTCAGAGCAAGTAGAGCAATGAAGGCGGTTTCAGGGATTACAGATGATACTGGACTGACGTTGGTGGACAAGAAAAAAACAGTGTATGGTTGAACAAACACTACAGTGTAAAATAGTATTTCTTAAACTTGCACATTATAAATACCTCTGGCAGAGGGTGAGAATGGCTAATCTAGAGTAATGAATTGGAATCTCTAGGGGGAAGTCTGGACATCTATATTTTGAATAAATGCTAGGGAATTTTCTACTTAGGTCTGGTGGAGGCGAATTAAAGCCCAAATAAGGATAGGAAACTGAGTGTATCTGACCCCTTGAATTAGATCAACTATATTCCAGGGCCTTCAGGGAACTTCCAACAGACCCTGGAGCAGAGGAGCTATGTTAAACATTAGAAGACAGGACCTGCTTTCATTTATATAAAGAATAGACACTGCAGACTGGTGAGTTTAATACGGATGACTCATTAAATTTAGGCTGGACCACCAATCTGAGAATTTTCAAGGAATTTGAGATCAAAGAAAAGATTAGCACATTTCAGCTGAGCTCAGTAAGGCAGGTACAATAAGTCCTGCCTGATTAGTCTTGTTTTCCCTAGTAGATATGGTCACTGACTGACTGACAAAAATAATGTGTAGTAGAGTACACCTAGATTTGAATAAAATGACAAAATCTTTCATGGCATCTTTGAGGGCAAGATGCAGTCACATGGGTTGGATAATAATACAAGTTGATAGAACCATAACTGGTTGAACCAACCTGACCCAAATGTAATTTCAACACAGAGAGATGCATTTACTGAGGGGTACATCTTGCATTTGACAACAAATATTTGCTAAGCACCTGCTGTGTGCCAGTCACTGGGTTTGGCTCTGGCTATTCCTTCTTAGGATTTTATACATCGACGTCGTGGAGATATGGAAATTTCCACACAATGTGCATCTGGGAATGCCTGGGTGGCTGTCAGGGTCCCAAGTTATAACAGGAATGATGGGCTAACTCTAGTGAGAGGATGTTTAGTGGGGGCAATTGTAAAGGTTTGCACATCAGGGAGGAGGAATGGCAGCAACACCAATGTAGGAGAAAATGCTCTATGTCTGGAGTCCAAAGACCTAAGCCAGTCTAAGACCTTCTCTTTCTTAGCTGTCTCTACTCAGGCAAGCCATAGCTACTTTCTGCCTTTATATACGAACACAGGTGCACAGGGACATGGACAAAGACAAGCACTGCCATGTTCTGTGGTGCTGGAGAGGTAGCAGCAACCTGGGTGACCATCACAGGGAAGTTCATGGCTAAATGGGTAGATGCACTCTATGGAGCATTATGCAGTGATTAGAAACCTGAGTTACATGTATTTATAGCAATGTAGATAGATCTTGTCAATACAAAACTTAGGAAACATATGAAAAATAATGCTATACCTTTTATATATGTTGATAGTTCATTCATACTTACAAATTATATTTTTTACAAATTTATGTAAACTGAAAGATATATAATAAGATGGTTTCCTATGGGGAGACAGAAATGAGGATGATTTCTGTCTCCCCATAGGCAACCATCTTATATCTTTCAATTTATGGATATGGTGACAAAATTTAAAAAGAGAAGACATGAACTGAGGAGTACATTTCACTCAACCCTTGGCACCTGAGGTTAAAAGAAAATTCCACTTTATCTTGGCATAGAAACTATGCACCATGGAATACTATTCAGCCATAAAAACGGATGAGTTCATGTCCTCTGCAGGGACATGGATGAAGCTGGAAACCATCATTCTCAGCAAACTAACACAAGAACAGAAACCCAAACACCACATGTTCTCACTCATAAGTGGGAGTTGAACGATGAGAACATATGGACACAGAGGGGATCATCACACACTGGGGCCTGTCGGGGTGGGGACCTAGGGGAGGGATAGCATTAGGAGAAATACCTAATATAGATGACGGGTCGATGGGTGCAGCAAACCACCATGGCATGTGTATACCTATGTAACAAACCTGAATGTTCCGCACACGTACCCCAGAATTTAAAGTATAATTAAAAAAAAAAGAAAAGAAACTGCATGTAATACTTCTCTAAGTCTATCATTTCATTATGCTTCTAGAAGGATTCATTATGACTAGATTGAAGGTTTTAAAGGGTCTTTTAGACAGAAAATAGAAATACATGAGAAGTCTGAGAATTCACCTTCCAGCTGATGACTGTCATTTTGTGTTTGATCAGTCTGGCTTACCTCACTCTATTATTATTTTTATTCAAGCAAAACAACTTTTCTTATTTATTAGAACATGCACATTTCTTTTTTTTTTTTTTTTTTTTTTTTTTTTT
>NW_016107714.1:17756-18919 GCF_001604975.1 Cebus imitator
CTCAAATGTACAACAAGGTAAAAATGTCCTGGGTACACAAGCTCAGGAAAAAAGGCGTTAATACATCTAAGGAAATTGAGTCTAAAGACAAGACAACTCAAAGAAGAAGAAATATAAATGGTCAAAAACACACAGCAAAAAATAAAAACTCAGTGGATGTCATCAAAGAAATGTGAAGTGGATACTTGGGAGGCTGAGGCAGAAGAATTGCCTGAACCCAGGAGGCGGAGGTTGCGGTGAGCCGAGATCGCGCCATTGCACTCCAGCCTGGGTAACAGGAGCAAAACTCCATCTCAAAAAAAAAAAAAAAGAAGAAATGTGAATTGGAACAGATATCATATTCCTGGCCTGTTAGACTGGCAATTATGAACAAGAGTCATGCAATGCTATTGGCAAGTATGGACCAGGGTGAGCAAATAATTGATTAGACCTCTCAGGACAATTTTTCTGTGAGGATTAAAAGTTTTCAATGTGCATACTAGCTAACCCAGAAATTTCATGTTCAAAAATATACCTCAAGGAAATAGAAGAATTCATAAAGATAGAAAAAGACTATTCATCAATCTGTAGATAATGAAAAAGAAATATTTTAAATGACTTAAATATCTGTTAGTAGGGAACTAATTAAACAGTATAAGTACACAATGGAACCCATAGAGCAATTAAAAATGACTACATAAATCTGTATTTAACACAGAAAGATGTTGATTATTAAATGAACAGTTTCAAAACAAACAAAAGTTGGAAATCACTTGGTAAAATTCCATTTTTAAAAATAAAACAAGGTATGTGAACCATAAAATATAAAACTGTAAGATTATATATAAAAATGTTAATCAGGACTATTTCAGGATGGGGAGAATTATGGATGAATTTCAGGCCTTTTTATTTTCTATGTTGTCTGAGCCCTTTATATTTATCATTTTACCTTTATACTTAATACAAGATTTTTTTTTTGATGAAAATATTTGGTAATAGAAAGATGTAAGGTGGTAGAAACATCAACAGAAACCATGGTATCATGCTTGTCCTCCCCAGTCCATGATGAGGAACGACTCAAACATGGTTCCAGTGAGGAGGAAGAAGCCAATAGAAACAGAGAAGCTGTGTAAATAGGAGAAACTCTGAGAAAACGGATGATGGATTTTAGGAAGTAGACGGGC
>NW_016107714.1:23275-53162 GCF_001604975.1 Cebus imitator
GGGGAGCAAAGGACAGGAAAAGACACTTCTCAACAGAAGATGTCAAAGCAGCTGACAAACATGAAAAAATGCTCAACATCACTATTCATCAGAGAAATGCAAATCAAAACCACAAAGAGATAACATCTCACACCAGTCAGAATTCTGATTATTAAAAAATCAAAAAATAACAGATGCCGTCAAGGCTTCAGAGAAAAGGGAGTGCTTATACACTGCTGGTAGGAATGCAAACTGGTTCAGCCACTGTATAAAGCAATTGGGGGATTTCTCAAAGAAGTGAAAAAGAACCAGTATTCAACCCAACAATCCCACTACTGGGTATATACTCAAAGAAAAAATAATTCAACCTTTCAAATATGTACACACTGATGCTATGTCCAACTTTATGATGTCACTAAACCAGTGATTATCCTCATGGGTCTGGTCATGACGACCCTCTTGGTGGAAATAATTACTGGTAATTCTAGCTATGACTATAGAAACAGGAATACTCCTTGGTTGTAGATTATACTGCTGCTGCACTATATATATGGAATTGCAAGATTGCCTCTCTGAAGCTCCTGACACCCTGTTCAATTATGTTAACGACAAAACTGCCCAAGTCCTGAGACGTGAATATTTTCAACTGCAGGTAAATCAGTTCCATTCCTCGGCCCACTAGGAATGCCCCTTGCCATCAGGAAGTAGTTAGACTGAGTCAACACCTCAAGACTGAGGAATGGAACAATGTCAGTGGGGATACTATAACACAGCATATTGTCAGATATTTATTACATTTATTTTTCTTTCTCTTTATCCTTAACTTTTTCCAGGCAGGATTGCTTGCACGTAGTCATTTTGGTAGAGGGTAGTCACTAACAAGTGATTAACTTCATATCCTAATCCTCAGAAGCTGCCAACAAGATTAATGTACTTTTTTTTTTTTTTTAAAGAAAACTGATCCTTAGGTCATGCTGACATCCTTGATGGCATCCACAACTTTCACTGGCTGAGAGACACAAACAGCTTTGATCATCAAGGAAAGCCTCCAATTACATGAAAAAGAAAGTCAGATTTGAGACTTCGACTCTCCCACCCTCATACTTTGGCCAAATTGAATAAGCCTTCCTAAGCATTAATGTCATTGTTTGGCTTACTGTACATCAGGTATGTGAACCTAACTTTTGGGGTTCTTACTACAGCAGCCTGACTGAGCTAATCAGTTACAGACAAGAACAGCTGAGCTACAGTATCTCCTTAAGATCAGGGTCCAGACATTGTTCACAGATGAGAAAGAAGAAAACAACATGTACAACATCAGACATTCAATGACACAAATCCTCAAAATCAGGTATTTAAAAAAATGAAGCCAATGGTCAGGCATAGTGCTTATGCCTGTAATCCCAGCTCTTGGGAGGCCAAGGCAGGAGGATCGCTTGAGCTCTGGAGTTCAAGACCAGCCAGGGCAACAAAGTGAGACCTTATCTCTACCAAAAATTTAAAAATAAATAAATAAAAATAAAAATTGAAAAAACTGAAATGAAGCCAAGTTGTGCAAGTAGTCATCAAGTATTTACTAAGGCTTACTATGTGTTATGATAATGAAACACTTCTTTGAGCCAGCAAAGGTTTCTAGCTTGCTCTGCAAGTAAAAATAATTACCCTCCCAAATGATCTGTCTGTGTGTTCCACAGGTATAGCAGCAGAAGAGACAACTCAGAAAAAGCAAAGGTAGGCCAGGCACAGTGGCTCATGCCTGTAATCCCAACACTTTGGGAGGCTGAGGTGAGTGGATTTGCTTGAGCTAAGGGCAAGATGGCAAAACCTGGTCTGTAGAAAAAATTAGCCAGGCATGGTAGTCCATCCACACCTGTAGCCCCCAGCTACTAGGGAGGCTGAAGTGGGAGGATCACTTGAGCCCAGGAGGCAGAGCTTGCAGTGAGCTTAGATGGCACCACTGCACTTCAGCCTGGGTGACAGAGCAAGACTCTGTCTCGGGGCAGGGGGTGGTGGGGGGAAGGGAATAAACCACAACTTCACTGTAAGAGGCAACTGGAGAAAGATCCCAGGAGGTTATATTCAACAGTGGAGCAATAATAACACAGTACTCTTGCCAGATATCCTCAGGCTTTAAATCGACATAATTCTACTCTGTTCATCAAGTAACCTTTACAATCTATAAAAGTTTTCAAGTTTTCCAGATAGTTCTACGCAGCTGATGACAATGACACTGCCAGGTAAATTACTCACTATAATTTAATAAATCAGCAATCTGGTTTATCAGTCAGTCTCTCTTGCTCAATTGGCAATACTCTCCAGCCTGGGAGACAGAGTGAGATTCCACCTCAAAAGAAAACAAAGAAAACATACTATTAATTACAGATAGTAACCCGGTTCTAAAGGAATTATCTCATACGTCAATTTTAATAGAAATTTTGAACAGTTACAGAAAATAAAGATATCACTTGAGTCAATAACAGAACATAATAAAAACAATAAAAATTTCTGTATATAAATACACATCACAATTCTAGTCAGAAAGAAATACACAGAAAAACAAGATAGAATTTAAAAAAATAATTTGCAAGGGAAATTCTTAATGTTTCAGTTCTAAAATATGGTTATCCTTTAGAAATATACAAGACTGAAATAACAGACTTTTTTCCTGCAATACTGTATTTTTACCACAAATTTATCAGCAGAGGTAAATAGCAATTTAATTTTTCCTCAAGCTTAAACACATAAGGGAACAATAAAGAAACCTCATTAGACCTGATCTAATTAAAAGTCCTACCAGTAATCTTCAGGCCAGCTCGGGTCTCCAGGTGCAATTCCAAGACAGGTTTGTATCACCGGGTCCATTCCCAATAGGCTGGATAGGATAGTTCGGAGTAATTAGGCATTGTCAGGACACCACCTTCTTCTCTCCTGGGCTGCTCGACTGGCATTTGGCTTCACATTCCAAGTGTACCTCCTGTGTGAATAACCTTCTCCAGGGGTACCAGGAGGAGGGAAATGGCCTCTCTGGTAAACATTTGGATTCCGTGAAAACGTTCTTAAAGCAAAACAAGAAGTAATAAGCCATTACTAGGATTAACGAAATAATTTTTATTTTAAATTTGTATTTTTATATTTTAAATTCATAAATTTACAAAATTATATACATTCTACTGTTTCCTACCTGCATGACCACAGCAGATAAACTACTTAACTTTTATTTCTCTAAGTTCTTTTCCCTATAAAGAACTCAGGGAAATAAAAGTTGAGTAGTTTATCTGCTAAGGTCACACGTGGGGCTAATAACACTTTCCACCTTCATGGGCTGTTATGAAGCTAAATTAAGAAAATACATTTCAATTACCCACAATGCCCTGGCACAGAGTGGATTCCCAGAAGCCTTTCCACCTTTCCCTACAGTGATAAATGCATGGAATGCGTGCCCATACTATTCTAATTAAATACTTTCTCTCCCCCAAAGTCTGGTAGGATTGACATAAGACACAATAAGCTATTTAGTTCTGAAAACAGCTGCTTCCACTTTATAAACAAATGTACATAAATTATAAAGTATAGAACAACTTTAACCATGGTACATGCAACAAATCTGAAAAAACAAGATTCAAATTTACTTGTTTATACAAAAGAAAATTTGGAAATCTGAGAAAAGAAAAAATAACCCCCTGCTGCAGAGCCCTCAATCCCACTCACTATAATTCAATTAATTAGTATTTCCTTTCGTTCTTTTCCCCAGCATCTTTTTTTGACTGTTGAATCACAGCCTATTATTTTCACTTATCATAAATAAGCTACCACTTTCAATGGCTTTAGAAAATGCTATAGTACGGACATAATCATTACTTAGGTACATTCTCCACTGTTGGAAATACAGCAGCTACAAGTTTTTCCACAACCACAAATGATGCTGGGATTAACATTGCAAAACATAGACTACCGGATCCTGAGCTAGCCCAGGGTCCTACACAAGGTAGGGGGCTTGAGAAATGTGCTGAAGGATTCAGTAAATGTAGCTTTTTCTGCATTTTGAAGTATATCCTTAGTCTCAAAATGAAATTACTAGGTAAAGCATTTTTATGGCTCTTGAAATTGTGCTTCAAAAGGCTTAAACCAATTTTCAATGCCACTAGCAACATGTTTTTAAAATGTTTGTTTACATCTTTTAAAAAGGTCAAGTTTTAGGCTGGGTACGATGGCTCATGCCTGTAATCCCAGCACTTTGGGAGGCTGAGGCGAGTGGATTACCTGACATCAGGAGTTTGAGTCCAGCCTGGCCTACATGGTGAAACCCTGTCTCTAGTAAAAATACAAACAAACAAACAAACAAAAATTAGCTGGACCTGGTGGTGCAAGCCTATAATCCCAACTACTTGGGAAACTAAGGCTGAAGAATCTCTTGAACCTGAGAGGCGGAAGTTGCAGTGAGCCAAGAATGCAATTTTGCACTCCAGCCTTGGAGGCTGAGCAAGACTCTTGTCTCAAAAAAACAAAAACAAAACACCTTAAAAAAAAAGTAAATTTTTAAAAGTGCTTTTTTCTTTCTTAATAAAAACAGGGTTCCAGGCCAAGAATGACGGCTTGTGCCTGTAATCCCAGCACTTTGAGAGGCTGAGGTGGGCAGATTACCCGAGGTCAGGAGTTCGAAACCACCCTGACAAACATGGAGAAACCCCATCTCTACTAAAAATACAAAATTAGCTGGATGTAGTGGGTAGTGCATGCCTGTAATCCCAGCTACTCAGGACGCTGAGGCAGGAGAATCCTTTGAACCCAGGAGGCGGAGGTTGTGGTAAGCCTAGGCTGCACCATTGCATTCTAGATTGGGCAAAAAGAGTGAAAATCTGACTCAAAAAAGAAAAGAAACAAACAAACAGGGTTCCAACATGTTGCCCAGGCTGGTCTCCAACTGCTGGGCTCAAGCAATCCTCCCACCTCGGCCTCCCTAAGTGCTGAGCCAACACACATGGCCTAAAAATGCCAACGCAGTTTTGAAAGTGTTTACAATGTGCTTAACTGTTTAAATCCACGTTAACTGTCAACAATAACCACTATGGGGTATTATTAAAATCTCCATCTGACTGATGGAAAAATGGAGATGTAGACAGGCTAAGTATCTTACCCAAGATCACAAAGCAGGTAACAGAGCCCAGATGTAAAACCAGGTCCAGCCTGACAACCACTACACTAGAGTGCCTATCAAAAACTATTGCTAAACTGGCCAGGGGTGGTGGCTCATGCTTGTAATCCCAGCACTTTGGGAGGCCGAGGCAGATAGATCACCTGTGGTCAGGAGTTGGAAGACTAGCCTAGTCAACATGGTGAAACCCCCATCTCTACTAAAATACAAAAATTAGCCAGTGTGATGGCAGGTACCTGTAATCTCAGCTGCTCACAAGGCTGAGGCAGGAGAATTGCTTGAACCTGGGAGGTGGCAGTTGCAGTGAGCCAAGATTGTGCCACTGCACTCCAGCCTGGGCAACAGAGCGAGACTCTGTCTCCAAAAACAAAAATAAACAAAGAAAACCTATTGCTAAATTAAGAGGCAAAGAATAATACCTTGCTATTTGTGATGGTTAATTTTAGGTGTCAACTTGACTGGATTAAGAGATACCTAGATAGCTGGTAAAGTATTATTTCTGGGAGTGTCTGTGAGGGTGTTTCCAGAGGATACTGGTATATGAGTGGGTGGACTGAGTGGGAGGATACATCCTCAGCATGGGTAGGTACCGTCCAATAGGCCAGAGGCCTGAACAGAACAAAAGGCAGAGGAAAGGCAAATTGTGCTCTCTCCTGGAGCTGGAATACCCTACCTTCTCCTACTATTGGACATCAGAACTCCAGTCTTCCTGGCCTTTGGACTTGAGGACTCCCACCAGTGTTCTCCAAATCTTACCGGATTTCCAGGCATTCAGCCTTGGATTTAGAGTTACTGCACCAGCTTCCCTGATTCTGAGGCTTTCTGACTTGGACTGAACACTACCAGATTCCCTGGTTCTCCAGCTTACAGACAGCCTACTATGAAACTTCTCAGCCTTCCTAAGTGCATAAGCTAATTCCCGTAATAAAAAAGTCCTGCCACCCACCCACCCACCTACTCACCCAATGGCCCATCCATCCATCCAACCATCCATGCATCCATCCTACTTGTTCTATCATTCTGGAGAACTCGTACTAACGTACCACTTTAACCACACTGAGATTTTCCCCATTTTCCAAGAGAAATAGTTTTATTATCTGTTCAGATCCTTTGCAATTTCTTGTACTCTAACCGGGGTAACAAGAGCAGAATTCCATCTCAAAAAAAAAGAATTAACTAGGGTTAATTCTGTACATATGATGCATAGAAAGTGAGGATAAGCAAGAGTGGCAAGAAATGGGGCTGGAGAAGGAGATGGGATCCCAGATCATGCACAAACTTGTATTATAGACAAAAAGTTCACTTTTACTCTTAAATTTTTTTTTTTTTTTTTTTTTGATTGTTTCCTGCTGTCACCCAGGCTGGAGTGCAGTGGCATGATCTTGGCCCACTGCAACCTCCAGTTTAAGCCATTCTTGTGCCTCAGCATCCCAAGTAGCTAGGATTACAGGGGTCCGACACCACGCTCACCTAATTTTTTTATTTTTAGTAGAGGCAGGGTTTCTCCATAATGGCCAAGCTGGTCTTGAACTCCTGACCTCAAGTGATCAAACCCACTTCAGCCTCCCAAAGTGTGGGGATTGCAGGCATGAGCTACCATGGCTGGCTCTTTTTCAGTCTTGAAACAACGTTAAGAGCAATGCTCATGAGCAATATTCCAATTCCAATTCAATTTCAATTTTTAGCAATCACCTGTCAAAAAGATCTCTTGGCCAGGCACAGTCGCTCATGCCTGCAGTCCCCGAATTTTGGGAGGCTGAGGCAGGTGAATCGCTTGACACCAGGAGTTCAAGAACTGCCTAGGCAACATGGTGAAACCCCATCTCTATTAAAAAAAAAAAAAAATACAAAATTAGCTGGGCATGGCAGTGCACACCTGTAGTCTCAGCTACCAGGAGTGCTGAGGTGGGAGGACTGAATGAGCCTGAGAAGCTGACTTGCAGTGAGCTATGATTGTGCCACTGCACTCTAGCTTGGGTGACACAGCAAGACCCTGTCTCCAAAAAAAAAGATTTTTGTTGTCGTGAACAACGGATTGGGCCAGGGGCACCAGCTCACACCTGTAATCTCAGCACTTTGGGAGGCCAAGGAGGGTGGATCACCTGAGGTCAGGAGTTTAAGACCGGCCTGATGACCAGCCTGAAACCCCGTCTCTACTAAAAATACAAAAAAATTAGATGGGAGTGGTGGCAGGGGCCTGTAATCCCATCAACTTGAGAGGCTGAGGCAGAAGAGCCGCTTGATCCTGGGAGGCAGAAGTTGTGGTGAGCCAAGATCCAGCCAATGACCTCAAGCCTGAGGGACAAGAGTGAAACTCCGTCTCAAAAAAACAAAACAAAACAAAAAACAAAAAAACAATGGTTGGATGGAAATTAACAAGAGATACACTAATTAGAACCAACCTGCAGTAGGTTAGCAAGACCTGTATTAGAATGCTGACAGAAGCTGACAGTCAAAGGGTAGGAGACAAAATGAAGAGGAGTTACTGAGGTATGAGATGGTGGAGGATGGTTTCAAGGAGTAAAAGCAGTTATCTGCACATGCGTGCAATCTCAAAATCAATCATTTGTACGTATAAAGGAACATCTCTCAAATGAGGCCTGTTAGGAGCTAACAGCGTATGCTCTTTGTGATTTCTGAAAACAATACAAACCAATTTTCCATGTGAGATCACAGGGTGCTACTAATGCTGGGTTCCTAACTCAAATCATTACGCTTCCCGTGCCAAGTAACAAGGAATTGAGGAGGTTCTATTTTGGGAATTAAGGAGTGTCCCCAAAAGTAACAGTCCCGCCTTAAAGCAATCCTTCCGTATTTTACATAAGAGCACTGGCCAGAACCTCACTTTTACAAGAACAAGGAGAAATCACAGGACATCACAGACATTGCCCCTTTTAGCTAAAGCGGGTGGCGAAGAGGGTAAAAGCCTCAAAGCAAGGGGCGGACAAGCCAAGCCTGTGACAGCAAAAGCGAGACGCAGAGACCACAAAAGATGAAGCCCACGCCCAGAAGCCATGAGCTGGAAAGGACATGCCAAGGGCCCAAGACATATTACCTTTCTGGGACGTGGTTTCCGCTCTTCTTCTTGGCTGAGGAGCCTCCAGGAAAGTCGCGTCCCTGAACCCAGCCACTGCGGGGATGATGCCATTAGCTCATGTGGGTCCCAAGAAGCCGCCTACCCAATGCCAAGCCGGCCAAAAGCGACAATCCGGCACCCTCAGTGCCAGGATAGGACTCTAGTCCTAAAGAGACTCGGAAGCCACCCACGCAGAGCTCCGGCGTCTCGCTATTGCGCATGTCGGTCGTGAGGGCGTAACCACGAAGACTTACTGAGACGCTTGATTTGTAAACAAGACTTTGGTGGCTACAGCGCCCTCTTTAGCCAAAGGCTGGTAGCACAGGTCAATGAGGGTGTGCATGCACCCTTCAGAATTCAAACAGTGTGGCACAGGAATGTCCGTCTGTCCCCGCCCCGTAACTCCCCCGAGCACCACCTCCCCACCTTCTTTGTGTGTTCTAGATAGTTACAAGTGCTTACATTCACATTTTGCATATCGTGTATAAATATTTACTTTCACACATATGTATGTCCTCTATTTTTATACAAAAGGAGTAACTAAACATATTCTACAATTTATCTCGAACACTGATTTTCCCAGTCAATTTATACATACTTACATTCTATTTTTAGTGGCCATAAGGAATTTATTGGATTATCAGTAACATAATTAAAAGTACCATAATGTATTCAGCCAGTTCAATGTTAATGAACCTTTGTTGCTTTCAGGTTCTTTTGAAATCTTGTTACAGACAATGCTGCAATGTGAACATACACATACACATACACAGCTATATCTAAATTCCTAGAAGTAGAATGTCTAGAATAAAAAGCATACAAACTTAAAATTTTGAAAGACATTACCTAATTATCCTCCAAAAATAATGCATAAACATCCACTCCCATCACAACCAAACTTTTACTGGGTTCTATCACATACCAGGTATCATGCTAGAAGTGGACAGAATGTAGTTAGGTATTAGAAAACACCAAAAATAACCGAGAGTGGAGCTCAAGTCCAAGGTTTCCACACAGTCTCAAGCATAAAGATCTGTACCTGTCAGAAAACACTGAATTCTGCTACAAGTGGAACGGCAAAGAACAGCATGCCCTATAGCAACTCTGAAAACAGAATACTAAATTCCAGATTAAAGTGTAAGTAATTAGGATTGCAGATTTTTAAAACTAACTTTTACTTTTTAGTTTCTAATTTATGGAAGTATCTTACATATATTTTTAGCAATCTTTGCAACCATTTTAGAGTTGGGTAAACCAAGGATCAGAAAGGTCAGAGTTATTGAATAAATGAACATTAACACAGGTAGACCATTAGCTTTATTAACACTTTTGAGACAGTAATATTACAACCAGTTTTAAATACATAAACCTTTACAATTCTGAAAATTTCCACATCATTAGAAATGTGTCAATATTAATAAATTTTTAACTGGAAAAAGAAAAAGACATGTTAGCCGAACATAGCAAACATACAATTAGGAACATTCAATTATGTGTTGTTGTTGTTGTTGTTGAAATGATATCTCGCTCTGTCACACAGGCTGGAAAGCAGTAGCATGATCAGCTCACTGCAACCTCTGCCTCCTGGGTTCAAATGATTCTCCTGCCTCAGTTTCTTGAGTAGCTGGGACTAGAGGCGTGCACCACCATGCCCGGCTAATTGTTGTAATTTTAGTAGAGGTGGGGTTTCACCAAGTTGGCCAGGCTGGTCTTGAACTCCTGACCTCAAGTGATCTGCCTGCTTTGTCCTCCCAAAGTTCTGGGATTACAGGCGTGAGCCACTGCACCCAGTCCACATTCAAATTTGCCATTCAATTATAAAAGATTCTGGCAGGGCGCAGTGACACATGGCAGTAATCCCAGCACTTTGGAAGGCCGAAGCAAGTGGATCACTTGAGGTCAGGAGTTTGAGACCAGCCTTGCCAACATGGTAAAAACATGTCTCTACTAAAAATACAAAAATTAGCCCAAAAATTAGGCAGACGTGGTGGCTCTCACCGGTAGTCCAGGCTACATGGGGGCTGAGACAGGAGAATCCCTTGAACGCAGGAGGTGGAGGTTCTAGTGAGCCAAGATCGTGCCATTGCACTCCAGCCTGGGCAACACACCAAGACTCCAGCTCCAAAAAATTAAATATACAAATAATACAATAGTCTTTTGGAATTTATGAAAAAATCCAGTAAGTGCATAGTGGCCCAATTCTACATATGGTACAAATGTCTATAGACCTGACAAGATAGAAAATATGACCTAAGTTTTTCAGAAACCAGAAAAGCTATATTGGGCTTACACTTTCAGATTCCTAAAAGACACAACACTGGGGTGAGAACAAACTCAGTTACAGTTGACATAACAAAACCCAGACTTAGGCAGAATAGGGTTTCTACAAAGCATGGGATCTGACAAAGAGTAGGTCTTTAGATGAGACTGAGTCCAACATGAGGAAGAAGAATGCCTTCACAAGTGTACAGTACTCTGGGGTGGAAATCACAGGAGCAAGGCATACTTAGAGCACCAAACAGCTAAGCAGTGGATACTGACAAGTCTACCAGTATCTGCTAGGGCCCCAGATACCATATCGGAGATTGAGGGATTCCAGTCTTCAATAAAACCAGAAAGAGACTATGGATAGAGTAGGAAGGGTCTGATGGGTAGAAGGACTGGTTACGTTACACCAAGTACAAGTCATAATGCAGGGAGTAGGTTTCTGAAACAAGACAAAGTCCTAACTATAATATTGAGGCTTTAGGTTATGGTAAAACTTACAGCTAAGTTCCAGAGTGTTGTGCTAAAGCTCTTCAGGGTCTTTATCCTACATTTAAGATTTAGAGGTTAAGATGATATTAAGACTGAAGGCGATTGTTAAGTGGCTGGAACTATGGACAGAGTATCATTATAGAGGCTGGGGACCAAGAAAGGTCAACCTATGATAAGCATTTGCCTAACTAGAATTGAATGTTAGAACTGAATATTTTAATAAGTAAACATTTTATTGCCATCAGAAATAATCTTACTATACTCCTCCCACCTTATACCACCAGTATAGTCTGTAGTAGCTATAGATTTCCTTGATTTCCACTGGAACATAGAGAAAACAGACACTAGTCTAGCTTGCACATACTTGGTGTGTATTTGTCTCACATTACACACAAGCATGAAAGCAGGCTATCTGAGGCATGAAACTAAGCTTAAAGGGGGAAAATAAAACTTCAAAACCTTGTATAGCTTAAGCCTAACTCTACACTGCCAGCCCTTTCTGAATATTTTCTCAGATAAGCATCAGCCACCCACATACGATCACGGAAATAATTCCTATCTCATAGTACTAGAAGCATTATTGGAAGAGATGAGAAAATAGGTCTATAAAGGCAATACTTATCTTCAGAGGTCCCATCTTGAGTTTATCCTCTTGTGGGCTCTGGGCATTCTGTACCTTCTCACACATACTAGAAAAGTCCCTCAATAGATCAACTCAGGGCCAGACGTGGTAGCTCATGCCTATAATCCAGCACTTTGAGAAGCCAAGGTGGGCGGATCACCTGAGGTCGGGAGTTCAAAACCAGCCTCACCAACCTGGTGAAACCCCACCTCTACTAAAATTACAATTATTACCTGGGTGTGGTAGTGTGTACTTGTAAACCTAGCTACTCAGGAGTCTGAGGCAGGAGAATTGCTTGAACCCCGAAGTTGGAGATTGCAGTCAGCCAAGATTGTGCCACTGACCTCCAGCCTGGGCAACAGAGCGAGATTCCATCTCAATAATAAAAAAAAAAAAAAGATCAATTCAGGTGTCTCTAAAAGCTTACCTCCAAGGTAAATGATTATATCCATAGATTTCCTCCCCCAAACCAGCTGATTCCACACAGAAATCACCAGCAACTCGGCCCTAACTCATTTTACACAGTTATAAAAGAAGTTAGTGAGAAAAGCACTAACTAGAAAAACAAAAACCAAGGCAATCCAGGTCAACTTGAGCTGACTGCAGACATCTCTTTCTTTCTTTGAGCACACAGCACAACTCACCACAGTGCCTTTTTCACACATCCCTCTTTGATTTCCTCCACAAAACCTATCAGGCCAAAATAGTTCATGATGTCTCAAAAGAAACAGCCATTATGAGAAAAACATGCAGTATGTCTTACAATATTGTATTCCTTAAAAATATGACAGGGTAAAAACATGCAGAACAACCAGGGCATTTAAAAACAATCTACAGGCCGGGAATAATGGCTCACACCTATAATCCCAGTACGCTGGGAGGCTGAGGTGGGCAGATCACCTGAGGTTAGGAGTTTGAGACCAGTCTGGTCAACATAGTGAAACTCTATCTCTACTAAAAACGCAAAAATTAGTACAGCATGATGGTGGGTGCCTGTCATCCCAGCTACTTTGGAGGCTGAGGCAGGAGAATTCCTTGAACTCAGGAGGTAGAGGTTCCAGTGAGCCGAGATCATGCCACTGCACTCCAACCTGGGAGACAAGCATGAAACACTGTCTCAAAAATAAATAAATAAAAATAATAAAATAAAAGCAATCTACATTCTATAGACATACTAATGAATGATATAAATGAGGCAATATGACATAAAACAAAATGGAAAAAATATATTATGATTATTTTCTTTAGTGTACAAAAGTCATGGAAGTTTCTGGACTATCTAGCTACATACAAAATACTGAATTATCTGTTCTGTTAATACAAAATAAGTGTGTGTAATTGTTTCTCACACTAACCAAAAAATCCACCCAAATCTCTTTGTTCTTGTACCCTCACTGGGCCTCTTTCCCATTCTCCACTAAATTCTTCAACTCTTCATTTTGCCTGGTCCTTGCACCCAAGCATGGCTGACAGGGAATTCTAAAGGCCCAAGATTCTGCAGTGACTGTTTGCAATGGCGAGAAGGCTATAAGTAACTGCCACACTGGATCCTTTTACGTGAGAAGAAAGAAAGTACCCTGAATGCCTCTCATGTATAAAAGAGCAGGATGGCAGGATGTCTGTGTGGCCCACGGAGCCAGACGTAGCAAACTTGGGCAAAAGAATTGTGAACAAAGGCTAGAAGAGGGAAGGTCTGCAGTCAGCCTTGTCTTCTACCTCTCTGGTGTTTGCTTCTCATGAGCAGAGTCCGTTTTCCAAACGTCCCAACACTGAAAACGATACCTCAGCTCTGGAAGTTGACAGGAAGTCATATCCACGAGTGTAAAAATGCAAGATCAAGGCTTGGCCCAGAAACAATGCCTAAAATCAAGGGGAAAATGGACAGCAGGAGAGACATCCAAGTCCAACCTGATTGAGCCTGGGCCAGCCCAAGGAAGGTAGGATTCAAGGAGAAGAAATTAAAAGAGAGGCGCTTTGGACCACATCATTTCCTACAAGGAGCAGTCAATGAACTTTGCTCTTCAACCAAGGTACAAAAGAGGGTTCTTTAATGTCTTCGTTTGGCCCTTAAAAGCAGCAGTAAATTCATTAATCAGATTCACTGAAATCCTTTTAGAACAACGGTAATTGCTCAGCTTAGATGTCCCTTTCCTTTCTCTGCAAGGATACTGTGTATGTACTATACAATTATAAATGTATAGCATTATATAGTATGAAATATGACATATAAAATATAAATATTAGTCAATGATATTAGTGAACATGTATAAGAAACACTAAGATGATCTTGCAAGATTTCACCTCCCTGGAACTCAGCCACTTAGCACTGTTTCAGCTTTCCTACCACCTCTGCCAGCCAATCCCATCTTCCTGGGATCTGGCCTCCCTATTGGCTATCGCACACCTTTAAACTGCCTGCTTTGTGACATCATTCTCTCAGCAAGCCTACTGCCACCTGGTAGAATCTTAGGGTAGCCTGTAAATTTGTATCATCGCAAGTGGCCAGTGACCAGTGTGACCAGTGGCCTTCATACTGGACACATGCGCTCCTTGGCTTCAGCCACCCAGACATCCACTAGGATCGTCTCTTCATCCCTTGCATCTATAGTTGATGTTTCTTCTTCTCTGACCATGTCAGGTAAAGAGAGAAACTTTCTTGACAGTTTTTCATTTTACTTCTTCCCCATAACTTTAGATTTCTTTACCCCTATAGTCCCAAACACTTTGGAATAACAGGGAAAGTATTGAAGGAGAAATCTAGAGACCTCATTTCAGTTTTGGCTTTGACATTTATTAGGTGTGTGACTTTAGATATTTCTTTTATTCTCTCACAAAATCTGTTTCCTCATCTGTTACATTAGGATAATAGACTGGTTACTCCCTCTTGCCCTTTTCTTTTCTAATGCTGAGTCTTAAAGGGCACACGTACAGAAAATGAAATCAGACACATTTGAGGCTGTTCGTTTTGACAGAATTAGAGAGAAAACATAAGTGGCATAGAAAACTGGCAACATAATCTGAGGTGTTTCATGTGTAATAGTCTCCGTCCACTAATATTCCAACTAATATTTTAAATTTAGTGATGTTTTAAATATTCAGCCAGGCACACTGGCTCACACCTATAATCTCAGCACTTTGGGAGGCCATCTCCCTCACTAATATTTTAACTTTACTATTTTATATTTAGTTATGTGTAGTGACGTTTTTAATATTCAGCTGGGCATGGTAGCTCCCGCCTGTAATCTCAGTGCTTTGGGAGGCCGAGATGGGAGAATCGCTTGAGCCTAGGAGTTCCAGACCAGTCTGGGCAACATGGCGAGTCCCAATCTCTACAATTTACTTAATAAAATCATCCAGGTGTGGGGACATGCCAGGTACTCAGGAGGCTGAGGTGGGAGGATCAGTTCACTATTTGAGCCCAGGAGGTTGACGCTACAGTGAGCCATGTTCACAACACTGGACTTCAGACTGGCTGACAAGGTGAGACCCTGTCTGAAACAAACAAAAGTAATATTCACATTTTGGAGATTTCTATCTAAACTAGATGGAAAGAGAAAATGAAGAGTACTGGGTTATAAGGAGGCAGATATTCTAGGGTAAGGAATTTGGGATTTTAAATGAAAGCAGAAAGACAGAGTCCCCTACACTTCCCTTTGGATACACTTTGGAGAATGACAAAATGATTTCAAGGGAAAAATATATATATTTTAAATTTTAGAAGAAAAGCAGAAATAAAACAGAGTAAAATCTAATCAGAATAGGGCAAAATGAAGTTGGTTTTTATCGGAAGTCACATTCAGTTGTTTTTTTCTGTTGCCCTTTTTTAACACAGATGACAATTGACAGTTTTTAATATAAGCATTTTAGAAATGTGTTTTAGAAATGATGCTTCCACGCCAAGCATGGTGGCTCACGTCGTAATCCCAGTAATTTGGGAGGCCGAGGTGGGCAGATCACTTGACGTCAGGAGTTCGAGACCATCCAGGCAAACATGATGAAACTCTGTCGCTATTAAAAATACAAAACATTAGCCAGGTGCAGTGGTGCACGCCTATAATCCCAGATACTAAGGAGGCTGAAGCATGAGAATTGCTTGAGCCCAGGAGGCAAAGCCTGCAGTGAGCCAAGGTGAAGCCACTGCACTCTAGCCTTGGTGACAGAGTGAGACTCTGCCTCAAAAAAACAAACAAGATAAAACAAACAAACAAAGAAAAGACCAAAAAAAAATTTCTTTGTAAAACTATCAGGTAGTATTTTGACTTGTTATAAAAAACCAGGCTTAAAGAGGGCAAAGAATGACCCTTCAGATTTACCAACGGCCTGGGTTAAATGTAAATGCTAGCAAATGTCACATGACCTGTATAAGCAAATGTTACAGTAATGATTATAAAAGTAATAGCTGTACTATATTCTCATAGACCAAAATTGTCATATTAAAAGTTCTATTTCTCCTGGTTTCTGGTCTATGCTCAGAGAAAAGAATCCTGGCAAGGAAGTCATGGTGATGACATTAACATAACGGTTAATCTTAAACAGGTCAATCTGACCTCTCTCAGCCTCAGTTACTCATAAAATGAGGTACTTCTCTACGGATTCCCAGTTCTAAAATGCTCCAATTCTACGAAATAGTTATGAACCAATACTCACCCAGATGCAAGGGAAAGATAGGGAAGGGAGAAGGTTGCTTCTAGCCTAGGAAAAAGCGTACGAAGCCAGACCGCTTGGGTCTTCTTCACATCTGTGACCAAACTGGACACAAAGGCAGTTCATCACAAGAGGACCAAACCGCTTCGGCACTCATGGCCATCATAAACTGTTTTGCTTTTGGTATCTCAGTGAATATCAGTATTAAAGGCTTCCTGATTGAAACAACCTTACGATGATGCTGTTCTTCAAATAAGGTGAAATTTTTTCAATCTCATCTGTTTGTTCTTCTTTCTTTCTTTCCTACAGAAGATTTCCAAAATACTTCTTTGCTTGGAACTGCAAATTCTCTGCAGCTCTCACTGCCTGTGGTGAGCAATGTGGCTTCCTTTACAGGAGGCATCTCCAACTTCTCCAGAGCCTCTGCTCCAGCTGTTAGCTCAGCATGGCTACTGACATCAGCCTCTGGCACCTCTTTCCAGCCACTCACGGGCAGTGCCTACCTTTACCAACATTCCAGCACATCTATGTTGTCTGGGGTTAGTAGCCAGAGCCACAGCTCTACTTCAACTGCCTCTTACCCAAGCGTTTTTGCGTGGGACATTACAGCAAGCACAGAAAAGAAGTCATCCTCACTCAGGGACTTCACTGTGACTGTTATTGACCAGAACACAGGTGTCTCTTCCATGTCTATGACAGCCCAGCATGATAAAACTTCAGACGCCAATATTATGGTTCCTCTGTATCCAACACTATCTGCCAGCCTTGTTCAGAGGACACAATCTCAAATTCCAAACCAACACGGCCATAGCCTGTCACTTCCCTACCAGAAAGGAAGCCAGGTCTATTACTATAATCCAGGCACACTGGGGCCTCAACTATCTGGAGAACTTGGCCCCTGGCTGCAATCCTATGACTCTGTGTCATACCCAGGAGATAGGACCTCTGCCTATCAACCAGAAATGGTGATGGTGCTAAAGGAGGTTCAGCCAACAAAAGTCCTACCACCAGTCTCCACTTCTGGGATGTATTACCCTGTATCTGCTGAACCCATCACAGAAACCAGTTTTCAAGGTGAGTACAACCAAAAAGAAAGGAGAGGAATACACTCAGCATTGAAAGGGAGGGTCAAATCTATAGCCGAGTGGTAAGTCCACAGAAAGGCAGAATTTAAGTCCTGAGACTTCAACCACTATTCTTGGGCACTGCTGATCATTTTCAGGCTGTGTAAGAACAGCCTGAAAGAACCTTCGAAGTGGGAAAGTGGAAGACTATAATGGCCATCTATGCCACATGTAAGAGAGTCCCAAGAGATGTGTTCACTTCAGCAGCACATATACTAAAATTGTAACAAGAGTCCCAAGAGATACAAAACTTTTTAGTGGCCTGGCTAATCAGTTCCCCTGCACCAGCAGGCTGTAACTTTCTTCCTTAATCTATTACTTTAGTCTCTTTGGAAGGCCCTTCAGAACTCTTATTTTTGCAGTGACATTTTGATTTTCCTTAAATTACAATAGGATTTAAGACCTTGTGCTCAGAGATCCTCTCCAAAACAAACAGACTCAGAATATGTGCTTGCTTATATATTTCATGAGGAAGGGCTCCACTCTCTCCCCTAGACCATGGTGTAAAGGGTTGTTATTCTCTCAAGAGAGTGGAGAGAATGGAAATGACCCTATATGAGAATGTGAGGCTTTATAAAACATCTCCTATTTAAAAATCACTTTCACTTTTTATTTAGCTTACAACACCACTATGAAATTCAAAGAATGCCAAGAAACAATCACATCAAATGATAACCAGTAAGAGAACAGTCATTGCCTATCATCCAAGACAGGGTCTTATCCATGGTCCTGAAGAAGAGCTAGTAGAAATGCCTGGCCCATGTTAGAAAGGTATCACATTGTTGCATTGGCATATAGGGGGAACATCTCATTTACCAGGGATTGACTTCTTCCTTGATTCCTTTGTGGTGATGGAAACTTCCCTGGGGATGCATACTTCCCTGGGATTTCAATCTCCAAGCCAGACATTTTGTCTGGCACAAACTCCAGGATTCTCCAAATCCTGCAATACCCGAAATACCCAGATACTTGAGAGTAATCCATCACCTGAGCTTGGGGACATTTCAATGATAGCTCCAGTCCAGAGTCCAACTAATCTTTTGGCACTGTCTCCAGCTCGAAGCCAGGACAAAACTGAGAATAAGAATTTGGATGAGATTAAAACCAAAGTTTCAAAGCCTCTAGATGCCTACCAGTTCCCAAAAGAAAATCAAGATCCTTCACTGCTTCCTTTAGAAATCCCTGATATTCACCAGCTTCTGTCCTGCATTGATCCTCTTGGCCAAGAGGAGCAGCCTGGTTCCGAAAATGCCAATCTGAGAAAGAACAGCCTGAGTCTTGAGGGCCAAGGGATACTTGAAAATGGGATTGAGTCTAGCAATGATCTTGCAGACATCACTACATTGGTCGAGGGTACTCACCTCCCCGCGATCTTCAATTCCTTACAAGATCTTGACCAACCCCAAAGTCCCTTCATCTTCAGTTCCTTACAAGATCTGGAACAACCCAAAAGTCCCTCCATCTTCAGTTCCTTACAAGACCTTGACCAACCCAAAAGTCCCTCAGTAAAGAAAGCCAAAGATCCCAGTGCCATCAAGGTAAATCAGGTGCAGGAAAAGTCAAGCATCATAAAAGGTCACTCTGATCAAGTCAGGAAGAACAAGCATAAAGCTGCTGAGCCTATCCAGGGTGCTCCCAAGGCCAAAATCCAGCCAAAGAACCCAGAGAGCCTGTTAGAGGGAGCAGTGGCTGTTTGCAGTGCTACCGCCAGTGACAGTGCTTCTGTGAACAAGGGCAAGGATTCTAGCAACAAACCTCACAAAGCCGCATCCAGCAGGAGCAGCACAACTAAGAGGCACGGGCAGGAGAAGACCAAAAGGAGCAGAGAGAACAGTTCTAAGAAATCTGAAGACAGTAAGCCGTCAGGGAACAAAGTCAAGGTAGAAGAGAAGCAAGCTATTCCCAAAACGAAGCGGAAGAAATATCAACCTGAACTTAGCCAAGAGACGTTCAAAAAGCCACGAAGCTCCCTAGGCATGCACATGCTAGAGTCTGTGCAAGTTTTCCATGCACTGGGGAAAAAGATCGACAAGAAAAGTGGATTCTCTTCCTCTTGGACTCTGGGAAGCTCAAGTAACATCCAGAATCCCCAGTCATTCTCAGTTCTCAAACCATGGCTGGATACCAAATGTGAGGGGAAAGGCCCGGACAAAACTCAAGTCAAGGCCCAAAAACTGGATGATAATGCTGAAAAAGAGTGTCCATCTCCATCCCAGTATGAGTTGCCGCCACCTGGGAAGGTCAAGTTGGTACCACTGCCATTTCTGACCCTGGACAAACCTCAAGCTCAACCTGTTTTTCGGCGGCCACACCCTCCGGCCTCACATAGGCCTGCTGTGGCTTGCCCTGCTCGACCTGGTTCTACTAACTCAGCTCAGTCGACTGCAGTCAGTCCGTCCCAACCGGCTCCTACCAACACATCTTTGACAGGTCCTGCCAGACCAGCTCAGCCAATTTCCACCAATGCAACCCAACCCGGTTCAGCCAACCCCAACCAGCCTCCTACTGCTTCTCAGTCTGCTGCTTCTAGGCCAGCACCCTACGAAACATCATCTTGCTCTTCTCTCCAGCGGGAGCCTGTTTCCACCGCTGTGACCAATCTCCGGTCACTGCCCAAGCCTCAATATCAATTTCTAATCCAAGACTTTAGCTTACAACCCAGGCCATGGAGGACACCTGACATTTCTGGGCCAGTAGTGTCAACGCCCATCACAAAAGAGCAGAGGCCAGAGCGTGAGGCCATGAAGAGGAAGGCTCAGCAAGAGCGTGAGAATGCTGCCAAATATACATCTTTGGGGAAACTGCAGTTCTTCATCCAAAGGGAAAAAGATATGGAAATTTCTCAATACTATGGCTACAGAATCTAAGAGCTGCTGAGGCTGTTGGCTTTACTTTGGATACCAGCTGCTTTTCAAAATACATAGACACTGATTTATTTATTCCAATAATATATTTTTTAAACTTAATAAAGAAATCTAATAGAATTAATAGATAAGTAATAAATAGGCTTTTGAGTTTTGAGATGCTGTTGACTGTGGGTTTTCCTTGGTGTGGTGGGGATCAAAGGTCACCTTAGAAGGAATTATGGCTGGGCGTGGTGGCTCATGCCTGTAATCCCAGCACTTTAGGAGGCCAAGGTGGGTAGATCACCTGAGTCAGGAGTTCACGACCAGCCTGGCCAACATGGTCAAACCCATCTCTACTAAAAATACAAAGAAGTAGCTGGGTGTGGTGGTGGGTTCCTGTAATCCCAGCTTCTTGGGAGGCTAAGGCAGAATCACTTCAACACAGGAGGCAGAGGTTGTAGTGAGCCGAGATCACACTACTGGCTCCAGCCTGAGCAACACAGCGAAACTCCATCTCAAAAAAATAAATAAATAAATGAAATCAAAACAAGAAGGTACTAAAAGTTGGATGGTGTGAGAATAGACAGTAGAACTGAGGAAAGAGGAAGGAACATGGTCCAGGACTAAGAAAGCCAAAAGGGGAGAGATTTCATGAGCTTATACAAAGAATCAGAAATGGGGGAAATGGCAGAAGTTAAGATGCAGAATCTGAGGTTAGGACTAAAAGAATAAAATTTGGATAGAAGTTGAAAATGGCAGAAAATGAGGCTGGGTGGACCAAAAGAAATGTACAAAATCTCCCATGGATGATGGCCTTATGTCTCATGGCCTATCAGATAGGTGTTTTAGAAAATAAGATTCAGGACTCATCTCCAGCAGGTTTGGGTTACCTTATACATATATGATCACAGTTGGGAAATGTCAGTACAAAACAGGGGAACCTACCACCAGGCAATGGCAAGGGCTCACAGTTCTAGGTGCAGATGATAACCTGGACCTAGCCAAGTGAACTGAAGCAGCTTGAAGCTGGCCCAGAAAAGACCCTGGAGTATAGATCACCACTGACTCACCACCTGTGCATGGGCCAGTGAGATGCGCTACTTCAGTTCACCTTCACAACAACACACAAGCCAGTAACACTGTGCCACCTTCCTAGCGAGGTAAACAGCAATATAATTTTTTCTTAAGCTTGAACACATAAGGGAACAATAAAGAAACCTCATTAAACCTGATCACCAGCAATCTTCAGGCCAGCTCTGGTCTCCAGGTACAATTCCAGGACAGTTTTGTATCACTGGGTCCATTCCCAATAGGCTGGATAGGATAGTCTGGAGTAATTGTCAGGATACCACCTTTTTCTCTCCTGGGCTGCTCTACTGGCATTTGGCTTCAGATTCCAAGTGTACTTCCTGTGTGAATAATCTCCAGGGGGACCAGGAGGAGCGATATGGCCTCTCCGGTAAACATTTGGATTCTGTGAAAACGTTCTTAAAGCAAAACAAAAAGTAATAAGCCATTAGTAGGATTAATAAAATAATGTTTATTTTAAAATTATATTTTTATAAAATATTTTAAATTCATAAATTTACAAAATAACATATACTCTACTAACCTGTGTGACCTTGGCAGATAAACTACTTGATTTTTATTTCCCTAAGTTCTTTATAGCATGAGGCTAATAACACTTTCCACCTTCATGAGCTGTTATGAAGCTAAATTAAGAAAATACATTTCAATTACCCACAATGCCCTGGCACAGTGTGGATTCCCAGAAGCCTTTCCACCTTTCCCTACAGAAATAAATGCATGGAATGCATGCCCATACTACTCCAATTAAATACTTTCTCTCCCGAAGTCTGGTAGGGCTGACATAAGACACAATAAGCTATTTCATACTGAAAACACATGGCTACTTCTACTTTATAAACGAATATACACAAATTATAAAATGTAAAACAACTTTAACCATGGTACATGTAGCAAATTTGAAAAAATAGGATTTAAATTTACTTGTTTCAAAAGCAAGATCAGAAAACCTTCTATAATTATACAAAAGAAAAATCGGAAATCTCAGAAAAGAAAATATAGCCGCCTGCTGCAGAGCTCTCAATCAAACTTACTCTAATTCCGTTAGTACTTCCTTTTGTTCTTTTCCCCAGCATCTTATTCTGACTGTTGAATCACAGCCTATTATTTTCACTTATCATAAATAAGCTACCACTTTCAATGGCTTTATAAAATGTTATAGTATAGATGTAATCATTATTTAGCTACATTCTCCAGTTGGAAACACAGCAGCTACAAGTTTTTCCACAACCACAAATGATGCTGGGATTAACATTGCAAAACATAGACTACCGGATCCTGAGCTAGCCCAGGGTCCTACACAAGGTAGGGGGCTTGAGAAATGTGCTGAAGGATTCAGTAAATGTAGCTTTTTCTGCATTTTGAAGTATTTCCTTAGTCTCAAAATGAAATTACTAGGTAAAGCATTTTTATGGCTCTTGAAATTGTGCTTCAAAAGGCTTAAACCAATTTTCAATGCCACTAGCAACATGTTTTTAAAATGTTTGTTTACATCTTTTAAAAATGTCAATTTTCAGGCCAGGCATGGTGGCTCATGCCTGTTCCCAGCACTTTGGGAGGCTGAGGCGAGTGGATTACCTGACATCAGGAGTTTGAGTCCAGCCTGGCCTACATGGTGAAACCCTGTCTCTAGTAAAAATACAAACAAACAAACAAACAAAAATTAGCTGGACCTGGTGGTGCAAGCCTATAATCCCAACTACTTGGGAAACTAAGGCTGAAGAATCTCTTGAACCTGAGAGGCGGAAGTTGCAGTGAGCCAAGAATGCAATTTTGCACTCCAGCCTTGGAGGCTGAGCAAGACTCTTGTCTCAAAAAAACAAAAACAAAACACCTTAAAAAAAAAGTAAATTTTTAAAAGTGCTTTTTTCTTTCTTAATAAAAACAGGGTTCCAGGCCAAGAATGACGGCTTGTGCCTGTAATCCCAGCACTTTGAGAGGCTGAGGTGGGCAGATTACCCGAGGTCAGGAGTTCGAAACCACCCTGACAAACATGGAGAAACCCCATCTCTACTAAAAATACAAAATTAGCTGGATGTAGTGGGTAGTGCATGCCTGTAATCCCAGCTACTCAGGACGCTGAGGCAGGAGAATCCTTTGAACCCAGGAGGCGGAGGTTGTGGTAAGCCTAGGCTGCACCATTGCATTCTAGATTGGGCAAAAAGAGTGAAAATCTGACTCAAAAAAGAAAAGAAACAAACAAACAGGGTTCCAACATGTTGCCCAGGCTGGTCTCCAACTGCTGGGCTCAAGCAATCCTCCCACCTCGGCCTCCCTAAGTGCTGAGCCAACACACATGGCCTAAAAATGCCAACGCAGTTTTGAAAGTGTTTACAATGTGCTTAACTGTTTAAATCCACGTTAACTGTCAACAATAACCACTATGGGGTATTATTAAAATCTCCATCTGACTGATGGAAAAATGGAGATGTAGACAGGCTAAGTATCTTACCCAAGATCACAAAGCAGGTAACAGAGCCCAGATGTAAAACCAGGTCCAGCCTGACAACCACTACACTAGAGTGCCTATCAAAAACTATTGCTAAACTGGCCAGGGGTGGTGGCTCATGCTTGTAATCCCAGCACTTTGGGAGGCCGAGGCAGATAGATCACCTGTGGTCAGGAGTTGGAAGACTAGCCTAGTCAACATGGTGAAACCCCCATCTCTACTAAAATACAAAAATTAGCCAGTGTGATGGCAGGTACCTGTAATCTCAGCTGCTCACAAGGCTGAGGCAGNCAGATCATCTGAGGTCAGGAGTTTGAGACCAGCCTGACCAACATGGAGAAACCCTATCTTTACTAAAAGATACAAAATTAGCTGGGTGTAGTGGGTGGTGTATACCTATAATCTCAGCTACTCAGGTGGCTGGGGCAGGAGAATCCCTTGAACCCAGGAGGTGGAGGTTGTGGTGAGGCGAGATTTTGCCACTGTACTCTAGACGGGGCAGAAAAGTGAAAATCCATCTCAAAAAAAAAAAAAAGGAAGGTTTCCAACATATTGCCCAGGCTGGTCTCCAACTGCTGGGCTCAAGCAATCCTCCCAACATGCATGACCTAAAAAGGCCAATGTTGTTTTGAAAGAGTTTACAATGTGCTCAACTGTTTAAATTCATGTTAACTTTCAAAAATAACCACTATGGGGTGTGTATTATGAAAACCTCCATCTGACTGATGGAAAAATGGAAATGTAGACAGGTTAAGTATCTCACTCAAGATCACAAAGCAGGTAACAGAGCCCAGATGCAAAACCAGGCCCAGCCTGACAACCACTACACTATACTGCTTATCAAAAACTATTGCTAAACTGGCCAGGGGTGGTGGCTCATGCCTGTAATCCCAGCACTTTGGGAGGCCGAGGCAGATAGATCACCTGAGGTCAGGAGTTGCAAGACTAGCCTAGCCAACATGGTGAAACCCCCATCTCTACTAAAATACAAAAATTAGCCAGTGTGATGGCAGGTACCTGTAATCTCAGCTGCTCACAAGGCTGAGGCAGGAGAATTGCTTGAACCTGGGAAGTGGCAGTTGCAGTGAGCCAAGATTGTGCCACTGCACTCCAGCCTGGGCAACAGAGCGAGACTCTGTCTCCAAAAACAAAAATAAACAAAGAAAACCTATTGCTAAATTAAGAAGCAAAGAATAATACCTTGCTATTTGTGATGGTTAATTTTAGGTGTCAACTTGACTAGATTAAGAGATACCTAGATAGCTGGTGAAGTACTATTTCTGGGAGTGTCTCTGAGGGTGTTTCCAGAGGATACTGGTGTGTGAGTGGGTGGACTGAGTGGGAGGATATACCCTCAACATGGGTAGGTACCATCCAATAGGCCGGAGGCCTGGATAGAACAAAAGGCAGAGGAAAGGCTAATTGTGCTCTCTCCTGGAGCTGGAATACCCTACCTTCTCCTACTATTGGACATCAGAACTCCAGGCTTCCGGGCCTTTGGACTTGAGGACTCCCACCAGTGTTCTCCAACCCTTACCGGATTTCCAGGCCTTCAGCCTTGGATTTAGAGTTATTCCACCAGCTTCCCTGGTTCTGAGGCTTTCTGACTTGGACTGAACACTACCAGATTCCCTGGTTCTCCAGCTTGCAAGACAGCCTACTATGAAGCTTCTCAGCCTTCCTAAGTACATAAGGTAATTCCCCTAATAAAAAAGCCCTGCCACACACCTACCAACCCACCGATCCATCTATCCATCCATCCATTCATCCATCCATCCATGCTACTGGTTCTATCATTCTGGAGAACTCATACTAATGTACTACTTTAACCATACTGAGGTTTTCCCCATTTTCCAAGTGAAAATACTTTTGTTGTTTATCTGTTCAGATCCTTTGCAATTTCTCTATTAGGATTTTATTACTTTTCTTATAATTCATATTAACTCTCTAAGTAAAAACCTTCCTGATCTAAAAACCATATAACATTAATGTAGCCTAAGAATATAAGATCCTTTTGGATGTGAAATCAAACTCTTGGCTTAAGTTCAAAATCAATGAAAATTTCTAAGTCCCTTTCTCAGTTGCCTCTGAAAAGTCACATATTCCCTGTCCTGTAACTGATTTTTCCAGTGCTAACTGCAAAATACAGAGCAGAATACTATCTCCTGGTTCAAATTGATCAGCAAGAATTCCTCATCAGTCTCATAATATGTTTTCATTAATTACAGTATTAATTTCTACCTCAATTCTAGGAAAAGGACAACAGAGAGAGGTATCTGACTAACTGTTGCAAATTTTGGGTCTGAGTGTGGAAATGCCAAGGAGTTGAGTGAACCTGGATCCCATGTAGATTACACCTAGGTCCTTGTTTAAGAGGCGAATTCATGGTGTGGACTGGCTGCATGAAATGTGCTGAGTCTTCAAAACCACTTGACCTAGGTACATTGGAATTCCAATTCTTTAATCAGAATATTTCCACACATTATTACTGGTTTCCAAATGTACTCATCAGTTTAGTGACTATATTTTGGCCTATGAAAATAACAATTTCTTCCTTTTCCCATTCCTATTTGTTTACATCTCCCACAACAAATAAACAACCTACCAGAAAAATGGATATACGCAATTTACATTATATAAAAAGAGATCGCCCTGCCACACAAATCTCACATATAAAACACAAGAATTATGGGCGCAGTGACTCATGCCTGTAATCCCAACACTTTGGGAGGCCAAGGTGAGTGGATCAGGTGGTCAGGAGTTCCAGACCAGCCTGGCCAACATGGTGAAACCCAGTTTCTACTAATACAAAAATTAGCCATGCATGGTGGTGCACACCTGTAATCCCAGCTACTTGGGAGGCTGAGGCAGGAGAACTGTTTGAACCCGGGAGGCAGAGGTTGCAGTGAGCCAAGATGATGCCACTGCACTCCAGCCTGGGCGACAGAGCAAGACTCCATCTCAGGACAATCAATTAATCAATCAATCAATCAATAGGACTTTCTGGTAGGACCATTGTCAAGAGATTTTTCTTTCTAAGCAATGTCCCCAGCACCTACTGAATACTGAGAAGTGGATAACCTGTTAGAAATAACTGTACGAAAAGCAAATCTTTCCCAGAAAAAGTAAATTAGGCTGAAATGCACTATTCAGGCTGCGATATCTCACTACTTCCACAGACATCTATAGACCTTTTCGCAAGACTATCTTACATTGGAATGAATGAATTACAAACCTTGTTTCCAAAATTTGACAAACTTTTCTATATTTCCACCTTCAACTTTTATAAAAAGGGAAAAAGAGTGACAACCCTCATACTTACATTCAGTTGCATCATCTGGCCTCATGCCTTCTACATCAATCAAATATCTAACAAAACAACATATTTTGGGTCATGTATATATACGAAAAGAAAAAAAATCAAGATTTTTCAAAAAGGGTCCTATTTCAACTTACAGACATAGATATAAAAATCTTAAGAAAATATCAGCACATCAAATCCAGCAATTATTAAAAGATGACAAACCATGACCACAAAATGACGTTTTTCAAGAATGCAAGGATGACTCAACTTCAGAAGATCTATTTACATATTTATTTACATTACTATAATTTAACTAATAAACAAAAGGTAAGAAGATACAGAATCATTTTTTTATGAAAACGCTTTATATACTACAAATAGAAAGAGACTTCCTTAATACAACACAGCATTTATCAGAAACCAACAACAAATAAAACACAAATTGGGAAAAATATTAACATTATATCTAAAAAATACCGTATAACCAACAGAATGGACCAGAAACTTGGGAGTCACCATCACGGTCAGCCATTTCTTACATACTCTCATCTTCAATACACCACCATTTCCTGACAACAGTATTGCCTAAATATCTCTAGAATATGTCTGTATCCACCAAAATGACCACCATGCCCTGGTCCACTCCACCATTATGCCTTAATTCCTGCAAATACCTCCTAATGTGTCTCCTTGCTTCTACCTCTTTCCCTCTGCAGTGCAGTCTCCACTCGGCAGCAAAGTGATAGGTTGAAAATGTAAATTTGATTATGTTTCCCACACTTATCCCCAACACAAAAAAAATTTCAACGGTTTTCTATCGTTCTTAAGATAGTGACTAAAACCTTACGCATAGCTCTGCATGGTTTTAGCTCGTACCCATATTTCCAGCTCCATTTTAATGCCATACTTCCCCCCTCCCCCATGGCCCAGTCTCCCTGGCCAGTTCCTCCAACACAGTATACACTTTACTGTTACTTGGGCTTTGCCGATCCTTGATGTTCAGAATTCTCTCCATAACAGCACTATCTGGTGGACACCAACTCATACTTCAGATAGTTGCTCAGACCTCCTCACAGAAATCTCTAGTCCTCTCCCTGAAGTCAAATCCTCCCTGTTCTATGCTCTCATTGTACCACATTCCTCTCCTTCTCAGCACTTGCCAGAGTTGTAATTCTATAGGCATTTGTGTGATTCTTTAGTATCTACTCCCTCCCTAGACTGTTAGGAGGCACAGGGCAGCTGAAGTCTCTTTGCTAGCACCCAGCACAGTGCCTAGACATAACAGATGCTCAGGAGATATTTTCTGAATGAACAAATATAAATCAGTACAGTGAGGCAACATCCATGAAAAGCATAAGGACACATATGATTTGATTCAGAAATTCTATTTTGAGTGAAATCACCTCTGGGTCTATGGCGTATGTATTCACAAATGTTTATATAGAAATGTTCATGATGTCAATGTTTTTTATAATATCAAAAATTTCTGACTTTGGTGTTCATCAGTATGCAAAGGAAAACATCCCTTAAAAAGAATGAAAAGTCCAAGTACTTCCAAAGAAAGATGTCTATCACATATTAAAAAACAGAATGTCTATTATACCATTCAATCACATGTATGTTTGTATCTGCATTTTTAGAGTCTGAAAAGATGTGTACTAAATTATTAATGGTGGTAATCGCTGGGTGAGATCAAGACTGCCTTCTACTTCATGCATTTCTGGACTGGTTGCATTTTTTTTACAACAGCTTTACATTACTATTGTAAACAGACAAAAACAACTTTAAAATGGTCTCCCTCTGGGGTTGGAACTTACCTGCAAATGAGGTAGCCAGTCCTGTTTAACCCATGGGAACACTGGACACCAAAATGTTTGTCTTTAAAAAGAAAATACAGGGCTAAGAAACTGAAGGGCATACACAAGTGTATAACATTATCACTGCCGTGAAAATGAATAACTCTGAAGAGGATTTTTTTTTTTAGGAACATACTATAAAGAATCATCTAACAGAATGCCAAAATTCACTGCTTCTGGGAAACTTGGCATGGTCCCAATTAGACTTAATGATATAAACTACAGGCCTGGTAAGATACTAACAGCTTAATTGCAGTTTTGGACTGTAAATTTAAAAAGAAAAAAAAAAGATACTAACAGCTAAATCTGCAATCAGACAAACCCATCTATCTAAAAATAGAATGCCCATCAGTAATTAATTTAATTATACAAAAGGGAGTGAAAGCAACAACAGGCTATGAGAAGAATGAAATTTGTTTCTGAATGAAACAAATGAAATGCCTTCAGTCTTGAGACTGAATAGTAAGGACTGTTTCCATAGTACTCGAGTTCCCAATGAGCTTCCATTCCTTCTCTCATTTGGTGCTCCACACATGCCACAGGTCTATGTGCCCTGTGAAGTACTCAGGTAAATAGCAGTATTCAAACTTCACCACGAAAAGGCAAGGCTTGGAGATGTAAGTCAAAGCAGGCAAACAGCACAAGACTAGTATGAAGTCTAATATTTTTCCCATTACACCACAGTATTTCTTAGTCCACCCTTTTCAAACACATTATATGAGGAATTAAATAAAAAAGTGTAATTTATCTTTGCAAAATCTGTGTCTGTGACTTTAGGTAGCGTATGGTAAGGAAGGCACTCATCAGCCAGGTGTGATGGCTCACGCCTATAATCTCAGCACTTTCCAGCCTGGCCAATGAGGCGAAACCCTGTCTATACTAAAAGTACAAAAAATTAGCTGGGTGTTGTGGCAGGCACCTGTAATCCCAGCTACTCAGGAGACTGAGGCAGGATAATCTCTTGAATCTGGGAAACAGAGGTTGTAGTGAGC
>NW_016107714.1:54609-55683 GCF_001604975.1 Cebus imitator
ATGGCTTTATGCCTGGTGCCTTTTGTACCTAATCCCCAAAACTGGGCTGTCCTTTTCTCATTCTGGCAAAATTCTCTTCTCCGCAGCTCGAATGTGGTCTCCAGTGAGGCTGTCATCAATCTCTCCTCTACATTCTCACTGTACTTAATTTATTCTTTTATTATAATGAACTTTTTGTCTATAATTAACCCACATCTTAAACCACATGCACTACCTGTTTATTTTCCTAGATAACTGTGAGCTGCTACAATAAAAAACAAAGACTGCTAACACCTCTATGTCCTCATGCTCTAACAAATCTAAAAGGATCTCCGTGTTTACTGCATCAATTTATTTTGTGTCTCCACCAGTTCTAGAAGAGAGTGGAGGGTGTAGTGTCCTCTTTTTATCAGTCAGCCTGGTAACAATGGGAAGGGATTATAGCAGAGGTAGCCAAACTGATTACAAACAAGGTCCCACGCCTGCTCTGGAAGTAAGTAATGCAAGACTCTGCCAGCCAGCACAACTCAGGCAGAAGACCAACATGGAGTTCATTCTATCCATCTGACGACAATCAGTGTAACATGTGAACAACTAAGATTTAAAAATGTGTTCTCATGTATTCATAAGGACCTCCTAGCCCTCACAGAACAGATGAGGCACTATATAAAAGTTTCACACAAATGAGCCTGGAAGCAGTGAACAGGCCATCAGCTGTACCCTCATATCTTAAAAGGTGGTATTTCTGTGACAACTTATACAAATGAGAAAGCCAAACCTCTCAAGTTTTAAAGTTAAAGTACAGGGGAAGATCTGTGAACATGGAAGATCCATTAACATAATTAAAAGCTAGTGTCTACATTAAGTGACTGACTGAGTTATAATTGGAAATTTTATCTTCAAACCCACTGACCTAGTCTCTACCTCACACCTTCCATTCCCTATCTTCCTACCTCTGTCTCTATTCTGTCTCCACTACGCCATCACATTTTTTAAAAAGGGAATATTTGCTGTCAGATTTATGTAATAGAGTATACACTCCTCAAGCTAAATTTGAAAAAAGGCAAAATGAAGGCTTTGTCCTGTGGGTGTCAG
>NW_016107714.1:56483-63262 GCF_001604975.1 Cebus imitator
TTGCCTGAACCCAGGAGGCGGAGGTTGCGGTGAGCCGAGATCGGGCCATTGCACTCCAGCCTGGGTAACACGAGTGAAACTCCGTCTCAAAACAAAAACAAAAACAAACAAACAAAAAAAAAAATTTCCCAACTCCATCCATATGGCATACCAAAGTTCAGATAAGAAGTGTTGTACTGGAGCGAGCATAGAAAATCAACACCAAGACAAAAGTATGCCAAATTGCAGGGTCTTTATTGCCAGCAGCCAGGGAGGACTTGCGTCTCTCCAACCCGTAGCCCCAAAAGGAGGGTGTCAAGACCTTTTATACCTGTAAAACCACCTCGGGAGTGAGGGTGAGGGGCAGGGGTGGGGGTGAGGGGCTCCAGACATCCTGAGGGCTAGTGCAGTCTATAAATCACCTCCTGGGCGGAGATGAGGGTGTGGGGCTCTGGACATTCCAGTGGATTCCTGGGTGAAGATGAGGGTGAGGGGCTCCAGACATTCTGAGGGCCAGGGGACTTTTGACATTCTGACTGTTACTTAAGTGGTTCACAAAAGTCAAGATAAGCATTTGTTTACACATTGTCTGGGTGGGGTGGAAATCACAGACCTTAAGTACTTATTACAAGTTGCAGGGGCCAAGATGGCATGGGTTTGGACTGCTTGCCTGTCACATTAGGGGTTACAGAGAGTAGTTTCAACAGAAAGCCGAGGTATGGTTGAGGTATGCAGTTTTATGGGGCTCTTACCATGTCACAGAAGAACAAAAACTCACCATTATCTTTATTTTCTTTCAAAAACGCATTAACAGTGTGTTTTAATTTTAAAATAGTCTCATCATCAGGCACTTGATGCCCAACTAACTGGTAAATATTTTTAAGTAAGGAATAGTGTCTGGCAAATCCTATAAAGCAAAACCATACAAGATGTGTATTATTTCATTTGCAAAGAAAGAATTAAAGAGTAATTAGGGGACCCAGAATATAAGCCAAGAGATTATAGATTATGATAAACATAATATGCCAATATCAGAATATGTAATTCTGATAAAAGAGCCATTTCTTCCAACACTGCTTCAACCAGGAAGTATCACTTGATTTTCAATAAAACAATGCCATAGTCAATAGATATCCAAAACTGAAAACAAATTCCATGTGAATGAATGCATATTTAACTATAAATTATATAAACAGTTCCATTTAATATTTTACAGTTCAAGGGCCAGTGCCTTCTTAAAGCAGCTACGATTTAAGTAGAAGAGTAGAATAGAGTCAGAAGAACTTGGATTTGAATTATGTGACAGAGGGATTTCCAGGCACAGTTGGGAACTGATATTCTTGGGTGGGAGAAAAGCAGACACAGATAGATAAAGGCGAAAGACAGAAGAGGCTATATGAAAATCATTTTAACCATCAGAAAGGGTATCATTAAGCCAGGTGCGGTGGCTCACGCCTGTAATTCCAGCACTTTGGCAGGCCGACGCGGGTGGATCACGAGGTCAAGAGATGGAGACCATCCTGGTCAACATGGTGAAACCCTGTCTCTACTAAAAATACAAAAAATTAGCTGGGCATGGTGGCGCGTGCCTGTAATCCCAGCTACTCAGGAGGCTGAGGCAGGAGAATTGCCTGAACCCAGGAGATGGAGGTTGTGGTGAGCGGAGATCACGCCACTGCACTCCAGCCTGGGTAACAAGAGTGAAACTCATCTCAAAAAAAAAAAAAGAAAGAATGAAAGTGTATCATTCAGTGGCATTACATTCGTAGTATCGTGTAACTATCACCATTGTTTAAACCCAAAACTTTTTCGTCATCCTCGACAAACTCTTAACAAACAGACTCTTAACCATTAAACCATAATTCCCTCTTCTCCCCACCACCTAGATCCTTTAGTCTGTTTTCTGTCTCTGTGAATTTGTCTATTCTAGGTACTTCATACAAGTGGAATTACATATGGGTCCTTCTGTGTCTGGTTTATTTTACTAAGGATGATTTTTAAGGCTCATCCATATTGTAGCATGTATTCAATTTTTTCTTTTTTTAGCTGAACAATATTCCATTGTGTACATATGCTATGTTTTGTGTATCGATTCACTTATTGATGGATTGGGTTGTTTCCACCTTTTGGCCATTTGACAAATGCTGCTGTGAATACTGGCGTACAAGTATTTGTTTAAATCCTTGCTTTCAGTTCTTTTAGAACTGAATTTCTGAGTTTAAATGGAGGGTATCAGCATGAACTCAGGATGTATCTTACATTACAAACAAACATATGTCCTAGCAATGTCCACAGAAAAAGACAGGAAACAATGAGCCTAGAAGCACTGAGCACTTCTGGCACTCAGAATGCAATCTCTAAATATCATTCCAACCAAAAAGGAATCAAAAGCTCCTTGGGAAAATGGCTGAGTTCAGGGTGGGGCAGGAAATGTAAGAGATAAGCCTAGAGTTTTTTTCATATAAACAGCAAAAAAAGAGTGATCAAAGGTTACTAGGTTGTGTCAAAAGGACTCAGGAGACAATCTAAGAAGCTCCAACTCTCCAAACAAAGGGCCTCAACTTGTGCTTCAATTTAAAAAAAAGAGAAAGAACTAAATTTAAGTTTTAGGTCATCCTTTGTTGAACCTGTTTTACCTTCTGTAAAATTATGTATTAATTGTAACCATTTCTCCTCTGAGCACAGAAAAAGCACTCAACAGAAGATGTTAGTACAACTGCTACTTCATCAGCACAGGATTGTTAAGTGGATTCGATAAGCTAATACATGTAAAAGTAATTTTTTCTTTTTGAGATGGAGTCTTGCTCTGACACCGAGGCTGTTGTGCAGTGGCATGATCTTGGCTCACTGCAGCCTCAGCTTCCCAGGTACAAGCAATTCTCCTGCCTCAGCCTCCCTAATAGATCGGATTACAGGTGTGCACTACCTCATCTGGGTAATTTTTTTGCATTTTTAATAGAGACAGGGTTCACCATGTTGGCCAGGCTGGTCTCAAACTCCTGACCTCAGGTGATCTATCTGCCTCCGCCTCCTAAAGTTCGAGGATTTCAGGAGTGAGCCATCACACCCAGCTGAAAGTACATTTTAAATGGCAGACTGCTGTACAAATATTAACTAACATTAGATGTTATTGTTTCCAAAAGCCATGGAACTGATAAGAAGGATCACTCTTGACATTCTCAGGCTCCCGTCGCGGCCACAGGTTTACCTTTTTTTTCTCCTGTCGTCGCCTTTTCTGCCTCTTCTCATCCTTTCTCTCTCTGCTGTTCTGCGGTGTGACGAGTCGGAATCCTCTCCCCACCCAGCTCGCGCCTTTCTTCTTTTCCTTGCGCTGTTCTATTTCTCTCTTTCGGCCGCCGCCACTGCTGCACAGCTGGTGTCGGTGCCGCGCTTTTACCCCCACGTCATTCCCGCAGCCTATGGCCCAGGTTGCCTTGGGTATTTCTGCTCAAGGTAACCACATCCCTCTTTAAAAATTGCGCCAAAAAAGAGAAGACGCTTTACCCGACTCTTTGGGCCTCACTGCGAACTTTCTGACCAAGTATACAACGTCCCAGAGGGCCTAGGAGAAGTGCTGTACAGAAAGCAGTTTGACTTCAATGCTGAGCCACCTTGGGAACCTAGCTGATGATAGGGGGGTTCCATCTCCCAACTTGTCCATTTTGTTGCATATTCTAAGGACCCAGACGTAGGCTTGGTGGCCTGTCTCTTGTTTTTCCTGGTTTATGACTTTCGGCTTTGTGGAGTACGGCTGAGATGAAAGGATTTATTGATGATGCAAACTACTCCGTTGGCCTGTTGGATGAAGGAACAAACCTTGGAAATGTTATTGATAACTATGTTTATGAACATACCCTGACAGGGAAAAAGGCATTTTTTGTGGGAGATCTTGGAAAGATTGTGAAGAAACACAGTCAGTGGCAGAATGTAGTGGCTCAGATAAAGCCATTCTACACAGTGAAGTGCAACTCTGCTCCAGCCGTACTTGAGATTTTGGCAGCTCTTGGAACTGGATTTGCTTGTTCCAGTAAAACTGAAATGGCTTTAGTGCAAGAGTTGGGTGTATCTCCAGAAAATATTATTTACGTAAGTCCTTGCAAGCGTCTCAGATAAAGTAAGCAGCAAAAGTTGGAGTGAATATCATGACATGTGACAATGAAATTGAATTGAAGGAAATTGCACGTAATCACCCAAATGCCAAGGTCTTACTACATATTGCAACAGAAGATAATATTGGAGGTGAAGAGGGTAACATGAAGTTTGGCACTACCCTGAAGAACTGGAGGCATCTCTTGGAATGTGCTAAGGAACTTGATGTCCAAATAATTGGGGTTAAATTTCATGTTTTGAGTGCTTGCAAAGAATCTCAATTATATGTACATGCTCTATCTGATGCTTGATGTGTGTTTGACAAGGCTGGAGAAATTGGCTTTACGATGAACATGTTAGACATTGGTGGAGGATTCACGGGAACTGAATTTCAATTGGAAGAGGTTAATCATGTTATCAGTCCTCTGTTGGATATCTACTTTCCTGAAGGATCTGGTGTTAAGATAATTTCAGAACCCGGAAGCTACTGTGTGTCTTCTGCATTTACACTTGCAGTTAATATCATAGAAAAGAAAGTTGTTGAAAATGATAAATTTTCCTCTGGAGTAGGAAAAAACCGGAAGTGATGAACCAGCTTTCATGTATTATATGAATGATGGTGTTTATGGTTCTTTTGCAAGTAAACTTTCTGAGGACTTAAATACCATTCCAGAGGTTCACAAGAAATACAAGGAAGATGAGCCTCTGTTTACAAGCAGCCTTTGGGGTCCATTCTGTGATGAGCTTGATCAAATTGTGGAAAGCTGTCTTCTTCCTGAGCTGAATGTGGGAGATTGGCTTATCTTTGATAACATGGGAGCAGATTCTTTCCATGAACCATCTGCTTTTAATGATTTTCAGAGGCCAGCCATTTATTACATGATGTCATTCAGTGATTGGTATGAGATGCAAGATGCTGGAATTACTTCCGATGCAATGATGAAGAACTTCTTCTTTGTGCCTTCTTGCATTCAGCTGACCCAAGAAGAAGCTTTTCCACTGAAGCTTAAACAGGCATTAACGCTTCTTTAGATCTGAAGTTGCAGGTTAAGCTTGTCTGGTCAACATTCCAGTGTGGAAAAATAATTTAAATGATCTTATTCTCTTAATTATTTGGCAACAAAAACTATTAGTAATAGCTATTTGGGACCAGACAAAATCAGCTTCCATCTATAATTCATTGGGGATAATGGGAGATTTCAATGGGGATAATGTATCCAGATTTAAACCTACCAGTTTGTCCTACCCCTTAAGCGTTTAAAATAAAATATGCAACAAAATGGATGACTTAGTGGAGATGGAAGCCCATTAATTGGGTTCCCCATTAAACCGTTTACATACAAGAACACAGTTTTTATACTAAGGATTTGTGTTTGTCTTGTAAAGTTCATGTCTTTCACCCAGATATATCAAATGTTAGCAGAAGACCAGTGTGACTTCATTAGATAACGTTTAGTGTATTTAGAATGTGTAAATTTGTGCTTTGAACTGTAGTTTAATAAATGTAAAATTGCATCATAGTATTTGTTGTATTTGACCTAATGTAACCCTAGTATGATTGCAATAAAATTTTGTGTAGATTAAAAAAAAAAAAAAAAAGAACAAGGATCACTCTTTCGCACCAACATGCTAAATGGAGCAAACAGAACATATGAATCTCTGCATTGTATCAACACATACGGGGAAAAGAAATCATAAACTTATAGAATTGTCTTTTACCATGATGCTAATACATGCTCAGGCAACTGCATAAAATAAGTGCTAAGACATGTTGGATATTCCTTTCTTTCCTCGGGCCACTGCTAGTATTAGTAAGTTTACTTCATTTTCAAAATATAGAATACAGAAATTTATAGAATTTCTTAGGCACATATACAGCCTACTGCCAAATATTTTAGCTCAATTCATGTCTCCAATTTCATTTTAGACAGTAATTAAAAACATGTAACTAAGGAAATCACTTGGTTCTCTTTTAACCTTACTACCCATCAAAGAAGGCCAGGCTTCACATTAGTACAAGATGATTACTGAATTACTATAAATTATTTTTGTATCAGAATAAATAACTTTTCTATTGAGGGTTCCACTTACCTCTGGTTTATAATACCATTGAGTATATGTTAAATTAATAATCAGTCCACGTTCTTCATTTTGTTCTCAGATTTTGTTAAAAAGATCCAAAGGGGAAAAGCATTCTTCTGGAGCAAGTTTCTTCTCAAAACTCTGTCAGAGAGAATGAAATCAGAACAAATATGTGCTTAAAATTCTGTATTACATTAGGCATTTATTCAAGTCCTGTGATGCTAACAAACAATGAGATTCAAAGGAAAGTTTCCATTCTCCTAGAATGTAGAAAGTATAACAATCTTTTCTTCCAGAATGATCACAAAGAAAAAAATAAGCCCACTTCGATATATTTATTTTTGTATTTGTTTTATGTTAGTCTCCTAATTAGACTGTAAACTCCCAGATTTTATTCACCACTGTATCTCCAGCTCCAAGTGGAGTGCCTATCATATTTGGTGCTTATCAATATTTCTTTTTTTTTTGAAACACGGTGTTGGCTGTGTCATCCAGGCTGGAGTGCAAGGGCACAAATTTGGCTCACGGTAGCCCCCACCTTCTGTGCTCAAGCAATCCTCCCACCACAGTCTCCCAAGTAGCTAAGACTACAGGCATGAACCACCACACCTGGATTTTTTTTTTTTTTT
>NW_016107714.1:63387-74190 GCF_001604975.1 Cebus imitator
AAATACAAAAAATTAGCCTTGTGTGGTGGCATGTAGTTGCAGCTACTTGGGAGGCTAAGGCAGGAGAATCGCTTGAACCTGAGAGGTGGAAGTTGCAGTGAGCTGAGATTGCGCCACTGCACTCCAGCTCAGCAACAGAGACAGATTCTGTCTCAAAATAAAACAAAACAAAACAAAACAATGAGATAGTGTCTTGTCATTTTGCCCAGGCTCATCTCAAGCTCCTGAGCTCAAGCAATCCTGTCTCAGCCTCACAAATAAATATTTCTTACACGTCTACATATATGAAGGATGGCCTTCATTGCTAAACGTTCTTTTACGTATTTGGCTTATTTTTGAACTTTGTGCTCTGTTCTATCAATCTGTCTGGCTATTCAGGTGCCAGCAACGTACATTTTAAAAAACACACTAGTTTTCAGAGCAATTTCAGGTTCACAGCAAAACTGGGCAAAAACGACAGTTCTCACATGTACTTTCCCTCTCCCACCCCACCCAGACTCCCCCACTATCCACATTCCATACCAGTGTGGTCCATTTGTTACAAATGAAGAACCAACTTGGACACGTCGTTATCACCAAAGTCTAGAGTGTAGGTATGCATGATTCATTCTGTATTGTGCATTATATGTACATATTATGTTATGCATATTTTGCCACAAAAAAAAGAAAGAACTAAGTTCAAGTTTTGATTCTTTTTTTCTGAGCCTGCTTCATTATCTATAAAATTATTTATTAGTTGTAACCATCTACGTATCCTCTGAGCTAGTGCAGAATAAGCACTCAAGAAGAGATATATTAGTACTACTGCTACTTCATCAGCACAGGATTGTTATGAAATATGTTACCATATATGAAACCCTTTTATGGGTTTTGATCTCTCTATAATGACATGTTCTACCCTTATAGCATCATACAGAACAGTTTCACCTCCTTAAAAACTCCATGTACCTCCAACAACACCTTTTTTTTTTTGGAGACAAGGTCTCACTCTGTGGCCCAGGCTGGAGTGCAGGGGCATGATCATGGCCCACTGCAGCCTTGACCTCCTGGGCGCAATCGATCCTCCCACCTCAGCCTCTCGAGCAGCAGAGACCACAAGCACGCACCACCATGCCCAGTTAATTTTTGTATTTTTTGTAATCAGGGTTTCGCAATGTTGCCCAGGCTGGTCTAAAACTCCTGGACTCAAGCGATCCACCCACCTTGGCCTCCCAAAGTACTGGTATTACAAACGTGATCCACCGGGCCTGGCCTGAAATGACTCACTTTAAGCCCAGACATGCAGAGAAGCTGACACAGCAGTTGAAAAAGGAAATCTGATCTATGAGTCACAAATTAAGTAAATTCCCAAAACATTTCAAGTGGGCTTCTCCGGATACTAAGCTGAGCTATGCTGGGGAAGTCTAATAAGACACAGAATCTAGAAAACAATATTTGTCTTCACCTTCTCATCTTTTTTATGGCTGTCAAAAGCTGTCCCCTCCTATCCCTCCTATTCCTTTCCTAGTTCAAAACACACACACACACACACACACACACACACACACACACAATCTTGAGATTTTCCACACTGAAACCCTAACCTTGATGATCCAGGGCATATTTTTTATTGTGACTATGGGAGGAAAAGAGGCCCACTGACATTCAGTGGTAAGGGTTACAAATTCTAGATAGCTTGCCAAATTCAGAACAGTCCTACAAATGTGTCCCACATCCTGAATGGCTTTTGAATGCCCTATTCAACATTAATATAGATAAAAAGCTGTTCATATTTAGCTTGGCCTTAGAACCTCACTCCATTTCACAAATAATCGCAAATTATTTTTTGTACAATTTTAATATATATTTAATTTTCCAGGATAGCAATCACCTTATCAACCAAATGAAGAGTATACTTTGTTTTGTTTGGAAATCTATATTAGAAAGTCCTACCACTAAGGCAATATCAGCCACCTAGATCAGTCTCTACATTTGTAGTTATTGAATTCAAGGCACAGGCAACTATTATTCTATGTCTTTTAATGCAGTCATGTCCAAATATTTATATATTGAAATATGTATTACTTTATTATAAATTACTTTTATTTTATTCTTTATATTATAGTTAGGGTGTGAACTGGTATTTTTCTTTAAAATATTGAAGCAGGTTGTATGTACCTATGAACTTCATTTCAGGATAGTAAAGGGGTCATTACAAAGTATTTGCTAAAAAAAGAGAAAATGGAATGTGATAGAGCTGAGAACAGTGTTCTGCATGATGAATTTAGATGTCTGAAAGAATACTGAATTAACTTTTGCTTATCTATTGCAAAGGAACTTTGAAAGCAATAAAATGAGTCCCAGGCATCCGCTGGCCAATTGGGGGATAGTCTTTCCACCTATTACATATATTTTTTGTTAGCCAAATTGTATGTTAGCTTTGTCTCCTTGCACAGAATAAGATTTCTTGAAAATGGGAATCACAGCCCACATGGCATGTCCTCTCTTCTCTCTGCTTTGCATTTCACCACTCCACTTATTCAACCCCACTAAGTAACCATCTATACTGTCTTTCTCTCCTGTTCCCCATCATGAAAATGGAAATATGGCAACTAAACAGCACAAAGTTATCATCAAATAAGGCCTATATAAAAAAGAGATACCCAGAACTTCTGTATCCCTGATAAAACTTAGCCAAGTACCAGATATTAAAGTGCCATTAATACAAACATATTCACTGAAATAATTCAAATTCTATTATTTCACTTCATGGTTTTAGTTTTCATACAATTGATGACATCAAGTTCAATTACTAGGAAACTTCAGGTTCATATTTTAAGAGAAAATCTGCTAGAAGAGGGACTGTGAACTTCACTTAATAATGCTAAGAATGGCCAGGCACGGTGGCTCACGCCAGCACTTTGGGAGGCTGAGGCAGGCAGATCACCCGAGGTCAGAAGTTTGAGACCAGCCTGGCCAACATGTTGAAACCCCATCTCTACTAAAAATACAAAAAGGAGCTGGGTGTGATGGCGCATGCCTGTAATCCCAGCTATTTGGGAGGCTGAGGCAGGAGAATTGCTTGAACTTGGTAGGTGGAGGTGGCAGTGAGCTGAGATCGCACCACTGCACTCCAGCCTGGCACCTGGCAACAGAGCAAGACTCTGTCTCAAAAAAAATTAAAATAATAATAATAATAATGCTAAGAATTACAGTGAAAAGTAGCATGAGTTACAATTAACGGCCAGGTGCAGTGGCTCACGTCTGTAACCCCAGCACTTTGGGAGGCCAAGGCAGGCAGACCACCTGAGGACGGAAGTTCAAGACCAGCCTGACCAACACAGAGAAACCCTGTCTCTACTAAAAATACAAAAAAAAAAAAAAAATTGGTGGTGACGCATGCCCGCAATCCCAGCTACTCAGGAGGCTGAGGGGAAGAAATGCATGAACCTGGGAGATGGAGGTTGCAGTGAGCAGTGATTGCACCATTGCAAACCAGCCTGGGCAACAAGAGCAGAGCTCCGTCTCAAAAAAAAAAAAAAAAAAAAAATTAACTAGGGTTAATTCTGTATATTTGAAGCATAGAAAGTGAGGACAAGCAAGAGTGGCAAGAGATGGGGCTGGAGAAGGACAGAGGATCCCAGATCATGCGAAGCCTCATACTACAGACAAAAAGGAGTTCATTTTTACTCTTAAAAAATTTTTTTTTAATTTTATTTATTTTGAGACAAGAGTCTCACTCTGTCGCCCAGGCTGGAGTGCAGTGGCACGATCTCTGCTCACTGCAACCTCCACCTCCAGTTTAAGCCATTCTTGTGCCTTGGCATCCCAAGTAGCAAGGATTACAGGTGCCCATCACCATGCTCAGCTAATTTTTCTACTTTTAGTAGAGGCAGAGTTTCTCCATGTTGGCCAAGCTGGTCTCGAACTCCTGACCTCAAGTGATCAGGCCGACTTCAGCCTCCCAAAGTGTGGGGATTACAGGTGTGAGCCACCACTTCCAGTCCTTACTCTTAAAACAATGTTAAGAGCAATGCTCATGACCAATATTCCAATTCCAATTCAATTTCAATTTTTAGTAATTACCTGTTAAAAAGATTTCTTGGCCAGGTGCAGCAGCTTATCCTGTAGTCCCAGAATATTGGGAGGCTAATGCAGGTGAATTGCTTGAGACCAGGAGTACAAGAACAGCCTACCCAACATGGCGAAACAAAAAAAAAATAAAAATACAAAATACAAAAATTAGCTGGGCACGGTGGTGCACGCCTGCAGTCTCAGCTACCAGGAAGGCTGAGGTAGGAAGATTGAATGAGCCTTGGAGGCTGAGTTGCAGTGAGCTATGATTGTGCCACTGCACTCTAGCTTGGGTGACACAGCAAGACACTGTCTCCAAAAAAAAACCAACGATTTTTTTGTTGTTGTGAAGAACAGTTTGGGCTGGACGCAGCGGCTCACACCTGCAATCTCAGCACTTTGGGAGGAGGCCAACGCTGGCGGATCACCGGAGGTCAGGAGTTCAAGAACAGCCTGACCCACATGATAAAACCTGGTCTCGACTACAAATACAAAAAAAGCCAGATGTGGTGGCGGGCACCTATAATCCCATCAACTTGGGAGTCTGAGGCAGGAGAATTGCTTGAAATGGGAAGGAGGAGCTTGGGGTGAGCCAAGATCAGGCCATTGCACTCTAGCCTGAGGGAGAAGAGCAAACTCAGTCTCAAACAAACAAAAAAACGGATTGGAAGAAAACAAACAGGCGACGCAGTAATTAGAACCCAATTGCAATAGGTCAGGCAAGACCTATATTAGGGTGCTGATAGAAGGTGACAGTCAAAACATAGGACATAATATGAAGAGGATTTATTGAGGTACGAGATGGTGAAGGATGGTCTCAAGGAGTAAAAACAGTTCACTGCACATACGTGCAATGTCTCAAAATTAATCATTTGTACGTATAAAGGAACATCTCTCAAATGAGGCCTGTTAGAACCTAACAGCATTTGTTCTTCGTGGTTTCTGAAAACAATACAAACCAACTTTCCACGTGAGATCACAGGGCGCTACTAATGCTGGGTTCCTAACTCAATCATACACTTTCCGTGCCAAGTAACAAGGAATTGAGGAGTGTCCCCAAAAGTAACAGTCCCGCCTTAAAGCAATCCTTCCGTATTTTTTACCTAAGAGTAATGGCCAGAACCTCGCTTTTACAAGAATAAGGCGAAATCACAGGACATCACAGACATTGCCCCTTTCAGCTACAGTGGGTGGCGAAGAGGGTAAAAGCCTCAAAGCAAGGGGCGGACAAGCCAAGCTTGTGACAGCAAAAGCGAGACGCAGAGACCACAAAAGATGAAGCCCACGCCCAGAAGCCATGAGCTGGAAAGGCCATGCCAGGGGCCCAAGACATATTATTACCTTTCGGGGACGTGGTTTCCGCTCTTCTTGGCTGAGGAGTGTCCAGGAAAGTCGCGTCCCCGACCCCAGCCACTGCCGGGATGATGCCATTGGCTCATGTGGGCCCCAAGAAGCCGCCCACGCAATGCCAAGCCGGCCAGAAGCGTCACTCCGGCGCCCTCAGTGCCAGGATACGACTCTACTCCTAAAGAGACTCGGAAGCCACACACGCAGAGCTCCGGCGTCTCGCTATTGCGCATGTCGGTCGTGAGGGCGTAACCACGCAGGCTTACTGAGACGCTTGATTTGTAAACAAGACTTTGGTGGCTACAGCGCCCTCTTTAGCCAGAGGCTGGTAGCACAGGTCAATGAGGGTGTGTATAGACCCTTCAGAATTCAAACAGTGTGGCACAGGAATGTCCGTCTGTCCCCACCCCGTAACTCCCCCGAGCATCACCTCCCCCACCCTTCTTTGTGTGTTCTAGATATTTACAAGTGCTTACATTCACATTTTGCATATTGTGTATAAATATTTACTTTCACACATATATATGTTCTCTATTTTTATACAAAAGGAACAACTAAACATATTCTACAATTTATCTCAAACACTGATTTTCCCAGTCAATTTATGCATACTTACATTCTATTTTTAGTGGCTATAGGGAATTTATTGGATTATCAGTAACTCAGCCAGTTCAATGTTAATGGACCTTTTGTTGTTTTCAGGTTCTTTTCAAATCTTGTTACAGACAATGCTGCAATGTGAACATCCTTATACACATATACAGCTATATCTAAATTCCTAGAAGTAGAATGTCTAGAATGAAATGCATACAAACTTAAAATTTTGAGAGATGCTACCTAATTATCCTCCAAAAATAATGTACGAACATCCACTCCCATCACAGCCGAACTTTTATTGGGTTCTATCACTTACCAGGTATCATGCTAGAAGTGGACAGATGTATTTAGGTTTTGGCAAATACTAAAAATAACTGAGAACAGAGCTCAAGTCCAAAGTTTCCACACAGTCTCAAGCATAAAGATCTGTACCTGTTAGAAAAACGTTGAATTCTGCCACAAGTGGAACAGCAAAGGAACAGCATGCACTATAGCAGCTCTGAAAACGGAAGAGAATACTAAATTTCAGATTAAACTGTAAGTAATTAGGATTGTAGATTTTTTTAAGTAATTTTTACTTCTTACTTTCTAATTTATGGAAGTATCTTACATATATTTTCAGTAATCTTTGCAATCATTTTAGAGTTGGGTGAACCGAGGATCAGAAAAGTCAGAGTTATTGAATAAATGAATGTTAATAGAGCAAGGCCACTAGCTTTATTAACACTTTTGAGAAAGGAATATTCTAACCAGTTTTAAATACATAAACATTTACAATTCTGAAAATTTCCACATCATTAAAAATATGTCAATATTCATAAATTGTTAACTGGAAAAAGAAAAAGACATGTTAGCTGAACATAGCAAACCTACAATTAGGAATATTCAATTAGTTGTTGTTGTTGTTGTTGTTGCTGACACGGAGTCTCACTCTGTCACCCAGGCTGGAGTGCAGTAGCACGATCTCGGCTCACTGCAATTTCTGCCTCCCGGGTTCAAATGATTCTCCTCCCTCAGTCTCTCAAATAGCTGGGACTATAGGCACACACCACCACACCTGGCTAATTTTTTTGTATTTTTAGTAAAGATGGAGTTTCACTAAGTTGGCCTGGCTGGTCTTGAACTCCTGATCTCAAGTGATCAGCCTTTCTCTGCCTCCCAAAGATCCGGGATTACAAGCATGAGCCACCACACCCAGTCCACATTCAAATTTGACAGTCAATTATAAAATATTCTGTCCAGGTGCAGTGATCCCAGCCTATAATCCCAGCACTTTGGGAGGCTGAGGCAGGCGGATCACTTGAGGTCAGAAGTTTGAGACCAGCCTGGCCAACATGGTGAAAACACGTCTCTACTAAAAATACAAAAATTAGCCCAAAAATTAGCCAGACATAGTGGCTCACACCTGTACTCCAGGCTACCTGGGAGGCTGAGGCAGGAGAATGGCTTGAATGCAGGAGGCTGAGGTTGCAGTGAACCAGATGAAGGCATATTGCACTCCAGCCTGAGCAACACACCAAGACTCCAGCTCCAAAAAATAAATAACACAATATTCTTTTGTAATTTATGAAAAAATAAATCCAATAACTGAATAGTGGCCCAAAACTACAAATGGTACAAATGTCTATAGATATGACAAGATACAAAACGTGTCATAAGTTTTTCAGAAACTAGAAAAGCTATATTGGGCTTACACTTTCAGTCTGCTAAAAGTCACAACACTGGGGTTAGAACAAACTCAGTTACAGTTGACACAACAAAACCCAGACCTAGGCAGAATAGGGTTTCTACAAAGTATGGGATCTGACAAAGAGTAGGTCTTTAGATGAGACTGAGTCCAACATGAGGAAGAAGAATGCCTTCACAAGTGTACAGTACTCTGGGGTGGAAATCACAGGAGCAAGGCATACTTAGAGCACCAAACAGCTAAGCAGTGGATACTGACAAGTCTACCAGTATCTGCTAGGGCCCCAGATACCATATCGGAGTTTGAGGGATTCCAGTCTTCAATAAAACCAGAAAGAGACTATGGATAGAACAGAAAGGGCCTAATGGGTAGAAGGACTGGTTATGTTACACCAAGTACCAGTCATACTGATGGGTGCAAAATGCAGGGAGTAGGTTTCTGAAACAACACAAAGCCCTAACTATAAAAACTGAGGCTTTAGGTCATGGTAGGACTTAATGCTAAGTTCCAGAGTGTTGTGCTCAAGCTTTTTAGGATCTTTGTCCTACATGTAAGATTTATTTTAGAGGTTAAAATGATATTAAGACTGAAGGCGATTGTTAAGTGGCTGGAACTATGGACAGAGTATCATTACAGAAGCTGGGGACCAAGAAAGGTCAACCTATGATAAGCATTTGCCTAACTAGAATTGAATGTTAGAACTGAATATTTTAATAAGTAAACACTTTATTACTATCAGAAATAATTTTACTATACTCCTCCCACCTTATACCACCAGTATAATCTGTAGTAGCTATGGATTCCCTTGATTTCCATTGGAACATAGAAAAAATAGACACTAGTTTGGCTTGCAGATACTTAGCGTGTATTAGTCTCACATTACATACAAGCATAAATGCAGGCTATCTGAGGTATGAAACTAAGCTGAAAGGAGAAAATAAAACTTCAAAACATTGTATAGTTTAAGCCTATATCTATGCTGCCAGCCCTTGCCAAATTTCTTCTCAGATAAGCATCACCCACCCACATACAATCACAGAAAAAATTCGTATCTCATAATACTAGAAGCATTATTGGAAGAGATGAGAAAATAGGTCTATAAATGCAATATTTATCTTCAGAGGTCCCATCTTGAGTTTATCCTCTTGTGGGCTCTTGGCATTCTGTACCTTCTCACACATACTAGAAAATTTCCTCAGTAGATCAATTCAGGGTCAGACGTGGTGGCTCACGCCTGTAATCCCAGCACTTTGAGAAGCCAAGGTGGGCGGATCACCTGAGGTCAGGAGTTCAAAACCAGCCTCACCAACCTGGTGAAACCCCACCTCTACTAAAATTACAATTATTATCTGGGTGTGGTAGTGTGCACTTGTAAGCCTAGCTACTCAGGAGTCTGAGGCAGGAGAATTGCTTGAACCCCGAAGTTGGAGATTGCAGTCAGCCAAGATTGTGCCACTGACCTCCAACCTGGGCAACAGAGTGAGATTCCATCTCAAGNGTGTAGTGACGTTTTTAATATTCAGCTGGGCATGGTAGCTCCCGCCTGTAATCTCAGTGCTTTGGGAGGCCGAGATGGGAGAATCGCTTGAGCCTGGGGAGGTCAAGACTGCAGTGAGCTGTGACGGTGCCACTGCACTCCAGCCTGGGCAACAGAGCGAGATTCCACCTCAATAAAAAAAAAAAAAAAAAAAAAAAGATCAATTCAGGTGTCTCTAAAAGCTTACCTCCAAGGTAAATGATTATATCCATAGATTTCCTCCCCCAAACCAGCTGATTCCACACAGAAATCACCAGCAACTTGACCCTAACTCATTTTACACAGTTATAAAAGAAGTTAGTGAGAAAAGCACTAACTAGAAAAACAAAAACCAAAGCAATCCAGGTCAACTTGGGCTGACTGCAGACATCTCTTTCTTTCTTTGAGCACACAGCACAACTCACCACAGTGCCTTTTTCACACACCCCTTTTTGATTTCCTCCACAAAACCTATCAGGTCAAGATAGTTCACGATGTTTCAAAGTAAACAGCCATTATGAGAAAAACATGCAATATGTCTTACAATATTGTATTCCTTAAAAATATGACAAGGAAAAAAAACATGTAGTAAAACCAGGACATTTAAAAGCAATCTACAGTCCAGGTACAGTGGCTCAAGCCTATAATCTCAGCAGGCTGGGAGGCTGAGGTGGGCAGATCACCTGAGGTCAGGAGTTTGACACCAGTCTGGTCAACATAGTGAAACCCTATCTCTACTAAAAATGCAAAAATTAGTAGGGCATGATGGTGGGCGCCTGTAATCCCAGCTACTGAGGAGGCTGAGGCAGGAGAATTGCTTGAACCCAGGAGGTAGAGGTTCCAGTGAGCCGAGATCGTGCCACTGCACTCCAGCCTGGGAGACAAACGTGAAATGCTGTCTCAAAAATAAATAAATAAAAATAATAAAATAAAAGCAATCTACATTCTATAGACATACTAATGAATGATATAAATGAGGCGATATTACATAAAACAAAATGGAAAAAATACATCACAATTATTTTCTTCAGTGTACAAAAGTCATGGAAGTTTCTGGACTATCTAGCTACATAAAAAATATTGAATTGTATGTTCTGTTAATACAAAATAAGTGTGTGTAATTGTTTCTCACAGAAACCAAAAAATTCACACAAATCTCTTTGTTCCTATACCCTAACCTTGCCTGTTTCCTATTCTCCACTAAATTCAACTCTTCATTTTGCCTGGCCCTTGCACCCAAGCATGGCCACCAGGGAATTCTAAAGGCCCAAGATTCCATAGTGGCTGTTTGCAAGGGAGAGGTAGCTATAAGTAACTGCAACATTGGATCCTCTTATGTGAGAAGAAAGAAAATACCCTGAATGCCTCTCACATATAAAAAAGCAGGATGGCCGGGCGCGGTGGCTCACGCCTGTAATCCCAGCACTTTGGGAGGCCGAGGCGGGTGGATCACGAGGTCAAGAGATCGAGACCATCCTGGTCAACATTGTGAAACCCAGTCTCTATTAAAAATACAAAAAATCAGCTGGGCATGGTGGCGCGTGCCTGTAATCCCAGCTACTCAAGAGGCTGAGGCAGGAGAATTGCCTGAACTCAGGAGGCG
>NW_016107714.1:74375-77526 GCF_001604975.1 Cebus imitator
AAAAAAAAAAAAAAAAAGCAGGATGGCAGGATGCTTGTGTGGCCCAAGAAGCCAGGGGTAGCAAACTATGGGCAAAAGAATTGTCAACAGGCTGGCCGCGGTGGCTCATGCCTGTAATCCTAGCAGTTTGGGAGGCCGAGGTGGATGGATCATCTGAGGTCAGGAGTTCAAGACCAGCCTGGCCATAATGCTGAAACCCGTCTTAAAAAAAAAAAAAAAGAACTGTGACCAAAGGCTAGACGAGGGAAGGTCTGCAGTCAGCCTTGTCTTCTACCTGTCTGGTCTTTGCTTCTCATGAGCAGAGTCCATTTTCCATCGGACACATCAGGACACTGAAAAGAAGACCCCAGCACTAGAAGTTGACAGGAAGTCATATCAATGAATACAAAAATGCAAGAACAAGGCTTGGCCCAGAAACTATGCTTAAAATCAAGGGGAAAAAAAGAAGAACAGAAAAGAGATCCAAGTCCAACCTGGCCCGGCCTTGGCCAGCCCAAGGAAGGTAGGATTCAAGGAGAAGAAATTAAAAGAGAGGAGCTTTGGACCACATCACTTCCCACAAGGGGCAGTCAACGAACTTTGCTTTTCAACCAAGTTACAAAAGAGGGTTCTTTAATATCTCCGTTTGGCCCTTAAAAGCAGCAGTAAATTCATTAATCAGATTCACTGAAATGCTTTTAGAACAACGGTAATTGCTCAGCTTACACGCCCCTTTCCTTTTTCCGCAAGGATGTTGTATATGTACTATACAATTATAAATGTATACTATTATATAATATGAAATATGACATATAAAATATAAATATTAGTTAATTATATTCGTGAACATGTATAAGAAACACTGAGATGATCTTGCAGGATTTCACCTCCCTGGAACTCAGCCACTTAGTACTGTTTCAGCTTTCCTACCACCTCTGCCAGCCAATCCCATCTTCCTGGGAATCTGACCTCCCTATTGGCTATCGCACACCTTTAAACTGCCTGCTTTGTGACATCATTCTCTCAGCAAGCCTACTGCCACCTGGTAGAATCTTGGGGTAGCCTGTACATTTGTATCATCGCAAGTGGCCAGTGACCAGTGTGACCAGTGGCCTTCAAACAGGACACATCCACTCCTTGGCTTCAGCCACCGAGACATCCACTAGGATCATCTCTTCATCCCTTGTATCTACAGTTGATGTTTCTTCTTCTCTGACCATGTCAGGTAAAGAGAGAACCTTTGCTGACAGTTTTTCATTCGACTTCTTTCCCCCTAACTTTAGATTTCTTTACCCCTATAGTCCCAAAGAGCTTGGAATACCAGGAAAAGTATTGAAGGAGAAATCTAGAGACCTCATTTCAGTTTTGGCTTTGACATTTACTACCTATGTGATTTTAGGAAACTCTTCATTCCCTCACAACATCTGTTTCCTTATCTGTTACATTACGATTATAAATTCGTTTTTCTCTCTGGCCCCTTTCTTTTCTAATGCTGAGTCTTAAAGGGCATACATATACAAAATGAAATCAGACACTTCTTGAGGGTGTTCATTTCAACAGAAATAGAGAGAAAACCTAAGTGGCATAGAAAACTGGCAACAAATTCTGAGGTGGTTCATGTATAATAGTCTCCCTCCACTAATATTTCAACTCTACAATTTTAAATTTAGTGATGTTTTAAATATTCAGTCAGGCACCATGGCTCACATTTGTATTCTCAGCACTTTGGAGGACATCTCCCTCACTAATATTTCAAATTTTCTGTTTTATATTTAGTGACGTGTAGTGATGTTTTTAATATTCGGCTGGGCATGGTTGCTCCCACCTGTAATCTCAGTGCTTTGGGAGGCCGAGACGGGAGAATCACTTGAGCCTAGGAGTTCGAGACCAGTTTGGGTAACATGGCAAGACCCATCTCTACAATTTTTTTTAAAAAATAAGCCACGTGTGGTGGCATGCCAGCTACCCAGGAGGCTGAGGTGGGAGGATCAGTTGACTGACTGAGCCCAGGAGGTTGAGGCTGCAGTAAGCCATGTTCACACCACTGGACTTCATCCTGGGTGACAAGGCAAGACTCTTTCTCAAACAAACAAACAAAAGTAATATTCATGCTCTGGAGATTCCTATCTGAACTAGATGGAAAGAGAAAATGAAGAGTACTGGGTCATAAGGAGGCAGATATTCTAGGGTAAGGAATTTGGGATTTTAAATGAAAGCAAAAAGACAGGGTCCCCTACATTTCCCCTTGGGATATGCTCTGGAGAATGACACAATAATTTCAAGGGAAAAATATATTTTAAATTTTAGAAGAAAAGCAGAAAGACAACAGAGTGAAATCTACTCAGAATAGGGCAAAATGAAGTTGGTTTTGGGAAATGTTTAGATCAATAAACCAGAAAGGATACAGGCTAGAATAGAGTATCCCAAAAAGCAGCTTATCAGAAGTCACATTCAGTTGGTTTTTTTTTCTGTTTCCTTTTGAACATAGATGACACTTGACAGTTTTTAATATAAACGTTTTAGAAATGATGCTTCCAGGCCAAGCACGGTGGCTTACATTGTAATCTCAGTACTTTGGGAAGCCGAGGCAGGCAGATCACTTGACGTCAGGAGTTTTAGACCAGTCTGTCAAACATGGTGAAACCCTGTCTCTATTAAAAATACAAAAAAATAGCCAGGCGCAGTGGTGGGTGCCTATAATCACAATTACTGGGGAGGCTGAGGCATGAGAATTGCTTGAGCCCAGGAGGCAAAGGCTGCAGTGAGCCAAGGTCAAGTCACCGCACTCCAGCCTTGGTGACAGAGTGAGACTCTGTCTCAAAAAACAAACAAACAAACAAAAACATTTATTGTGAAACTATCAGGTAGTATTTTGAATTATGATTAAAAAAAAAAAAAAAAACAGGCTTGAGGAGGGCAAAGAATGACCCTTCAGATTTACCAATTGCCTGGGTTAAATGTAAACGCTAGGAAATATCATGACCTGTAGAATCAAAATGTGACAGTAAGGGTTATAAAAGGAATAGCTGTACTATATTCAAGTAGGCCAAAATTGCCATATTAAAAGTTCTGTTTCACCGGACGTGGTGGCTCAAGCCTGTAATCCCAGCACTTTGGGAGGCCGAGGCGGGTGGATCACGAGGTCAAGAGATCGAGACCATCCTGGTCAACA
>NW_016107714.1:78091-106878 GCF_001604975.1 Cebus imitator
GTGTCCATATTGGACACAAAGGCAGTTCATCAGAAGAGGACCAAGCTGCTTCAGTACTCATGGCCATCATAAATTGTTTGGCTTTTGGTATCTCAGTGAGTATCAGTATTAGAGGCTTCCTGATTACAACCACATTAAGACGATGCTGTTCTTCAAATAAGGTGAAATTTTTTCAATCTCATCAGTTTGTTCATCTCTCTCTTCTTTCCTACAGAGGATTTCCAAAATACTTCTTTGCTTGGAACTGCAAATTCTCTGCAGCTCTCACTTCCTGTGGTGAGCAATGCGGCTTCCTTAACAGGAAGCATCTCCAACTTCTCCAGAGCCTCTGCTCCAGCTGTTAGCTCAGCATGGCTACTGCCATCAGCCTCTGGCACCTCTTTCCAGCCACTCATGGGCAGTGCCTACCTTTACCAACATTCCAGCACATCTATGTTGTCTGGGGTTAGTAGCCAGAGCCACAGCTCTACTTCAACTGCCTCTTACCCAGGTGTTTTTGCGTGGGACATTACATCAAGCACAGAAAAGAAGTCATCCTCACTCAGGGACTTCACTGTGACTGTTATTGACCAGAACACAGGTGTCTCTTCCATGTCTATGACAGCCCAGCATGATAAAATTTCAGATGCCAATATTATGGTCCCTCTGTATCCAACACTATCTGCCAGCCTTGTTCAGAGGACACAATCTCAAATTCCAAACCAGCACGGCCATAGCCTGTCACTTCCCTACCAGAAAGGAAGCCAGGTCTATTACTATAATCCAGGCACACTGGGGCCTCAACTATCTGGAGAACTTGGCCCCTGGCTGCAATCTTATGGCTCTGTGTCATACACAGGAAATAGGGCCTCTGCCCGCCAACCAGAAATGGTGATGGTATTAAAAGAGGTTCGGCCCACAAAAGTTCTACCACCAGTCTCAACTACTGGGATGTATTACCCTGTATCTGCTCAACCCATCACAGAAACCAGTTTTCAAGGTGAGTACAACCAACAAGAAAGGAGAGGAATACACTCAGCATTGAAAGGGAGGGTGAAATCTATAGCCAAGTGGTAAGTCCATGTATAGGCAGAATTTAAGTCCTGAGACTTCAACCACTATTCTTGGACATTGCTATTCATTTTCAGGCTCTATCTAAGAACACCTTCTAAGTGAGAAAGTGCAACACTATAATGGCCATCTATGCCACATATAAGAGAGTCCCAAAAGCTACAACACTTTTTAGTGGCCTGGCTGATCAGTTCCCCTACACCAGCACTCTGTATCTCTCTTCCTTAATCTATTACTTTAGTCTCTTTGGAAGGCACTTCAGAACTCTTATTTTCGCGGTGACATTTTGATTTTCCTTAACTTACAATAGGATTTAAGACCTTGTGCTCAGAGATCCTCTCCAAAACAAACAGACTCAGAATCTGTGCTTGCTTATATATTTCATGAGGAAGGGCTCCACTCTCTCCCCTAGTCCATGGTGTAAAGGGTTCTTATTCTCTCAGGAGAGTGGAGAGAATGGAAGTGACCCTATATGAGAATATGAGGCTTTATAAAACATCTCCTATTTAAAAATCACTTTCACTTTTTATTTGGCTTACAACAACCCTATGGCATTCAAAGAAAGCCAAGAAACAATCACGTCAAATGATAACCAGTAAGAGAACAGTCACTGCCTATCACCCAATACAGGGTCTTGTCCATGGTCCTGAAGAAGAGCTAGTAGAAATGCCTTGCCCGTATTAGAAAGGTATCCCATTGCTGCACTGGCATATAGGGGGAACATCTCACTTACCAGGGATTGACTTCTTCCTTGACTCCTTTATAGTGATGGAAACTTCCCTGGGGATGGATACTTCCCTGGGATTGCAATCTCCAAGCAAGACATTTTGTCTGGCACAAAATCCGGAATTCTCCAAGTCCTGCAGTACCCAAAATACCCAGATACCTGAGAGTAATCCTTCACCTGAGCTTGGGGACATTTCAATGACAGCCCCAGTCCAGAGTCCAACTAATCTCTTGAAACTGTCTCCAGCTCCAAACCAGGACAAAACCGAGATTGAGAATTTGGATGAGATTAAAACCAAGCTTTCAAAGCCTCTAGATGCCTACCAGTTCCCAAAAGAAAATCAAGATCCTCCACTGCTTCCTTTAGAAATCCCTGATATTCACCAGCTTCTGTCCTGCATTGATCATCTTGGCCAAGAGGAGCAGCCTCGTGCTGAAAATGCCAACCTGAGAAAGAACAGCCAGCGTCTTGAGGGCCAAGGGATACTTGAAAATGGGATTGAGTCTAGCAATGATCTTGCAGACATCACTACATTGGTGGAGGATACTCACCTCCCCTCGATCTTCAGTTCCTTACAAGATCTTGACCAACCCCAAAGTCCCTCCATCTTCAGTTCCTTACTAGATCTTGACCAACCCAAAAGTCCCTCCGCAAAGAACAGCAAAGATCCCAGTGCTATCAAGGTAAATCACATGCAAGAAAAGTCCAGCGTCGTAAATGGTTACTCTGATCAAGTCAGGAAGAACAAGCATAAAGCTGCCGAGCCTATCCAGGGTGCTCCCAAGGCCAAAATCCAGCCAAAGAACCCAGAGAGGCTATTAGAGGGAGAAGTGGCTGTTCCCAGTGCTACCGCCAGTGAAAGTGCTTCTGTGAGCAAGGGCAAGCATTCTAGCAACAAACCTCATAAAGCCGCATCCAGCAGGAGCAGCATAACTAAGAGGCATGAGCAGGAGAAGACCAAAAGGAGCAGAGAGAACAGCTCCAAGAAATCTGAAGACAGTAAGCTGTCAGGGACCAAAGTCAAGGTAGAAGAGAAGCAAACCATGCCCAATATGAAGCGGAAGAAATATCAACCTGAGCTTAGCCAAGAGACTTTCAAAAAGCCACGAAGCTCCCTAGGCATGCACATGCTAGAGTCTGTGCAAGTTTTCCATGCACTGGGGAAAAAGATCGACAAGAAAACTGGATTCTCTTCCTCCCGGACTCTGGGAAGCTCAAGCAAAACCCAGAACCTCCAGCCATTCTCAGCTCTCAAACCATGGCTGGATACCCAACGTGAGGGGAAAGGCCCGGACAAAACTCAAGTCAAGGCCCAGAAACCGGATGATAGTGCTGAAAAAGAGTGTCCATCTCCATCCCAATATGAGTTGCCACCACCTGGGAAGGTCAAGTTGGTACCGTTGCCATTTCTGACCCTGGACAAACCTCAAGCTCGACCTGTTTCTCGGCGGCCACACCCTCCGGCCTCACATAGGCCTGCTGTGGCTTGCCCTGCTCGACCTGGTTCTACTAACTCAGCTCAGTCGACTGCAGTCAGTCCGTCCCAACCGGCTCCTACCAACACATCTTTGACAGGTCCTGCCAGACCAGCTCAGCCAATTTCCACCAATGCAACCCAACCCGATTCAGCCAACCCTAACCAGCCTCCTACTGCCTCTCAGTCTGCTACTTCTAGGCCAGCACCCTACAAAACATCATCTTGCTCTTCTCCCCAGCGGGAGCCTGCTTCCACTGCTGTGACCAATCTCCAGTCACTGCCCAAGCCTCAATATCAATTTCTAATCCAAGACTTCAGCTTACAACCCAGGCCATGGAGGACACCTGACATCTCTGGGCCAGTAGTGTCAACGCCCATCACAAAGGAGCAGAGGCCAGAGCGTGAGGCCATGAAGATGAAGGCTCAGCAAGAGCGTGAGAATGCTGCCAAATATACATCTTTGGGGAAACTGCAGTTCTTCATCCAAAGGGAAAAAGATATGGAAATTTCTCAATACTATGGCTACAGAATCTAAGAGCTGCTGAGACTGTTGGCTTTACTTTGAGTACCAGCTGGTTTTCCAAAAATATAGTTAGATACTAATTTATTTATTCTGATAACATATTTTTAAAACTTAATAAAGAAATGTAATAGAATTAACAGATAAGTAATAAATAGGCTTTTGAGTTTTGAGATGCTGTTTACTGTGGGTTATCTTCGGTCGGGTGGGGATCAAAGCCTGCCTTAGAAGAAATTATGGCTGGACACGGTGGCTCATGCCTGCAATCCCAGCACTTTGGGAGGCCAAGGAGGGTGGATCACCTGAGGTCAGGAGTTCGAGACCAGCCTGTCCAACACAATGAAACCCTATCTCTACTAAAAATACAAAAAAGTACCTGGATGTGGTGGTGGGTGCCTGTAGTCCCAGCTTCTTGGAAGGCTGAGGCAGGGGAATTGCTTCAACCTGGGAGGCGAAGGTTGCAGTGAGACGAGATCGTACCACTGCATTCCAGCCTGAACAACAGGGCCAAACTCCATCTCAAAAAAAAGGAAAAAAAAAAAAAAAAAAAAAAAGGAGGAAGCAAAAGTTGTATGGGGGAATAGACAGCAAAATTCAGGAAGGAGGAAGGAACGTGGTCCAGAACTAAAAAGGCCAAAAGGGGAGAGATTTCATGGGCTTATACAAAGAATCAGAAATGGGGGAAATGGCAGAAGTAAGTTGCAGAATCTGAGGTTAGGACTAAAATAATAAAATTTGGATAGAAGTTGAAGATGGCAGAAGTTAAAGCTGGGTGGACCAAAAGAAATGTACAAAATCTCCCATGGATGATGGCCTTATGTCTCATGGCCCATCAGATAGGTGTTTTAGAAAATAAGATTCAGGACTCATCTCCAACAGGCTTGGGTTATCTTATACATACATGATCACAGTTGGGAAACGTCAGTACAAAACAGGGGAATCTACCACCAGGGGAATGGCAAGGGCTCACAGTTTTAGGTGTAGCTGATAACCTGGACCTAGCCAAGTGAACTGAAGCAGCTTGAAGCTGACCCAGAAAAGACTCTGGAGTATAGATCATGATTGACTCAACACCTATGTACGGGCCAGTGAGATGCACTACTTCAGTTCACCTTCACAACAGCACACAAGACCAGTAACACTGTGCTACCTTCCCAGTGAGGTTCAGCCATGGGCTTGGGTCACACTACATGCAAAGGGGTAAGGCCTGTGGGTCTCCGAAGTCCTCAGAGTTTAGGAGCACCTGCAGGCAGTCAACCTGGCTTTGAGACCACGGCATCCGGCGGTTACAGGCAGACGAACTCAAGCTTTCGGAGGGATTTAAATATTAAGAGGACTGCCAGGTCCTCCTCCATTCCAGCACGTGCAACCTTCTGGGCCATCACCATTAACTGAAGTACACGAGAAAAAACGGCTTGGAGTGTCCATTTTCACAGGATAAGCGGTGGGCGCGCATGCGCCCTGGGTCGCCCTGCGGTAGCCGCAAGACGCAGGCGCCCCTGTGCGGAGCCGCTGCTCAGCGGGAGGGGACCCCGCCTGGAGGCATAGCGATAGGCAGAAAGGGTTGGGGGCGGCAGGGGGAGGCAGGAGGAAGGCGGGATAGGAATGGTTGGGGAAGGGAAGATGTGGGCAGTGGATGGTCACCGCGAGGAAATCAGTAATTTACTTTTTAAAAATTAATTTCTGAGGGCCGGGCGCGGTGGCTCACGCCTGTAATCCCAGCACTTTGGGAGGCCGAGGTGGGCGGATCACCGTTGGGAGTTCGAGAGCAGCCTGACCAACATGGAGAAACCTCATCTATTAAAAAAAAAAAAAGAAGAAAAAAAAATTAGTTTCTGATGTATAATTCACCTAACATAAAATTCACTATTCAAAATCATAGGCGGGCCGGGAGCGACCAGTAATCCCAGCACTTTGGGAGGCTGAGGCGGGTGGATCACCTGAGCTCAAGAGTTCAACACCAGCCTGGCCAACATGGTGAAATCCCGTCTCTACTGAAAATACAAAAAATCAGCCGGGAGTAGTAGCGGGTGCCTGTGGTCCCAGATACGCTTGAACCCGCGAGGGGGAGGTTGCAGTGAGCCGAGATGGTGCCACTGCACTCCAGCCTGGGTAACAGAGCGCGACTCAGTCTCAAAATAAAAAACAAACAAACAGAAAATTGTACAATTCAGGGGCATTTGGTATGTCACAAGGTTGTACAATCATTACAACTATCTGAGCCATTACATTTTCATCATCCCCCGGGGAAAAAAAAAAAAAAAAAAAAATCCCTCTACCCATTGGCAGTCACTCCTCATTCCCTCCTCCCTCTGGCCCCAGGCAACCACCAATCTTTGGATTTACGTTTTCTGGACATTTCACATAAATGGAATCATATAACATGTGACCTTTGGTATTTGGCTTCTTTCATTTACTGCTATGCTTTATTTTATTTATTTATTTTTTTAGAGGAAGAAAGAGAGAAAGAAAGAAAGAGGAAGAATAAAGAAAAAAAAGAAAAATTTTCTTTTATGTTTTATTTTATGTTATTTTTTTTATTTTTATTTTTTGCAATTAAGCTCAATGTTAATGTTTCTCAAGCATTATTTTGACCAGGTACCCTTGTTTAAGTTATGAACATTGACAGTGTCCATTAACCATTTTCTAATATTAGCCTACGTTCTACACTGCTTTTTCACATATATGCCCAGTAACAAATGGAATGTCTGTTACATTTATCGGTTTGTGAGTGTTTCTGGAAAACTGCAGTAAGTGTGAAGACCAATTTCCATGCTGGCATTGCATGCATCCAAATATTAATGCACGGAGGCACAGAATTACAGCAACGAAAGAGCATATTCAAACCCTAGCATGCCCCATTCCCCTTGTTATTGCTTGTTTTGCTTAGTCATTTAGTACTATGTTTTAAAGGTTTATCTGTGCTGTAGTGTGTGTCTGAACTTTATTGCTTTTCATGTGGCATAGTATTCTCATTGTAATGACTACACCACATTGGCTTATCCATTCATCCATTACTAGACATTTGGGTGTTTCCACCAGCAATTTATATTTATTGAGAGTTTATTCTGTGCCAGGCAGCAGGCTATATTTATATTTATTGAGAGTTTATTCTGTGCCAGGTAGCACCTGGCTAAGTTATTCACCCCATTTCACAGATAAGGAGGTAGAAAGTCTTAAGAATTTGTCCAAGATTAACAGCTAGCTAGCAAGTGCTAGCAATAACTGGGATTTGAACTCAGGCATTTTAGACTTCAAAGGTAATAGATTCACATGACAGAACATTAGAAAAATACAAAATGGTGACAATGGAAATTCACCCTTTCCCCAAGTTTCCCAGTCACCACCTACCCCCTCCTTTAGAGGCATCTACTTTTGCCACTTTAAGGATTCTTTCAGAGAAATTTTTTACCCCAACATGTATGAATTACAATTTACTGAATAATCTGTCCCATTGATTTGAAATGTCACTTTTATGTATACCACATTTCTATGTGTGTTTCCATTACTCTTTTCAGAACCGTCCTGACTTTTTTGCCTATCTTTTATATTTGCCATTTCTCTAGAATCCTTTTTATTAACTTCTTTTTGATTTTTAAAAATTTCTTTTTTTTAAGGGTTTATCCATTATGTTCATTCATTCATTTATTTTTTTTTTCCTTTGAGTCTCACTCTGCTGCCCAGGCCAGATTTGCACTGGTGCAACCTTGGCTCACAGCAAACTCCGCCTCCTGGGTTCAAGCGATTCTTGTGCCTCAGCCTCCTGAGTAGCCGGGATTACAAGTGCACATCACCATGCCTGTCTAATTTTTGTATTTTTAGTAGACACAGGGTTTCGCCATGTTGGCCAAGCTGGTCTTGAACTCCTGGCCTCAATTGATCCACCTGCCTCGGCCTCCCAAAGTGCTAAGATTACAGGTGTGAGCCACCATGCCCAGCCTGTTCATTCTTGTGTTCTTTTTAGTTTAGTCTTTATTTCTGAAGCTTTTTTTTTCCTCCAAATTACTGGTTTAATAAGCACTTATTTTGAGAAAAAAAATATTCCAAACATCAGGTTGTTCACAAAAATAACCCACAGTATCAACTTTAGAAAACAAATCTTAAGACTATAACACTAATTATAATTATTTATCTAGAGAATGCATGTGACATGCCAACTCTCATTCAGAAAAATACATTGTTACATTTGTGTTGAACTGCCCCACACAGCACACCAATGTGGGGGTGTAACACACATACTTCTAACTCAAAGCTGCTTTCAGGAGCTACTCAACTAAATGGCATTGCCTTTGCAGTTAGGGAAGCAACTACTGAACTTATGTATGAATGAAAAGAACTGTACTCCCTACATAACAAGACATTATTTTGGAGACAGTTGATAAAAACCATACATCCTTTTTATTGTTAAGCCATAAAGAGGTATCAAAACTGACTGGACATGGTGGCTCATTCCTATAATCCCAGCACTTTGGGAGGCTGAGGTGGGCGGATCATGAGGTCAAGAGATGGAGACCATCCTGGTCAACATGGTGAAACCCTGTCTCTACTAAAAATACAAAATTAGCTAGGCATGATGGTGCACTCCTGTAATCCCAGCCACTTGGGAGGCTGAGGCAGGAGAATCGCTTGAACCTGGAAGGTGGATGTTGCAGTGAGCTGTGATGCACTCCAGCCTGGAAAAAAAAAAAGACGATGGTCTCTATCTCTTGACCTTGTGATCCACCCACCTCAGCCTCCCAAGTGCTGGCATTATAGGCGTGAGCCACTGTGCCAGCCTCTCTTTTCTCTTATAATACCTTTGTATGGGATTTGACTACAATCCTTTCCTGTTATTCATTTTCAGATGAAATTGGTTTTTCTCCACTTTGAAAAGGAGTTGTGGTTAAGGATAACTTTTCTAAAACTTCCCCAAACTTCTCTATTTTTAAATGTAGTATCAAATAATATGGTGGTTTGGTTTGCTTTTTGAGATTTCCTGGCTCTGTTACCCACCTTGATTTTTATCCTTCATGTCAGTTGTTCCTCCCAGTAGTTTGTCCTCTGTGTGGGGCTGCATCCTGGAAAGCTCTTGCTGCTCAGCCTCAAGAGTGGGAAGGGACTAAACTGCTTCAGCCCTTCAGAGTCTATCACGGGTCCCTTGTACCTACTCACTTTGAGATTGGGCCAAACCCCTCACAGTTTCAGCTGCTGTTCTCAACGTCGGCTCACAGTACTTTCCAGTGAACTTCTGCTGGCAGTTGGAAGGCATCCTGTCTGCCACTCCCTTTTGTGTGGATGCCATACCAGGCAAGTCTGGTACCCATTGGTGATGGCTTGCCTCACCCTCTTGTTTTTGGGTTCAGAGGGAAAACCGCCCTCTAGTTTTGTGGTAAAGGGTTTTTGGTTTGATCTATTTCCATAAGAGGATTTGAGGAGATTCAAAACTACACTGCTGCCTCCATCTTTCTAAAATCCTGCTCAATCTATTGACATAATTATTTTAAATATGGGAACCCTGTAGTTTTCTGTTCCCTGAAGCAGACCTCCATTGCCCCAAAACTAGTTAAGACTCTGAATCAGACAAGGCTTGCTGAGTCTCCTCTGTCGAATATGGCACCTCTGTACTTCGTCAGTCCATATTTTGAGTGAGAAGTCAAAACACAACAGCCTAAAGGGCGCATGGGTGGAGAATCTAGAGAAAGGCCCTGATCAGAATATGTATCACTTCCTTCTCTTTGTATCTTCTTTCCTAAACATGTATAAAATTGAGTTTCCCATTGCCCTCCTCCGCCCCAAAAAAACCTGGTTCATACACAATTTTCTGAATCTCAGTTCATGGTAATGCCATTTTTCCAGTTGCTTGGGCCAGAAACCTTTGAAGTCATTTGACTTCTGTCTTTCCCTCCCAACTCCACACCCAGAATATTAGCAAATTCCACCTGCCCTACTTTCAAACCACTTCTAGGAACTGTTAACTTCTAACCAAATTCCTCCATTTTCACTCGTCCAAGCCCTCATCATTTCCTGCCTAGATTATTGCAATATTCAACCCGGAGGTTCCCAAACTTCTAACTTTACCAAGCCCTTGTTGTCTCACTCCTAGGCCAAAAGAAATACTTAATAGTCCCATTTATTAAGAAGCTAGGGGGAGGGAACGAAGCAGCGCAGGCATCGAGCAAGTCAGCGCACGGTGGCCCAGGGTGCAGCACCGAGGCTTCCTCCTCCTCTCCCTCCTTGCCCTGTTGGCACTTACCTCTGCGGTGGCCAAAAAGAAAGACAAGGCGAAGAAGGACGGCCCGGGGAGCGAGTGCGCGGAGGAGTGGTCCTGGGGGCCCTGCTCCCGCAGCAGCAAGGATTGCTGCGTGGGTTTCCGCGAAAGCACCTGTGGGGCCCAGACCCAGCGCATCCGGTGCAGGATCCCCTGCAACTGGAAGGAGGAGTTTGGAGCCGACTGCAAGTACAAGTTTGAGAACTGAAGTGTGTGTGACAGCGGTACCGACACCAAAGTCCGCCAGGGCACGCTCAAGAAGGCGTGCTACAATGCCCAGTGCCAGGAGACCATCCGCGTGACCAAGCCCTGCACCTCCAAGACCAAAGCCAAGAAAGGGAAGGGAAAGGACGAGAGGCCAAGCCTGGATGCTGAGGAGCCCCTGGTGTTAACTGGGGCCTGGCCTATGCCCTCCCTCTCCCTGCCCCGAGATATTTAAGTTAAAAGAAAACCTCACTCTTTACCACAATCACTTGCTAATGTGTGCCAGTGGGGTATTGACATCTCAAACCTTAGAATCAAGGACATTACCAGCCTCACTTCCTGTTCCACATTGATTTGCATAGGGCATTTGCCAAAAACCCAGCTTCACAAAGATATGGTATCATTGAAAGGAGTGTGGCATGACCTGTTGTTGAAACTATGAACTATACTTACTAGCTAGAAGCTCATATAGTATCTAACAAATGTTAAGTGTTGCTATGAATCCTTCACAAATTTAAAATTCCCACTTACACCCAGATGAATCTGCTATAGTATATGGTGTCTTGGGAGCACATTGTTATACTTCTTTTTTTTCTTTTTTTAGAAGGGTCTCACTCTGTTGCCCAGGCTAGAGCGCAGTGGTGTGATCATAGCTTACTGCTGCAACCTCAAACTCTGGCCTCAAGAGATCCTTCTACCTCAGCCTCCCAAAGCACTGAGATTATAGGTGTGGGCCACTGTGCCTGGCTGTTACACCTTTTGAACCACAGTCCTAATTGGTTTTCCTGTTCCCACGCTTTTCCCTAAAATTTGTCAACATGGCAGCCATAATGATCCTTTCAAAACACAAATCAGATCCTGTCACTCATTTGCTCGATCCTTCCCATAGCTTCTCATTTCTCACAGAATCAAAGCCAACATTCTTACAATGAATGGCCTATAAAATCTTACCTACAGCAGGGGTCAGCAAATATTTTCTGTAAAGAGCCAGTTAAATATGTTAGACTTTGTGGGATAGATTGTCTCTGTCTCAGCAACTCTACTCTGCAGTTGTAGCATGAAAGCAGCCAGAGAAAATACATAAACAAATGAGCATGGCTATGTTCCAATAAAACTTTATTTACAAAAACAGGCTGCACTGGCTTGCTGACTCATGCCCTACATGATTTACTGCTATGCTCCCCTTCACTGCACTCCAGGCACACTGAGCCCCCTTACTGAGCCTTGAATACACCAGCAAGCTTCTGACTCAAGGCCTCTACACTTGCTATTCCCTGCTTGGAAAGCTCTTCTTACTGCCGAGTATTTTTTCAATGGGAGTTTCCTTGACCACAGTAGTTGGAACTGGAGTTGCCTCACTGCTTCTCCCTTCCCTCAATCTGATTCCCTGTGCCAGGGCCCATTGCTTCCACAGTATTTTGAATCTTCTAATACACTAGGTAACTGACTTCTTTATCATGATAATTTTTGTAATCCACCACTCCTTCATCCATCACTAAACTATAACATCCCTGAGGGCAGGGAAATTTTTGTCTGCTTTGTTCACTGATACGTGCCTAATGCCTTAAACAGTGTCTGGCACATAGATGATAATCAATAAATATTCGTGAAATTACTAACTAAATGAGTATTTTTTTAGTGTACACACATAGTGACATATAATTCTTCTTTTTTTTTTTTTTTTTTTGAGACGGAGTTTCACTCTTGTGCCTGCTGGAGTGCAATGGCATGATCTTGGCTCACTGCAATCTCCACCTCCCAGGTTCAAGCGATTCTCCTGCCTCAGCCTCCCAAGTAACTTATATTACAAGCATGTACCACCATGCTCAGCTAATTTTGTATTTTTAGTAGAGACAGGGTTTCTCCATGTTGGTCAGGCTGGTCTCGAACTCCCAACCTCAGCTTATCCGCCTGCCTTGGCCTCCCAAAGTTGGGCTTACAGGCATTAGCCACCACACTTAGCTACCCGCAATTCTTTATCCCTCATTAAAAGTTATAGCTCCTGGTCATAATTCAGGCCCTGTATTTGAAAAGAAATATGTAAACCAAATATATAATGATAAAATCCTTCACTCAAAATGTCCAATTCTCGAATAGCTATACAGTTTCTCATGTCATTTAACTCTTGTTGAAATTTGCAACCTTGAAAATGGTACTGTGACCTAAAAGGCTTTGAATTATTGGAAAATAAACTATATAGTCCACATCTAGCAAGCAGGTAACAAAAGAAAATATGTCTAATATACAATGGATTCCTCATGTACAGATTTAAACATAAATTTAGAAATATATACACATTAAACATCTTTCCAAGCATGCATAAGGACTCATTTTCCAAAGTGATCGTTTTTCTTGGCGATGAGAGAGGCCAGTCTTCAAACTAACTATAGGTGGAGCTCCAAACCACAGATTCACCTTCATGTTACTGGTTTTACAGTAGCCTTCTCAAGAAACAACTTCATTGGGTAATTCCAACTCCAGCTGAAAAGAAACATATATGCATGCATTCATAATGCACAAACTTAAAAGATCCCAGTGCATTTGGTACATTTCCCTTTATTTGAATCAGCTCATTCTATATCTTTTTTTCCCCAAGTATTTACTTTTCAAATCTATTTGTCATTTTATGTTCCCAGTGGACTCACAGCAAAAGTTTTAACAATGTAAACAATTTGTCTTTAGTACACATTCCATTTCTGCTTTCATAAGTCCCTCCATTCCCAAGAAATGTTCAAGATAGGCTGTTTAGTGTCTCAATGCATGAAGCTCAAATAGCCTCCCCTTGAGAATATCGGTCATCTTTTAAAGACTTTTTTTCCTTCTAAACCTTCATCCACAAAAGCCTTAAAACAACTGGAACTCAGTTTTTCTGTTTCATTGTGGTAGACCCATGCCAGGCACAGACCCAACAGCATGATAGATATTCAATAAACACTTTCTCAATTAATCAGGACATCTACCCTTGAGGCTTTCTGCTTCTAGCTCTAAGTGCCTTGTAGAGAAGAGTGGGTCCCAAAAGCATAACGGTCATTGTTTTTCACTGTTCATCTCAGCAATCAGCATAATTAGCTAGCCCATTCCTGTTAATCATTTTGGGGACGGTGAGACAATATTTATCTCAACATCTGAACATGCAACGATGTTGAATCACAACATCTGGGTTCACAAGCCATTCTAGGCAGTGGGGAGAGAGCTGTGAGCAAGACAGAAAAAGATCATGTCTTTCTGGAAATTATATTCTAGCGGGGAATGCAAGACAATTAGCAACCCAAATCATATCAGTGATAAGGACTATCAAGATAATTAAAACAGGACCAACTAATGACGGATGACTGGGTGGCTCCTTAGAATGGGTGGTCAGAGAAGTTCTCCTTGAGGGGTTAACATGTAAACTGAGAAATGAATGATAAGGGAGGGCCAGCCAAGTGAAGATCAGGGTAAAAGCACCCCAGAAAGAGGAATCAGCTACGCAAAGTTCTTGAGTGGAAAAGCAGATGTTTGGATGGAGTAGATGGAGAGTATTATGCAAGGAGATTGGGAGATGAAGTTAGAGAGGCAACAGGGGCCGCATCACTCTGTAATCCCCAGTAAGGAGTATGGATGTTTATTCTAAGTGCCATGGGACTTCACTAAAGAGTTTTAAGCCCAGAAGTGATGGAATCTGATTTTTGCTTTAAAAAGACCATTAGCAGCCAGGTGTGGTGACTTACAATTGTAATCCAAGCACTTTGGGTGGCTGAGGTGGGTGGATCGCCTGAGGTCAGGAGGTAAAGACCAGCATGGCCAACATGGCAAAACCCCATCTCTACTAAAAAAAAAAAAATACAAAAATTAGCCAGGTGTGGTGGTGGGTGCCTGTAATCCCAGCTACTCAGGAAGCTGAGGAAATGAGAATTACTTGAACCTGGGAGGCAGAGGTTGCAGCCGAGATTGCGCCACACCGCACTCCAGCCTGGGTGACAGAGCAAGACTCCATCTCAAAAAAAAAAAAAAAAGATCATTAGCTGCTGTTGTAAGAATGCATTATAGTAGGTAAGAATGAATGCCCTCCTGTACTAAAGCAATTGTCCCTCTAGGTATGCCACTTAACACAGGAGTACCAAGTATGCAAGTGAAATACACCTGAAGTCTGGAGTCTTCCTTGTTTTTACCTCCCATGCCCCTCAAAAGCTCCTCTGGGTCTGTGTTTTTCTTTTCCTTTCATTCTTTTTGCTGTTTAGCAATAGGGGTCTTACTATGTTGCCCAGGCTGGGAAGCAGTGGCTATTCACAGGTGAGATCATAGCACACAACAGCCTTAAACTCCTGGGCTCAAGTGATCCTCCTGGGTTTTTTGTTTTGTTTTGTTTTTTGAGAGACAGGGTCTCACTCTGTTGCCCAGGCTGGAGAGCAGTGGTGCAATCATAGCTCGCTATATCCTCAAACTCCTGGGATTAAGCGCTCTTCCTGCCTCAGCCTCCCAAAGTGCTGGGATTATAGGCATGAGCCAGCACACCTGGTCCAGGCCTGTGTTTTCTAAACCTCGATGTTACATATCAGATTAAGAACTTCACATTCTAGGCATCTTTTGCTGCTGCCCAAAAATGAGCAGGTAGGAATGAGCATGCAGGAGTGCAGGAGATCTGACATTGGCATATGCAAGAGGCCAGATGAAGGCTGCTATATTCAGGAAAATTGTTTATGGCCAGGTGTGGGCACCAGAAGGAAAGAGCATCTCAAATCCTACCTTGGTCTTAGTCTACCAAATGAGCTGCTGAAACCTATTTGCTGAAAGAATACCTTCCATGTTTAGCCTCCAATGCTTAGGGCAGGGGTAGGTAGGATATTCTCCTCAGTTACGCCAAGAACATTTTATAGCTCTGATTTCCTGATTGTGTGTACAAAATTGTTTAGTTTTAAACTTTTCCAGTTAAACAAGAAATAAGGAATGTAAAATTTTCACCTTGGCCAAGATTTCCTCATTGTTACAGGTCCCTAGAAAGCTGAGTATTGAACTTTGCCTCAAATATCAAAAAATATAGTCAACATTTACAAATTCTCTCCCTAAAATGACTAGATCCTCCACTTAGCCATTGCCTTAAGAACTGCTAGCAACTGTGCATATTAACTTTCTGATATCAGCAACAGCCTCTATGTGGCTGGCACTGGCTGTTTATGACTATGCACATCCCTTTTATATGTGTGTCTCAGTTATAGCTTCTTAAAGTTTTCTCACCATAATCTTAAAATCTAGGATGTTTGTAAATTCTCTTTACCTGTAAGCTAAACATAAAAAAAAAAAAAGAACTACTTTGGAAATTGTGCTCAATAGGAGTAGATGCCTATGTTTCTTGCCCCACCAGCTCCACTTCTGTGTGTACTTCCACCATAATAGTATCCATCTGCTAGATTTGTTTGCTGATGTATCCCTAACACCTAAAACAGAACCTGGAAGATAGGAAACACTCAGTAAACATTTACTGACTGAGAGGTTGAATGGATTGGATTTTGGCCTGTGTTGCCTCCTGCCAGAACCCTATCTACACTATATGCCCACCCTATGACCGGCATCTCCGGTGCGTCAATTTTTTTAGGCTCAACCCATTATGTGTACATTCTGAAGAGAGTCAGTAGAGAGAGCTTTGAAGATAGAGCATTCTGTACAATTATCTTCCCATATTTATCTGCAGTAGATCCATGAGAGTCAATAGTAGACCCATGTACATTAATGCTTGTCGGGGGCAGAAGGGGAGGTGATGATGCAATTAAGTACTTTCAACCCCAAGTCTGAAAAGTTGATGACTACACAGAATCACTTCAAGTAACTCCAACAGAAATATACACAACAGAGTTTGGGAGAAATGAGAGCTCTGGAGTCTGGCTAGGTGGAGGAGGCAACATCTGAACTAGGGCTTTAAGCTAGACCTTGAAGAATAGGTCATGTCATCACATTAACTAACTCACAGGAAGGCTTCCAAATGTTGGGAAAGTGTCCCTCAGAGACTTAGACTTTTAAACAAAAGCATAACGTTTCACAAAGTCTCCTGAGACAGAATGACTAGCAAGCTTGCAGGACCTTTTTGGAAAGAGAGTGTGTATGGATTCATACAGACACACACCTACATGCAGAACGTGCCACTTTGTATTTGATGCATAAAACCACCTTGTCCCGGTCTCAGGGCAGGAACTGTCATACAGATCTTTGTGTCTCTACTGCTTTTGCATGGTGGCTCTTAGAGATTAAACCCTTTTTTTCGAATATTTTATAGTTTTTTTGACATTAAGAAGTTAGTCTCAGCCCGGTGCAGTGGCACACACCAGTAATCCCAGTACGTTGGGAGGCAGAAGCAGGAAGATTGTTTAAGTCCAGAAGTTGGAGACCACAGTGAGTTTTGATCACACCACTGCACTACTGTGCTGGCCTGGGTGACACTGCAAGGCCTTGTCTTATTTAAAAAAAAAAAGTTAGATTTATGTTCTTTTCTAAGCAGTAACAACTATTGCCTAATATCTAAGACTACCAATTTTGTGTAGAATGTAACGCAAACTGAAAAATACATTCGAAAGACTTCCTGTCCCCCAATTTATAAATCCTGGTTTAGCTAAGCATGCAAGTGTACTGGGATCAGCAATCCCTCCTTAAAAGTAGGAGTACTGTGAGCGTGACGAGGGACTAACCCAAATCGAAAAGTTTTAAAACCAAACCTTAGCTTGGTCATTGGTTCCGCCTTCTTCCTTGTTCCTTTTCCTTTACCAAGATGGCCGCTGTATCGTTCGCTCCTCATTGGTCAGGTTTTCAGCAGGTGATTCACGCCCACCCACTAGCTCTCCATCCCAAGTCCTAAATCCTTGAGAAAGTGATAGACCGACGAGAGGGAGTGGGCGGAGCGGGCGCCGGATGTGACGTTTCCGGAAGCTCCGAGTGTCATCTGCGGGGAAAGGTGGGGAAGGGTCCCGGGAACGTCGTGGGGCAGGGGCTCTGATTGTGGTCGGACTCTGAAGGGGAACGGCTGCCGTGAGTGTGGGGCCTGCAGCCTTCTCTCCCCAAGTCCCCTACGCGGCCTGCCTCGCTCCAGGCACCCGACGGCTTCGGTCTCTGCGGGCTGGCGCCTGACCAGCCAGGCCCAGCGTTTCCCCGCCTACTGCGTTTGAACGATCCTGAAAACCCTGGATGATTGTGCCCGGGGTTGGCAACTTGGTCTTGAGTGCCTTTAAGAAGTGCTCCTCAGGCAGTTGTCAGTGGAGCCCTTCCCACTGTATACGCCCCCTCCGCTCATTCCTGCTACTTCCTTTCTCCTCCTCGTATTTTCCCCTCGGTCCTTTACGCCGCCCTTCCCCCTCATTTGCAGATGCTGCATCCCGTTTTTGGAATTGCTCAACCCGTTGGTACACGGCGCCGCTTCCTGGTCTCGGGAGGTGGTTCCTTTCTTAACCCACAAGAACCTCTCCCAAGAGGTACTGAGATGCAACGACCATCCTCTGTTTCAGTTAACTTAAATGGGCTGTGGACTAGGTTTACTAATTAGGCAACTTGGGGAGGTTTTAGATATGCTTGCGGCTTTCTGAATCCCTAAAGAGGCCTCAGGAGAGATGGACCGTCTCTGCATCCCTAGTAGTCCTCATGGCTTTTGTGCTATTAGTGAGGATGTTTTAGAGGGGAAGCTTTGTGGAGGCATTGTGATCCGAATATTGAAGAGACCTAAAGATGGAATTGGCTAAGATTACCCCTGAAGGAAGAGTTGTGGCAGAAAAGAAAAACAGTGGATAGACAAATGAAACTGAAATGTAAGGATGCCTGGGCGGATTGGAGTCCTGACTGAAGCAAAAGATCTCTGTTGGGGAGGGCCAGTTGCCACAGGGCCTTAAATTCCAAGATTAATTTTACTGTAGCTTGTGTATTCTAGAGCATGCTGATTAGGGCTTGCTGTAATGCAATGTGTATCAATTGCCCGGATTTATTTTGGAGATGATAGTGATGATATCTGGTTGGAATCTGGAATCTGATTCTAACAGCAACTATACCTAGAAAGACTAGAATTGCTGGAGTTTTTGGACCCCAGGAGAGAAATCTGCTGAGTTGGTTGGTTGGTTTTTGCAATCCAAGTTACCATCGTGCCCTCTTGTTATTCAGAGTGCTTAGTCTATGAAGATGACTAAGTGGTTGTTTTCAAGATCCAAATTCCTTGCCATGATGAATGAATGATTTTATAGGTTGACTGTAGTGGTTTAGTGAGCAGAGTTATGATTATGAGCATTAATTCCCAGACCAGCTCCCCTAACTCACCTAGTGCTCAAATATGAAAAGTACACCACAGAAAATGTCAGTTACTCTCAGATTAAATAAAAATGGTCAACCTTTAAGTCAGTTAACAATCCTCATGAAAGTTCACTGAGTGCACTTTGCCAGGTACTGGGGGTGGAGGTATGTGGGTGTCTGAAAGGAGAAATAATAGAAAATGAAAGATACTGCTCCTACTCTTACGGTGCTGTGGGTGGAGCCACCTAATGAAAAGGAATTTGATTAACTTGAACTGAACCAACAGTGAGTTGACCCACTGTGGTTATACTATTTGTTCCACCTAATTATGGGACAGGGATTGTACATTTTTGAGTCTGCCAGTCCTTTCATCATTGTGGTTTGGGGTGAGGGTCTCAGTCTTCTTGTAAGAAAGTCTTTATTTAATAGGAGCCACAGCACTGGGTATGTTTCTCTTATATTTTCTTACTAAGGTAGAGGTCTGTGAGATAAACTGTAAGACACTGCTGGGATGATGGGGGCAATGGTATTGATGCCATCTGTTTTTTCTGTCTCAGAACTTAGTCCTGATGTCTGACCATGGAGATGTGAGCCTCCCGCCCGAAGAACGGGTGAGGGCTCTCTCCCAGCTGGGTAGTGCGGTAGAGGTGAATGAAGATATTCCACCCCGTCGGTACTTCCGCTCTGGAGTTGAGATTATCCGAATGGCATCCATTTATTCTGAGGAAGGCAACATTGAACATGCCTTCATCCTCTATAACAAGTATATCACGTAAGACACCTACAGTTTCCTTTTTCCTTTCTGGTGACGGGCGCCTCACTTACTCAGCTCAAAATTGCTAAAACTACAGAACTTCACAATATCATCAACATTAATCATTTTTGCCGGCGACTCCTACATATTGGCTGTCCTTGCCATTCAAAGACATGAGTGCTGAAGGTGTTATTTTCATGACTCAGTAATTTATGAGTAAGAGATTTAGCTCTTTGGCCTATGCCCACATAGCCCAGCTGTTAGACAAAAGAGTTGGTGGTTAAACTAGACATGTTATGTACTGATGAATGCTTTTACTGTCCTCTTTCTACTAAAGCAGCCAATCATAGAAATATTGTTGGGGTCTAGCAGAGCCAAAATTCCTCATTTCTACTTATTTTGTCGCAAATTGGGTGATACAGGAAACATTTTTTTCCTCTTAACCTTTATCATAATCATGCAAATCATAAAATAGTAATTGCCTACAGTTTGTGTGGCTCATCATAATAAGACCTTTCCCTGGAGCTGTTTATCATCTTAGGGTAGGCAGCGTAAGTAGAAGATTTCAGTACTATTAACAGCAAACAACTCCTAAAACTCTATTGACGGTGAAATGATACATAATTTAGAAAGAGAATAATGTTAAAGGTCTTATTTATCATTTCTAATCTTGTTCTTTCACAATACCAGGAATTATAATGTATTTGGTTCTTAGTAGTTCACCTGCATAATTTCATTTGATCTTCATAGTTCTGTGTGCATGTTGTAGGGCACACTACCCTACATTCTATATATGAGGAAACAAGCTCAGTGTTTGGTGATATGCTCGTGTTTGAAGTGACAAACCTCAGTTTTCTAACTTCTAATTCAGGATTTATTCTACAACATAGGTCCTGTTCTTCTTGTTTTTAGTAATGTTCTATGAGTCAAAGTTAGTCTTTTGAGATCATAGTCAGGAGCCACACTGGCTATTTTTTGGTTATTTTTCTTACTACTGATTTATGAGTAGGCACCATATCCATATATATATATATATATATATATATATATATATATATATATGGTGCCGAATTCAGAGGCATAGAAAAGTAACTATAGTTAAAAGTAAGTCTCGGCTGGGTGTGGTGGCTCTTGCCTGTAATCCCAACACTTTGGGAGGCTGAGGTGGGCAGATCACCTGAGATCAGGAGTTCAAGACCAGCTTAGCCAACATGGCGAACCCCTGTCTCTACTAAAAATACAAAATTAGTCAGTCATGGTGGCGCAAGCCTGTAATCCTAGCTACTCGGGAGGCTGAGGCAGGAAGATCACTTGAAACCAGGAGGCAAAGTTTATAGTGAGCTAAGATTGTGCCACTGCACTCCAGACTAGGCAACAGAGTGAGACTCTTATCTCAAAAAAAAAAAGTCTCCCCACCCACTCCTCTTTTCCCCCTAACCCTCAGTTCTCCTCCCCAGAGATAATCACTCTTGGTAGTTTCTTAGCTGTCTTCCAAGAGATGATATACACATACCAGTTATATCACATTAAGTTTTTGATCACATACTCCTCTAAAGCAGGGCTTTTCAACTTTGGCACTATTGACCTTTTGGGCTGAATTCTTTGTTGCGGAAGCTGTCCTGTGTGTAACAGAATGTTTAGCAGCATCCCTGGTTTCTCCTCACTAGATTCCAGTATCCCTCCTCCCGACAGTGTGACAACCAAAAATATCTCCAGATGTTATCTGATGTTCTCCAAGGAACAGAATCACCTCTGTTTGAAAACCATTGCTCTAAAGAAAAGTATGTGGAAGAGTGGACTGCCTAGGATTCATATTGTAATTGTAAAGTGGAGAAATGGGACTTTATTGTCTTTTTTATTTAGAAGTTTTGTCTGTGTTAAGTGAGAAAACCTTAGACAGATAAGTTAAATTTAACAGAGTTTAATCCAGTAGAAAACAGTTCAGGGAACACTCAGGACCAAAAGTGGTGCAGAATGTTCCACTCTATAGTGGAGGTTGTGCAGACTATATTTATAGTCAGAGAAAAGGAAATGAGATACAGAAATAGTCTGATTGGCTACAGTTCTGTGTTTGCCTTATTTGGTCATGTTTTGGCAGCCGTTAGCCTCTGATTGGCTGGAGGTTTCAGCTGCTATGATTGGTTGAGACTCAGCTGTTTGTTATACTTGTAACCTAACTCTTATGTTAAGTTACAGTTTGTTTATACATTAAATTAGGTTACAGTTCACTATGTTTGGAGGCAGCTTTAACTTAACACCTGTTTTGTTAAAGATCTGTAGTTCTTTAATGCCATTATGCCATGTCATGTGGACTCAATGTTGTTAAGCTTTCATAGAATTATAATTATATTTCTGCTTCTCTTTACTGTTATAAGTTTTTAGTTCATAGGCACACTATTTATTTTCCTGAGAAGTTTTTTTTTGACTACTGTCCTCTTTATACACTCTACTCCTGGTAGGAATAATAGTCTTATATATTTCCTATAAGCTTGTAGATTGTTCTCTCAGAATGAAACCCAGGAGCACAATTCCTTTGGAGAAACACTAATTCAGAAAGTTCAGTAGAATCATGGATTCAGTCTACCAGGTGTTTTCTGAAGGGCTTTCAGAGTCCTATTGCCCCACAATGGAAAGGGCTTTCAGGGCAAAGACCATATTTATTCAACACATATGTATTGAGTATACCTGGGATCTACATGGCACTGCACTAGGTCCTGGACACAGAGTAGTGAGTAAAATGGCCTCTGTCCTTACTGGTGTTCCTTTATAGGTATGGGAGAAGACAGTAAACAGATACGCAAATAAATACAGTTTACCCTTGAACAACACAGAGGTTAGCACCAATCCCCCATGCAATCAAAAATATACATATGACTGGGCATGGTGGCTCACGCCTGTAATCCCACCTACTTTGGAAGCCAAAGTGGGTGCATCACTTGAGGTCAGGAGTTCAAGACCAGACTGGTCAACATGGTGAAACCCCATCTCTACTAAAAATACAAAAATTAGCCTGGTGTGGTGGCGGGTACCTGTAATCCCAACTACTTGGGAGGCTGAGGCAGGAGAATTGCTTGAACTCAGGAGGTGGAGGTTGCAGTAAGCTGAGATCTTCACTACACTCCAGCCTGGGAACAGAGTGAGACCGTGTCTCAAAAAAAAAAAAAAAAGTAAAAAGCATATAATTTTAGACTCTCCAGAAATTTAACTACTAATAGCATACTGTTGTCTGGAAGCTTTATTGATAACGTCCGTTATCACATACTTTGTATATGATATGTATTATGTACTATATTCTTACAGAAAAGCTAAAGAAAGAAGAAAATGTTAAGAAAATAATAAAGAATAGAAAATATAGATACAGTTGATTAAGTGGAAGTGGATCATTATGAAAGTATTCATCCTCATCATCTTCATGTTGAGTAGGCTGAGGAAGAGGAGGGGTTTGTCTTGCTGTCTCAGGGGTGGCAGAGACAGAAGGAAATCCGTGTATAAATGGACCCACAGCATTTAAACCCATGTTGTCTAAAACTCAGCTGTAGTCACGAAATAAGGAAAATGCTATGAAGGCAACAAAAAGAGTACTGTGATGGAGAATAACCAAGGGTTTATGACTAAATAGTCAGCGTAACGTCTGTCTGAGAAGACAAGATTTAAGCCGAGACTTGAGGAATGCAATGAAGTTGGTCATTCCAAGAGCCTCGGGCAGAGCATTAAAACACAGGTAACTGTGTTTTGGAGTGCTTAGGTAGAAAAGACCTTAGCATGTTCTGGGGATTGAAGGACCATTGTGTTTGGAATATAGCCAGAGAAGAGGGAGGTTGACTCCAGATGAGGCTGGAGAGGCAAGTGGGGCTGGATGACATGGGATCCATGGGCCATGGTAAGGAGTCTGTTTTTTATCTTGAGAGTAACAGCAAGCCATTGAAAAGTTTTAAGTGGGATTCAGAGCTAAATTTACTTGTTATTATTATTTTTTTAAAGAGATGAGGTCTCGGCTGGGTGCGATGGCTCGCGCCTGCAATCCCAGCACTTTAGGAGGCTAAGACAGGTGGATCACCTGAGGTCAGGAGTTCAAGACCAGCCTGGCCAACATGGTAAAACCCTGTCTCTACTAAAAATACAAAAATTAGCTGGGTGTGGTGGCCCACGCCTGTAATCCTAGCTACCTGCAAGGCTGAGGGAGGAGACTTGCTTGAACCCGGGCAGTGGAGGTTTCAGTGAGCCGAGATCACACCCCTGCACTCTAGCCTGGGTGACAGAGCAAGACTCTGTCTCAAAAAAAAAAAATAGAGTTGAGGTCTCACTAATGCTGCCCAGGCTGGTCTCGAACTCCTGGATGCAAGTGATCCTTCTGTCTCAGCCTCCCAAAGTGCTGGGATTACAGGCGTGAACCACCATGTCCCACCCGTTTTTTAAAGTATAAATTTTGGCTGTTGTATAGTAAATGGTGGAGCAAGTGTTAAGAGAAGGCAGGGAGACTAGTTAGGAAATTCTTGCAGGCTGGTGACTTGAAGTAGTCTGGCAACATGGAAAGATAGAGATGGATTTGATATTTTGGAGGTCAAGTCCATTGGACTTACTTATCACTTAGGGAAAAAGATACTATGGAGGTTGATGTCATGTTTCTGCCTTGAGCAACTTACGATGGGGTAGTCCATGTACTGAGATGGGAAAAGTGGTATCTAAAGAGGGCTGGGTAGTGGGGGCATTTAAGCAATTATGTTTGAGTTTTTCTTTTCTTTCTTTTTTTTTTTTTTTTTTTTCTTGACGTGTTAAAATTTGAGATGCCTGTGAGATATTCAGGTAGAGATGTCAAGTGGGAGGTTGAAGGTACCAGCCTGAACTCAGAAGACTGGGGTCTGGGCTAGAAATACAGACAAGGGAGTCCCTAGCATACAGTTGGTTCTGAAGTCATGAGAATAGCTGAGATTTTCTAGTAAAGGGGCTCTTAATCTGGGGTCCAGAAACCTCACAGAGATTCACTGATAGAATTCAGGGCATCTGTGAACCTGAATGGGAAAAACTTCTGTTTTTTCTAACCACTGACTGAAATTTAGCATTTCCTTCCATTTTGAATGTAGGCCTTATACTACAGTATTAGTAATAATATTCGTAATTTTGTCACCAATAGAAATTAAGATATTTTCATATTGGATTACAGTTGTTGCTGACATCTCAACATAGCATCTAAGCACTACTTCAGAATTACAGTACAGAATTATTAGATCTACAACTGGATCCCATTATCAAATGCTTTGATAAAGGACACATTAATACAGAAGAACATGTCATAATTTTTAAAATTTTTGTGAACTGTTTTTCAGTAAAATTGCAGTATTTCTGGTAATCCTTTGTACTTTGTACCTTAAAAAAATTCTTCTGAGAAGGGTCTATAGGCTTCACCAGATGCCAGAAGCCTCCATGGCACATAAAAGATCAAGAATCTTTGTTAATAAGACTGTGGAATAAGAAGAGAAGGAGCCTAGGACTGAGCCTTGAGGTTAGTTAGTGGAGGGAGAGCCAACAGGGGAGACTTTGAAGGAAGGTTCAAGAGGCAGGAGGAAATCCAAGAGAGAGCAGTGTGGTGTCATGGAAGCCAAAAGAGGTCAGTGTTTGAGAAAGGAGAATAGTCAGCTATGTCAGATGGGTGAAGACAGAAGATTGACCTTTAAGTTTGGTAAGATGATGTCATTGGTGATCTTGGTAAGCAATTTCACTGGAAGGATTACAGAGACCCTAGATTAGAATGTGTAGAAAGGTGAATGGACAATAAGAAAGTGGAGGCAGAGGGTATAGACCAGAAGGTGGCCAATTTTTTTCCATAAGGGACCATAGAGTAAAAATTTTTGGTTTTGCAGGCTACTTGCTCTCTGTTACCACCTCTACTTTATAGTGAGACAGTAGCCATAGACAACACTCAAATGAATGGATGTGGCTGGTTCCAATAAAACTTTATTTACAAGAACAGATGGCTAGCTGGATTTGACACACCAGCTATAGTTTGCCAAGCCCTGGTGTAGACAACTCTTTGGAGAAGTTTGGATGGGACGAGAAGTAGAAAAATGGGGAAGTAGCTGAAGGGGTACAAGGAACTTGTGAACATGTGTATGTATTTTAAGATGGGAGATTTTAGAGGATGTTTTTGCTGATGGAAAGGATCCTATGGAGGAGGAGAGGCTGACAGTCCAGAAGAGAGCTTAGCAGTAGTAATAAACTCCTCAGAAGGCAAGTGGGGGATAGGATTAAGAGTACATGGATGTCTAACAAATTGTTTTTTATGTCACTTAGTGTTACTTTGAGTGACATAATAGTGTTAACAGCAGGACTGATATGGGGATTCTGTCCCTGTCACTTATAGGCTCATTTAAAATGATGAACTACTAGGAGAGTTGGTGGGGAGGAGATTTAGCAGTTCATTTTTAATTTGGAATTTTGTTGCATTGGCTTTACCTGAAGCAATTAATGTAGCTACTTTCACTTTTCTTGCAGATACCTTTAAAATCCTGATTCTGAGTCTGTGAACAGATAATCACAGCAATTGCAAAGAGATTCTAGCTCAGTGATTCTCCGTCTTTTCTAACGTATTTTACTTGGGATACTCCCATCAATAACAGTGGCTCAACTTTGGCAGTTACGGCAACCAAGGAGAAAAGAGAGGGGAGTAGACATCTACCTCACCACTCCTCTGCCCTCTCTGCTACTGAGAATCATTGTTCTAGACCTTTTGTGGATACTTTACTTCAGGATTTTAAAAGGCATGTTTGTTCCTTTTCCTGGAGCAGTTCAGGCATCTTAATGATCTCAGGCATATTTCCCCACTCAGTAGCTTCCCTAATGTAGGAATGCCTTGCCTTTTGCAGACCCCAGTATAGAAGAAAGAGTTCAGCATATTAAATCAGTACATATTTTCATGATGAGCACAGACAATAAACCAAGCAGTGGATTCTTTTGCAGCTTTTTATGGTCATCAACTAGGCTGCCCCGAAGGGAGTGAGAGTATTCAGGCAATTCCTGTCTGCTATGTGAGCCTCTGGAACACCAACCCTCTTTCTGAAAATGAACTGTCACCTGTGTTGAAAATGTTTGCTGGGATTGGGGTTTATAGACTGAAGAAAGTTTCATGTGTGATCATGCTTACCTTGGTGAGTAACTTTTAAGACTGGAAGAATCGAGATGAGGATCCTTAATGCATCCACATTAAAGAAATTTTGCTTGACTTTTTGTGTTAGTTGTTTTCATACAAAACTAACAGTTATTCATGATGTTAAAAATTTTTTAATCACTGCAAAGGAGATATTAAAGTGAAAAGAGAAGTCTCATCTATCAGAGGTGGCCACTATTGTATTTCTGGCATGGATAAGACATGATTAAGCACATAGGGGCTCCCATGTGTCCTTTTTCTTAAAGCATCAATGGGATCATACCATGTATTCTGTTCTGTGACTTGCTTTCTTCACAGTAGTGTCTTTCCATGTCAGGACATACTGAGCCATCTCATTCTGCCTCAGGGCTATTCCTGCTGCCTGGAACAGTCTTATCCCAGATTCATGGCTCACTGTCGTCTAGCCCTTTCTCAAATGCCTTCTTAATGATGACTTCCTTAGCTGCTCTATCTAAAATTTCAACCATTCCCCTATCACTTTCTATCCCGCTTCCCTATTAATGACTTTCCTAGCATACTTCTGTTTATTGTCTGTTCTCCCACTGTAATGTACACTCTCCAGTGGGAAGGAATTTTTGACTGTGTTGTTCGCTGCCATATCCCCAACCTTTAGAATAATTCTGGACCCCGTAGTAGATATTTACTGAAATATTCATTGAATTAATGGGTGAATGTTTACATTCAAATGATCACATTTGAATGCACATTATTTTTTAAATAGTCCCCTATTGATGAACATTTAGGGATTTTTTTTTCAGTTTTTTCTACTTTTTTAAACACTGCTGTATTGAATAGTTTTATACATACATCTTTGTACTATTTTATAATGATCTCCAGGATAAATTCCTAGAGATAGAATTGTGAGATTAAAGGATACACACATTTTAAACTGGACGCGGTGGCTCATGCCTATAATCCCAGCACTTTGGCAGGCTGACATGGGCAGATCACCTGAGGTCAGGAGTTGGAGACCAGCCTGGTCAACATGGCGAAACCTCATCTGTACGAAAAATACAAAAATTAGCTGGGCTTGGTAGCAGGTACCTGTAATCCCAGCTACTCCGGAGGCTGAGGCAGGAGAATCACTTGAACCTGGGAGGCAGAGGTTGCAGTGAGACTGTGTCTCAAAATAAATAAGTAAATAGTAAATAAATAAATAAAAATTAAAAAATGATATACACATTTTAAGTTTTCAATAATTAGCTTCCATTTTGCCTCCCTTAAGATAAAAAGTTACATTAATTTACAATCTTCTTAACACTGTATGAGGATCCCATTTCTCTATAGCAGGTATAATCAACCCTTAAACCTTTGCCAATTCGATGGACAAAAATGGTATCGCATTGTAATTTGAATTTCTTTAGTTATGAGTGGATTCAGCATTATTTGATGTATTTATTCACCTTTTGTATTTACCTTTCTGCTTATATCTTCTTTTTTCATTGTTTATTAGGTTGTTTTGCTTGTGTTTTTGCCATCATATCTTTGTTTGCATTTCCCCTCTCTAGGTTCCAACCAGATATAACCCCAGAGAACAGTATACATCTGGGCCACCACTTTCTTTCTCTAGAAAGCTTCTAGGGATAGAACTTTGAACCATGTAATGGAATATAGTTTATAAATAAAGGGAAAACTCCCAGACCTGTACATGATGCTGGTGTTAGCATCTTCATCTCTAATTCTTGCTCACATTTTTTATTAGTTAAAAAAAAAATCATAGAAACCCATAGCAAATATTGGTTATGTGTTAGATACTGTGTTTAGCGTTTTATTATCTCTTTAAGTGTCACAGAAAGTCTGTCAGGGAGTACTAGTTTGTCTCCATCTGTACAATTTTATATATGGGATATCAGCCATGTCCAACCCTTTGAATTCGAGGACTTTTTTGCTTATCTGCGGTGGTAGGTATCGTTTTTTTTTAAGCTCATCAGCTATTGTTAGTGTTAGTGTATTTTATGTATGGCCCAAGACAGTTCTTCCATTGTGGCCCAGGGAAGCCAAGAGGTTGGACACTCCTGCAAAAAACAGAAGGATAGTGGATTAAGTGACTTGCCCAAAGTCACACAACTAGTAAATAGCAAAGCCAGGATTTGAGCCCAGGCATAGTGGCTCCAGAGGCAACCCTCCTAACCACTAAGCTCTTTTACCTCCAGTATGAGTAATGAGTTAGGTTGCCCATTGTCTGTTTCAGGAGGTGTTTTTGCTCGTCTGTCCCCATTCAGAAAACTGGCTATAGTTGCTGAAACAAGGGAAAGCTATTCCTGTACCAGTCTGGGAGGTTTTTTGTTGTTGTTGTTGTTTATTTATAAACTAAATTCCATTACATGGTTCAAAGTCAAAGTTAATATAAAAAGGTATTTGGTGAAAAGTTTCATGCCTACTCTTACCTATTCTTTTTTTTTTTTTTTTTT
>NW_016107714.1:106958-108371 GCF_001604975.1 Cebus imitator
CAACCTCTGCCTCCTGGGTTCAGGCAATTCTCCTGCCTCAGCCCCCTGAGTAGCTGGGATTACAGGCACGAGCCACCATGCCCAGCTAATTTTCTGTATTTTTAGGACAGACAGGTTTCACCATGTTGACCAGGATGGTCTCTATCTCTTGACCTCGTGATCCACCCACCTCGGCCTCCCAAAGTGCTGGGATTGCAGGCGTGAGCCACCCCGCCCGGCCCTACTCTTACCTATTCTATTTCCCCTGCCCTCATTTCTGTGTATACTTCCTGTTTCTTTATATAATTACAAATCAAAATAAATAAATAAATATGGCAGGTCATCAAATAATGTCATTTTGTCCAATGTGGTTTGTTTTAATGTTGATGAGAAGAAAAATCCATTCCTGCCTGGGGCCACTGTCTGTGTGGAGTCTGCACATTCTCCCCATGTCTGTGTGGGTTTTCTCTGGGTACTCAAGTTTCTTCCCAAATCCCAAAGGTCTGCACATTAGGTGAACTGGCTTGTCTGAATTGTCCTCATTCTGAGTGAGTGAGTGAATGAGTGAGTGTGTGTGTGTGCCCTGCAATGGGATGGCATCCTGTCTGGGGTTGGTTCTCGCCTTGGCCTTGAGCTGCTGGGATGGACTCTGGCCACCTGGGACTGAATAAGCAAGTAAATAATTTACTTCCTTGTTTGTATAAGTTTTTCTTATATGTATGTGTAGCTCACATTTATTTCAGTGGTTAATATTAGAAGTGTTCTGGTCTGTATTTAGAAGTCTGGTGTTTTTGTGACCAAGATAGGTCAAAAGAACTTAACTCTTGTTTATGTCAATTAGTGTATGATAAAGTTGGTTTTGTTATATGTCATTGTGCTTAAAGTCACAGTTTCCAGGAACTTACCTACGTTAAGAACTTACTGTGTATACGTACATATATTTACATATATATATGAGGTTTATTTATCTAATATTTATTGAGTGCCTCTTTGTACAAGGCACTGTACTGGCTTCCAAGGAGTATACAAAGAAGCATGAAACACAATCTCTGGCCTCAGGAAGCTCACAGCCTAGTTCTGTAATGAGAGCATAAGTGAACATAAAACATGGTGTTTACATGACATAGTACTTTCTTAGCTGATTTAGGCCTCAATACAAAGCATATTCAGCCTGCTAAAGGTAGTAAATACTAATGTATATCTTGGTCTTTGGGGCTAAGGTGAACTTTCTACTGAATTGTCTATCAGTCTCTAAAATATAAGAAATATATCTTATTTATCTTAATAGATTCTTCAGGACTTATGGTTTGAACAAATGAATCTTTGTTTCTTTTAAATACAGACTTCAAGGAAACTGTTTTATATATATGTGTGATATGTGTGTGTGTGTGTGTGTGTATATATATATATATATATTTTTTTTTTTTTTTTTTT
>NW_016107714.1:108482-111288 GCF_001604975.1 Cebus imitator
GTCTCATTCTGTCACCAGGCACCAGGCTGGAGTGCAGTGGCGTGATCTCGGCTCACTGCAACCTCTGCCTCCCAGGTTCAAGCAATTCGCCTGCTTCAGCCTCCTGAGTAGCTGGGACTACAGGTGCACACCACCACGCCCAGCTAATTTTTGTATTTTTAGTAGAGATGGGGTTTCACCATGTTGGCCGGGATGGTCTTGATCTCTTGACCTTATGATCTGCCTACCTTGGCCTCCCGAAGTGCTGGGATTACAGGTGTGAGCCACCGCACCTGGCTGTATATATTTTTTTAATAGAGACAGGATCTCCCTCTGTCACCCAGGCTGGAGTACAGTGGTGTGATCAAAGCTAACTGGAACCTCAGAATTTTGAGATTGAGAGATCCTCCTGCCTCAGCCTCCCAAGCAGCTGGGACTACAGGTGTATACCACCACACCCAGCCAATTTTTATGTGTTTTTTTGTGTGGGGGGAGTTTAAAATATATTTTATAAATCAAAAAATGTAAATAGAGACAAGGTCTCACTATGTTACCCAGGCTAGTCTTGAACTCCTGGGCTCAAGCAATCTGCCCGCCTTGATCTCCCAAACTGGGATTACAGGCATGAGCCACCGCACCCAGCCTGTTTTATATCTTCATGAACACAAAGGGAAGATTTTTAGAACCATTTTTATTTTAGAGTCCATCCCTGCCTTGAGGAGCCTTACCAAGTTGGATAGAAATGGAATTTTTTGGTGCCTAATATAGAACTAAAGGACAAGGACTTATCTTTAGAAAGTTTGTTTTGGTGGGGTCATCTTTTTTCTTATTCAGGCCTCCTCTTCCAATTACTCCTGTCCCGTAGGCAGTAAGTGGAAAAGAGTTTATCCCAACTACAGTATAATATTTTAGAGCTATGGGCAAGTTACCTTCAATTTATTTTTTATTTTTAAAATCTCAGTTTCTGTGTATTACAACTTAATTCTGTTAAAAGACATCTTTGTTCAGAACCCTTCCAGTAGTTCTAGACATTCCAGGAACCATATGGAAGAAGTATGGTTTAGTGGTTAAGAGTAGGCTCCAGAGCCAGCCTGCTCGTGTTGAAATCCTGAATCTGCCACTTTCTTTCTGTGACAAGTTACTGAACTTTTATTTATTTTCAGTGCCCCTAAGTAGATGTCTTAAATGTTAGAGGTTTGTGAATTGATTCAGTTTATTCTCCCCACTGAGCTTCAGAGCCAAGGACAAGAATCAAAAGACGAAATCTAGCATCTTATATTTACCTAAGCACTTTTCATCAAAGGTAATGCATATTGCACATGTAATATGCACATATTATGTACATAGAACACATGCACTAAGTATTTCCATGCATTTTGTATGTTGCAAAATAATATGCTTCTTTGAAGGAACATGAATCTCAAAGGAAAAAAGCCAAAGTTAAAGGTTACATAAGAGCTAGCAGTAGTAAGGAAACATGGTTTTCTCTTACTTCCTGCCCATGGCTGCCAAACTGTTCTCTGAAGACTGCTTTGTGACAGAAGCTCTTTCCTTTGAAAGCCTGTCACAACACAACAAGAAAAAGGTCTGTTTCTTTAGAGGTACATTTTTGGGCACAAGAAGGCTTTTAAAAAACATTTTGGCCATCCTTTTCATTGTAGGAGTCTGGTGCTTGCTGCCTAGTTTGGGAGTAGAGGAAAAGACTCTGGTTCTTTACCGGGATATAGATGGAAAGGGAGTATGGCCCAGCTGAGTGTGCTAGCTCTCTCTCCATTGCACTTCTGACACCTTTCATGTAAGGGCTTCAGGATAAGAGGGTTGCATAGCTTCTTATGGACATTTGGACATTTTCTTTGCCTCATAATTATTTTGAACTATTTCTTTAGGCTCTTCATTGAGAAACTACCAAAGCATCGAGATTACAAATCTGCTGTCATTCCTGAAAAGAAAGACACGGTAAAGGTAGGCCTTCACTTTCATTGTTGCCTATCTAGAAGCTTCAAAGCAGCACAAACTGACTTCAAGATAAAAGTAGTAGTCTGTGCATCTGAATATCAGATTCTAGAATAGGAGATAAGGCCATTTCACCAGAACAGTTCTGAAGTAGCAGGTATAGTACAGTAGTGGATATTTTAAATCATTTTGGGGAATATTGCAATCACCAGCTTAAGTCTTCTTTTGGATTCTGTAATTTTCTGGCATTATTCTAATTCTATTTTCTGTTTTGTGTCCCAGAAATTAAAGGAGATCGCATTTCCCAAAGCAGAAGAGCTGAAGGCAGAGCTGCTAAAACGATATACCAAAGAATATACAGAATATAATGAAGAAAAGGTTAGTATACAACAGCCAAGAAGAAGAAAAGAAAATTATTTTGCTTTTTTTAGGCTGTGCCCTGGGATTGTAATATGACATTTCAGTATATCCTGTGCTTTTAATGTGCATTTTACTTTTTTTGGACAAAGACCAGGAACTCAAAAAAGTAGAACACCAGTGGTCAGGCTCAGGATTGTAACACAGATATAGCCTATTTGTCAAAGAGAGACTTGAGGGACAGAAGATCTGTTGCTTGCCTGCTGTATCTAGAGAGAATCTTAAGAACAATGAACATTCTCTCCAAAGCATGGGTTTTTAGATCAGAAAATTTGAGGGTTTGATTCACATTTGGTTATACCTGAAGCTATTTATAAATTGATTTATTAATTAATTTTTCTTTTTTTTTTTTTTTTAGACGGAGTTTCGCTCTTGTTACCCAGGCTGGAGTGCAGTGGCGCGATCTCGGCTCACCACAACCTCCGCCTCCTGGGTTCAGGCAATTCTCCTGCCTCAG
>NW_016107714.1:112189-133129 GCF_001604975.1 Cebus imitator
GCCACCATGCCCAGCTAATTTTTTGTATTTTTAGTAGAAACGGGGTTTCACCATGTTGACCAGGATGGTCTCGATCTCTTGACCTCGTGATCCACCCGCCTCGGCCTCCCAAAGTGCTGGGATTACAGGCTTGAGCCATCGCGCCCGGCCATACTCAAGTATTTCTTATTAGCTTCAAATGTCACTCTGTGTTGAACAAATACATAAAAACTATAAAAATTTCAGAGGCTTCATTTTGGGTTAAAATTCAGTAGAAGGCCAGACGTGACAGCTCATGCCTATAATCCTAGCACTTTGGGAGGCTGAGGTGGGTGATCCCTTGAGCCCAGGAGTTCAGTCCCAGCCTGGGAAACATGGTGAACTCCCGTCTCTACAAAAGCTACAAATATTAGTGTGGTGGCGTGCATCTCTGGTCCAAGCTACTTCAGAGGCTGAGATGGGAGGATCACCTGAGCCCAGGGAGATTGAGGCTCTAGTGAACCATGATTGGCCACTACAATCCAGCCCGGATGACAGAGCGAGACTCTCTCTCCAGAAAAAAAAAAAAAAAATTAGTAGAGATGACCCCCAAGATAGCAGATATAAGTTTGGATCTGGTTCTATTTTATAGCCTTACTTGAAATATAAAATATATACATGACACAGAGAGAATAAAACTGCTTATGATACAGGTTAGAAGAGTACAGATAGTAAGTTGAATCAAGATTTCAGGCCAGACGTTGTGGCTCATGCCCGGAATCCCAGCACTTCAGGAGGCCAGTTGGGCAGATTGTTTGAGCCCAGGAGTTCAAGACTAGGCTGGGCAACATGGCAAAACCCTGTTTCTGCAAATAATACAAAAATTGAACAGGCATTGTGGCTCACGCCTGTAATCTCAGCACTTTGGGAGGCCGAGGCAGGCGTTCAGGACCAGGCTGGTCAACATGGTGAAACAGTGTCCACTAAAAAATACAAAAAATTAACCGGGCATGGTGGCAGGCTCCTGTAATCCCAGCTACTCAGGAGGCTGAGGCAGGCAAATCACTTGAAGCGGGGAGGCAGAGATTACAGGGAGCGGAGACCACGCCATTGCACTATAGCCTGGGCAACAGAGCAAGACTCCGTTTAAAAAAAAATACAAAAATTAGCCAGGTGTGGTGGTGCACACCTGTGGTCCCACCTACTCAGGAGGCTGAAGTGGGAGGATTGCTTGAGCCTCGAAGGTCGAGGCTGCAGTGAGCCGTGATCATGCCATAGCACTTCAGCCTGGGAAACAGAGTGAGTGCAACTCTGTCTCAAAAAAAAAAAAAGAAAAGATTTCAGTGAATAGGAAAGTGCATTAGGTAGAGTCATTGCCAGGAGGGTATTGAGAGGATTGGGATTTTAACTGTCCTTGGAGATAGGTATACAGCAGCCAGATAGAAAGGGGTGGTGACTACACTCCATGGGTATAAAAATACTGAGGAAAAGCATGAATTCTTTGTTAAGTAATCAGGCCAGAGCAGAAGTACATTTTGGAAATCTCTGTGCTAAAAAGCCTTGTTCTCCTCAAGTGTGAAGTCACTGAGGTGTAAAGTGTTAGCCTAAATTTTCTCTCTTTGTAGAAGAAGGAAGCAGAGAAATTGGCCCGGAACATGGCCATCCAGCAAGAGCTGGAAAAGGAAAAGCAGAGGGTAGCACAACAGAAGCAGCAGCAATTGGAACAGGAACAGTTCCATGCCTTCGAGGAGATGATCCGGAACCAGGAGCTAGAAAAAGAGCGACTGAAAATTGTACAGGAGTTTGGCAAGGTGGACCCTGGCCTAGGTGGCCCACTAGTGCCTGGCTTGGAGAAGCCCTCCTTAGATGTGTTCCCCACCTCACCTTCAGACTGTCACACAGCTGTAAGGCCAGCTAAGCCACCTGTGGTGGACAGGTCCTTGAAACCTGGAGCACTGAGCAACTCAGAAAGTAGTAAGTGCATTTGCTGATATCCTCTTTATTCTCAGTTGCAGCCAAACAGATTATCATTCTGAGGGAGTCGTCCTAAGAATACCTCCCTGATCCCACTCATTAAGCTTTGGTCACAGAAACCCATCTGATAAGTATTGCCGTACTGTGTCCTAATATACTGGCCATGTTATAAAAGTAGCCTTTGCTTAAACCTGGTCTGGTTGGTTTTCTGAAGAGCTAGTACTATTCTTGAAAGTCAGACTGTCAACTTTTTTTTTTTTTTTTTGAGACAGAGTTTCGCTCTCGTTACCCAGGCTGGAGTGCAATGGCGCGATCTCGGCTCACCGCAGCCTCCGCCTCCTGGGTTCAGGCAATTCTCCTGCCTCAGCCTCCTGAGTAGCTGGGATTACAGGCACGTGCCACCATGCCCAGCTGATTTTTTGTATTTTTAGTAGAGACGGGGTTTCACCATGTTGACCAGGATGGTCTTGATCTCTTGACCTTGTGATCCACCCGCCTCGGCCTCCCAAAGTGCTGGAATTACAGGCGTGAGCCACCGCGCCCGGCCCAGACTGTCATCTTTTTAGCTGAAAGGAAAGGACTCTGCCAAACCTAATTCATAATCTTTAGCTACCATCATCAGACTGCTGTGCGACTATGTCTCCTGCTCTGACTTTGTTACCTCTCTAGCAATTCAGATCTTGCTGTTGAATATGCAAAAGCAGAACATCTCTTTTTCTTTTTTTTAATATGAAAATATAGTTGTGAAAGACACTTCCTAACTTTAGCTTGTTGGCTGTCTCAGAGTTTCTCCATGGTGTTCAGAAACTGGGTCCATTCTTGGCATTTTTTATGAGCTGCTTTGCTCATGCCTTTTTTTGGAGGACTACACTGTATTTTTTATTTTGTTGTGGCTTGGCATTTTAACTTTCTTCCAAAAGACTAAGTTCAGAAGTAAATAACTACCCAGATTGTTTTCCATTCTCAAGAATACATACTAGTATATTTCTTTTAAAGTCATACTGTCTGATATTCTTATCTGAGATAAAAGATTTAAAATTAAAAGTTCAGATGAATGGGCAGTGTCTTAGTCCGTTTTGTGCTGCTATAACAGAATACCTGAGGCTGGGTAATTTATAATGAACACAAATTTTTTTGGCTCATAGTTCTGGAGAGTGGGAAGTCCAAGATCCAGGGGCCACATCTGGCAAGGGCCTTTTTGCTGTATCATCCTATGACAGAAGTGTAGGAGGGCAAAAAAAGATTCCTCATAGCCTCATCACCCCCTAAAGATCCCACCTCGCAATAATTTTGCATTAGGAGTTAAGTTTCCAAAATAATGAACTTTGGGAGACACAGTCAAACCACAGCAGGAAGGTTTTGTTTTTAATCCTTTGTATTAGATTCTGACAGAATATTCCCAAATGTTTCAAGAGCTTTTCTCTTTTTTCCCCTCACCTAAATTTTATTTTTTGTGAATACACAGTAAATGTGTATATTTATGGGGTACATGAGATTTTTTTTTTTTTAATTGAGACAGAGTTTCACTCCTGTTGCTCAGGCTGGAGTGCAGTGGTGCGATCTTGGCTCACCACAATCTCCACCACATGAGATGTTTTGATATAGGCATGCAATATGAAATAAGCACATCATGGAGAATAGGGTATCCATCCCCTCAAGCATTTATCTATTGAGTAACAATCCAATTATATTCTTAAGGTTATTTTTAAGAAAGCTTTTCTTTTTTTTGAGGCAGAATCCCACTCTGTCTCCTGGGCCCCGGAGTGCAGTGGCATGATCTTGGCTCACTGCAACCCCCACCTCCCAGGTTCAAGCAGTTCTCCTGCCTCAACCTCCTGAATAGCTAGGATTACAGGTGCCCTCCACTATGCCCAGCTAATTTTTTGTATTTTTAGTAGAGATGGGGTTTCACCATGTCATCCAGGCTGGTCTCAAACTCCTGACCTCGTGATTCACCTACCTTAGCTGCCCAAAGGGCTAGGGTTACAGGCGTGAGCCAACACGCCCAGCAAGAAAACTTTGCTTAAGGTAGTAGTTTGCCCTTGTCTTAACTTGAATGATTAAAGCCTACTGTTTTGAAGTAATGTGCTCCTTACAGCTGTGGCCCAAGATTGGAGAAGGGACTTTACAACCCTTTTCTTTGGCGCCATTAGGATGAGATCCCCACTCACTACTTGAAGTTGGGAGGATCCCAATGGCTTAATGTTGCTCTCCCAGGGCTGCTGGCTGTGAGGTCTGCTTGGGGAGGCGGAGCTCAGTATTCTCAGACTTTTCTCCTTTCTCCATTACAGTTCCTACAATCGATGGATTGCGCCACGTGGTGGTGCCCGGGCGGTTGTGCCCCCAGTTTCTACAGTTAGCCAGTGCCAACACTGCCCGGGGAGTGGAGACATGTGGAATTCTCTGTGGAAAACTGGTAAAAACAAACAAACAAACAAACAAAAACTCTTCTCTGAGCTGAAACTGTTTCTTCCCCTCTTGGCATCCTGTGACTGTCAGAGAAAATATCCAGGGTCAGTTACTCTTTGTACTGATCCCTCCACTGAAGGAACTGTGGATTGCATAATTTTGTGTCACTTTGAATTTGGTGACTCTGTATTAATTGATTGAATTGAAGTGATTATTTTAATGCTAGTAGTAAGAAATACCTAATTTTAAATTTGGTGGGAAGATCCAGTCATTATCTACATATCAGTTTTTTTAGTACCTGCTTTATGGTAGGATCTGAAAATATAAAATATGTAAAGCACATAGTATGTGTCCACAAAAAGTGCTGAGTCACTTTGGAGAGAAGGCTGACATGCACTAAAATCTAACCAGCATGCTGAAAAATATGTACAGTGTAAGTATTGGGAATTTTGAGGAAGGAAAGGTCACTGAATGGAGGCACTTAAAGAACCTTTTACTGCTGAATGAATAAATAAATGAAGTGGAATAGATGTAAGCTGAGGCTTACAGGATAAGAAAGACTTAAGGAAACAGTGAAAGGAAAACTACTTTAGACCTGAGCAGAGGAAAAGAAATGATACTCTACCCATAGCTTCTAAGCAGATCAGTTTGGCACAACAGGAAATTCCCTCAGGGCTATGGTGATTGCCTGGGCTGCAGAGTTCTGGGGTTGGTCTCTGCATCTGTCACTGTACAGAGCACCCCAGGCAATGTGCATGAGCAGCCAAGGTTGTGAACCACTGAGTTGCAGGACTCCTGCTGTGTGGGAAGGGCTTCACATGTATAGATGCTTACCTTTCCACTGTTGGGATGGAGTGGAGCAGGATTGCATAAGCGCCAGGGAATTGTGACCAGCTGTTTTCTCCTTTGGCAGATGAGGAATGAATTTACCATTACCCATGTTCTCATTCCCAAGCAAAGTGCTGGGTCTGATTACTGCAACACAGAGAACGAAGAAGAACTTTTCCTCATACAGGATCAGCAGGGCCTCATCACACTGGGCTGGATTCATGTAAGCAATTCTGAGCTCTCTTAGAGTTAGTCTCCGCCTCTCCCATGGTGGTATAAATACACTTCGTGTTTCTTTCTTTGAACGAAGTCAATTATATCCAGATTATTTATTGTTCTTCTCTCTTTTGGATGCAGTCCTTAGTGGCATACTTGACTATTGCACTCCAGTATTGTTTTCTGGGAACACTTAGGACTTTTAAATTTTTTTAACTCTTTATTTATTTTTTAGCAAAAATAAACTTTTTCCCTAAAGTTCCAGTTTCCCTCTGAATGTGACTGGTGATGGGATGCTGGCCTAGAATATATGTGGACATTGACCTTAGAGATTATGCCTACTATATACAGATTATGTTCCTTCAAGGTATATAACTGAAAATACTTAACATGAGCCAAAGAGGTTATTTCAGATGCTTGCATTTGGTCTTTCTTAAAGCACCTTTATAGAAACAAGGAAGGGCTATAAATATACGTGATTTTCAAGTGTCTGCATATCTTGTGCAGCCTTCTGGTAATGTTCAGGTAAAATATAATGCCTTCCTTAAAGATTATTTTAAATTTTTCTTTCTATTGCTTTTCAGTCCCTTACTCTCATAGCCTAAACTTCATTTTTTGTTGTATGACAGAGTTACAAATGAATTGGCTTATTTTTGGTTTACATATACTTGTATGCCAGAATTTGGGAAAGACTGACCTACAAGGCAGTCCCATGTGCCTTCCGTCCTTTCTTCTGTTCAATTACATTCATATTGATGATTTGCCTATTATTGTGTATCCTCCCTCCCCCCATTGTAGTAGATGGAGGAGAGAAAACTTGTTCCTTATCTGCTAGGGAACACAAATTGGAGTAAGATATGATTTTAGCCTCAAGAAGGAGATTAAACAAATAGATAAGTAATAACTTCACCTGGGGCAGAATGTGCTAAGGGCCCCAAGAGGTACCAGCAGGGCACTGTGGAATTCAGAGGAAGGAGGGACCATGCTTGATAGGGTTTAGTAGCATGTTGACAAGCTGGGCCAAGGGCAAGTTCCTTATGGAGCGGACAGGTGGAGAAGAGGCAGACTCTGTTCCTGGAGCATTGGGTGGACCAGTTCGCTGGGATTTATGGTTCATATCAGAAAATTTTAATGTGGTATGTTGGAGCCATGTTCTGGAGGGTCTGGAGTAGACAGGCAGAATTGTTCCACTTTTTAGTAAATGGAGAATTCTTAAAGGTTTTTGAGCAGAGCAAGGATATGATTAAAGCCATACTTTAGAAAATTTAACATAAATACATTTTTAAGGTAGATTGTGGCAAGGAGGTGATTTAGAGGTTAATGTGCTGATAAAATCTAATAATGATGAGAGCTAGGGTGATGCCAGTGTGTTTGGGAAGGAGGAGATGAATGTAGAATTCCAGAGGATTTGGGAAATGAGTAATAGAGGATGATGACGCAGAATCAACAATGACTCAGAGATTTGGGGCCTTGCAGTGATCATCTCATAAGGAAAAGTAGAGAATCCAGGAGAAGGACTTGGTTTGAAAATGGGGTTCAGTTCTGAGCATGTCGAATTTCAGGTACTGGTGAGATATCAAATCATTGGAGGTAGTTATCAGGCAGTTAGCAATGGAGGGCTAGAACTTGGGAGCAAAGTCAAAGCAGGAGAGAGAGCTCTGGGAGTCCACTATATGATGCTGACCTTGGAAGCCTTGGAAGTAGGGGAAGAGTCTAGAGCAAGAAAAGGCTCACTGGCAACTTGTGGGAGAGACTACCTAAGGGAACATAGAATGTAGTTAGCAAAGAAGCAAAGAGATACATGAAAAAGGTGAGGGTAGTGTTAAGGCATGGAAGCCACTGGAGGCGGAAGGCTTTAAGAAGGAATTGCTGGATGTTAACCTTGTCACATGCTGTGGAGAGCTCCAGAATGATGAAGACTTGGATCGGTCTGGATTTGATGAAATTATTGAGGACCTTGATTTAGTGTGTTTCAGGCATTAATGGGAGTAAACTGTAAGAGTTTAAGAATTCATAGGGATTAAAGTTGTGGAGATAATGAAGTGTACACTACCATTTTGAGCAACTTACTGTAGAGGAAAGGAGAGAGAGAGGATGGTGGTTTAAGGAAAAGCTGGGTTGAGAGAATGTGTGATTGATTGTTCAGAGTGAAAGCTTGAACATGTGTTTTGTTTTGATTTTGTTTCTCAAAAGCTTTGCATTTCGAAATATAGCATATATATAAGAAAGCTCACAGAAACTAAATGTACACTTTAACAAATCATTAAGCAAATATCAATGTACACACACTACCTGGGTCCTCCCTCCCTTGCTTTGTTTATAGTTTTTCACCACCTCAGTGTGTACCCCTAAACACTACAGTCTACTTTCGCCTGGTTTTTACCTTTTTGTAAATGGAATTGTATCGTGTATATTTGTGTCTTGCTTCTTTTGCTCAACATTTTGTAGGTTGATCCACATTCTTGTGTATAGTTTTCTGAATATGTTCCTATGCCCAATGAGCCAACAATGGAGATGTAAAAGGGCAGGAGAGACAAGGTAATATGGTGATAAGGAAGGGTTAAATCAGAAGTACAAAGAAGGATTCATCTTCACAGGGGAAAAACATCCATTCCTCCAAGACAAGATTGAATGAATGGAAATGAAGATACAGAGAGATTTTTGAAACGATGTCTGGAAGAGTTGAGGCAACACATTTTAGGCAATCTTGACTTCAGTAAGGTTGGAGTCTAGGTCTGCTGTTGAGCAAAAGGGGCCAAGGAGGATTTAGAAACTGGAAGAGATGGGGGAAAGTTTAGAATCATTACTATTTAGACTTCAGGTAGAATTTAGCTACAAATGAATAAAAGAGTTTCTAAGTATCTATCAGTGAGGGCCCAGCTGGGAACAGATTTAGATAGTAAATTCACAGTAGTTCAGCTTTTTTTTGTTTTTTGTTGTTTTTTTTTTTGAGATGAGGTCTCACTATGTTGTTTATGTTGGGGTACAGTGGCTATCACAGTCCCAATCATACTGCAGTACAGCCTCAAGCTCCTGGGCCCAAGTGATCCTTCTGCCTCAGCCTCCTAAGTAGCTAGGACTACAACCATGCACCACTGTGCCCAGCTAGCTCAGCTTTTTCCCCCATATTTCTGCAGCATTCCTTCCTAATTCAGGATTAAAAACAAACAGGCTGAGTGTGGTGGCTCATACCTGTAATCCCAACACTTTGGGAGGCCACGGTAGGAGGATCACTTGAGCCCAGGAATTCAAGACCAGCCTGGGCAACATAGCAACATCTCATCTCTGTAAATTAAAAAAATTATGCAGGTGTGATGGCACACGTCTGTGGTCCCAGCTACTTGGGAGGCTGAGGCAGGAAGATCGCTTGAGACTGAGAAGTCAAGGCCACAGTGAGCCGTGATCACGCCACTGCACTCCAGCCTGGGCAACAGAGCAAAAACACTGTCTCAAAAACAAACAAAAAGTAGACCATAAGGTTTATACATATCTTAAAATTGGCCAGAGGAAAATGCAAAAGATCAGTTCTTCCTTCGTAACGTTGTCAACTATAAATCAGCTTCCCAGTTTAAAAACTTCATATGGTCATGGATTGATCCATTGTCAAACCTCCAACCCAGAACTCAAGGCACTTCTCATCATGTCTCAGCCCCATCTGAGCCATTTCCCTCTAGGGAAAATTTCCTGTCCAGGCACCCAGGCTGCCTTCAGCATTCACCCTCCTTGCTCATTTCTGTTCCTTTAGCATGTTGTGCCTTCCTCTACTCCCAGCAACATAGGCACAGTGAACGTAATGAACTATTCATTCAAGAAACTTGACTGTGAAAGGAAGGAGGGAGAGAAGGCACAGTAGTTAGGAGCAGGGGATCAGGGCAAAGTTTTTTGATTCCGTTTAATACTTGTTTACTGAGTCCCTGTCTTTTTATTATCCTTCTGGCTACCCACCTTTAGCATAAGGGCCTAGATTGGCTTGTTTAGGCCTAGTTTACTCCCAGTTAGAATCCTCAGCTCTAACCATGGAATGGAAGGTAGTATTGGCACAGGCCACTGCTCCTTAGCAGCCTAAAGGATTATTTTCTCATCAGGTAGAAACTTTGTGGTCACTGAAGTCCTTACATGCCCCATGAAGACTTGTGTGTGGATTTGCTGTGTGCACTCTGCTAACATACTCCTGCCCTGAAGCCTTCTTCCATAGTGAGCTCATCACAGCACCCTGTAGAATGGTGCTTCTCAGATAATGCTACACATTAGAATCACTTAGTGAGCTTTCAGTTGGGCGAGGTGGCTCACACCTGTAATTCCAACACTTTGGGAGGCCGAGGCAGGCAGATCACCTGAGGTCAGGAGTTTAAGACCAGCCTGACCAATATGGAGGAATCCCATCTCTATAAAAAAAATACAGAATTAGCTGGGCGTGGTGGCACATGCCTGTAATCCCAGCTACTCAGGAGGGTGAGGCAGGAGAATCACTTGAACCCGTGAGGCGGAGGTTGTGATGAGCTGAGATCATGCCATTGCTCTATAGCCTGGGCAAGAAGAGCAAAACTCTGTCTCAAAAAAAATATCACTTAGTGAGCTTTCACAAAAAATGTTCCTTCATGATGGTTATTTCCAGGGGTGGGGTGCAGGAGTCTGGGCTTTTGTCAAGCTCCTCAGGAGATTTGTTTTTTGGACAGCAGGTTTGAAAACGCTAGTCAGTTGTGTATCTTTATTGTCCGTGCTTTTCTGTCAGTGAAGGCTGGTTGTCTTTTTGAGTCATGCTAGATCTTTCTCTATTTTTATTAGCTAAGATCACACCCCCGTAAGATGAACATAAGTCATTATATAGTTGTCTGTTTTGTATACAAAGTATGTGTTTAATAAAACAAACAATGGAAACAAATTAAATAATCAGGATGCACATTTAGGTGATGCTTTAATTGATTAACCTCAAATTTTAGCATCGTGTTCTATTTCCAAACAGAATGGTCTCCTCTGTATGGTTTAACTATCCGCTGAAATTCAAATAGTCCCCTACCTCCCATATCTTTCTTGGATGATGCTTTAGCTACAGGACAGCCTTTGTCTATAGGACTCGATTCATGCTTGACCTTTTAACACCTCTGTGGGAAAGAAGAATTAGTCATCTAATTGTGGTTTACTAGTCCTTGACTTCTACCATGTTGAAATATTGGGCATTACCATCTGTTCCGGAATGGGTGACTTGATGGTATGGAGAGACCTTGTAAGGAACCAAATAAGTCTTGACAGTCAATTAGAAATTATGAGTCTGGGCCGGGCGCGGTGGCTCACGCCTATAATCCCAGCACTTTGGGAGGCTGAGGCGGGTGGATCACGAGGTCAAGAGATCGAGACCATCCTGGTCAACAAGGTGAAACCTCGTCTCTACTGAAAAAATACAAAAATTAGCTGGGCATGATGGTGCGTGCCTGTAGTCCCAGCTACTCGGGATGCTGAGGCAGGAGAATTGCTTGAACCCAGGAGGCGGAGGTTGCGGTGAGCCGAGATCGTGCCATTGCACTCCAGTCTGGGCAACAACAGTGAAACTCCGTCTCAAAAAAAAAAAAAAAAAAAGAAAGAAATTATGAGTCTGTTGAAAAACCAAAACCAAAGACTGAATTATCCAGAGAGAAACACTTCTTAGAGGAGACAGGCCGGGCGCGGTGGCTCACGCCTGTAATCCCAGCACTTTGGGAGGCCGAGGCCGGTGGATCACGAGGTCAAGAGATCGACACCATCCTGGTCAACATGGTGAAACCCCGTCTCTACTAAAAATACAAAAAATTAGCTGGGCATGGTGGCACGTGCCTGTAATCCCAGCTACTCAGGAGGCTGAGGCAGAAGAATTGCCTGAACCCAGGAGGCGGAGGTTGCGGTGAGCCGAGATTGTGCCATTGCACTCCAGCCTGGGTAACAAGAGCAAAACTCCGTCTCAAAAAATAAAAAAAAAAAGGAGACAGAAGAAATTCCTCAGGAAAAGTTCCAAGGACCACTCTCATGCCATTCACAATTGTGGAGGACACCCACCTACCTTGTCCATGGATGCCCGTCATAACAACCCCATTAACACCTTTGATTCCGTGGATCCCTGGGTGAATCCAACATCATAGACCTGGAGTTCTTCCAGTTTGGTTCAAGAACAGAAGAGCCAGAGCAGGAAATATTAGCAAACAGCCTCCTCTTCTTTCTCCAATCCTGAGATGCAGATGTCTTTGCCTGTCCCCACTCCCACTATCTGGTGATCTTTGTGCAGCAGGTATGTGCCTAAAGCAGGTCTCCAAGCCAGTTTCTATGTGCTGTCATCTGAGATGGGGTTCCCCTTGCCAGTTCTCACACCCCACAAGACCCACCACACTGATGTCCTGACTGGCACACACCAGCCTCAAGGAGGCCTTTCTTGACACTTGGAACTTAGATCTTGATTTCCTTTTGAGAGGTCAGAATTTGTTTAACTGGAATGTGGCACAGCACTGAATTCTTCTGCCTTGTCTCTTCCAGCTTCAGAACTCTATTTTGCTCCCACTTTGCAGTGGTCTTTGAGCTTCAACACTGTGGAACAGTATCTTTCCCCAGTGATGCCCCAGATGGAAGGTTTGAGCTCTGTCCCTGGGCCCTCTCCATACCCCACTAGTTTAATGCCTTGATGCCTCCTCGCATCAAGGCTCTATAGCCTACAATCTTTCATCCAACCAGGAATTCCAGAACCCATCAGACCCCCTAGATCTTCTGAACCAGTGAGATCAAAGTCTCCATTTTGAGTGGTACAGAGAGGAAAGTTCCCCCCTTGTGTTTACTTCCCTATTTTTGTCTGCCTACTCCAGTTTCCCCTTCCCCCTGAATGTTCAAGCTGCCTAACATCTTCCACTGCCTTCAAACTAGGGAAGCCAGAAAGTCCCAAGCCTCTTCATCCTCAGTTTACTTTTGTCCACTCTCTGGGACCTCTTTCCCTGAGAAGGCTGTCTGAGTGAATTAGATGAAACATGGTGGGTGGGTTATTTGGTATGTCATCTATAACCATGAGCTAGGATGGCATGCACTTGCCTGGGCTTAACACTGTTGCTTTCCATTACTGATTTTCCATTAGATAAAAATCACCTTATCATTCATTAGACAATCTACAGAATCTCAGTATTATGCTTCTGCACAATGTAAGTGAGGGTGTACATCCACCTACCCAGGAACTGAAGTGGGGCCTCCCCCACCCAACTTGTGGCATCTCCCCACGATTGCTCTTCAGACAAATCCCCATCTGTTTAGCTGTCATTCTGCTGAGGCCAATGCAATCTAAGTTATTTCATTTCCTTAGTCATTTTCATCTCCTTCCTCTCTCTCATTGTATCCTTCACCACAGACAGCTCTTCCAGTTTCCAATAATTGTTTCTGCTCCTTATTTCTGTGAGCTCTTTTATTCATTATATTCCTTGTTCCGTAGGACTTTATAATGGGTGTGTATATATATATATATATTTCTTTTTTTTACTTAATTCTTGTCTTGTCCCATCACTTATATGTGTGTGTGTGTGTGTGTGTGTGTAATTATATATATATATATATATATATATATACATATATATTTTTTTTTTTTTTTTTTTTTTAAGATGAAGTCTTGCTGTCACCCAGGCTGGAGTGCAGTGGCGTGATCTCAGCTCACTGCAACCTCCACCTCCCAGGTTCAAGCAATTCTCCTGTCCCAGCCTTCTGAGTAGCTGGATTTATAGGCATGTGACACCACACCAGCCAATTTTTGTATTTTTAGTAGAGATGTAGTTTCGCCATGTTGGCCAGGCTGGTCTTGAACTCCTGACCTCAAATGACCTGCTCTCCTTGGCCTCCCAAAGTGCTGGGATTACAGGGGGTAAGCCACTGTGCCCAGCCTGTGTTTTGTTTTGTTTTTTCTTTTTTTTAATTGACAAATAACAATAGTCTATGTGTGGTGTACAATATGTGTTTTGAAATATGTATACACATACTGTGGAATGGCAAAATCAAGCTAATTAGCATATACACTACATCACATACTTTTTTTGTTGATGAGAACACTTAAAATCTACTCTCTTAAGCAGTTTTCTTGTATATAATACATTGTGATGAACAGTAGTCAGCATGTTGTATAGTAAGTCTCTTGAACTTAAAAAAATAATTACTGTTAAGAGTCTCTTCACATACTGGTGTTAAGCTATATTTGTTTACAATGCTGGAAAGGAGCTTCCTTACTTATTAGGAACTTCAGGTGGACTGCTCATGGTTGCAAGTGTCTTCTTACTTACAAAGGAGATTGTGCCCAGCTGTTGAGAACTGTTTGGCTTTACTTCCCTCTGAGACCAGGCTTGGCTGTACAGCAGAGTATTCCCCGTTTATCCTCAGGGGATATGAGCCTAGACCCCCCAGTGGATGCCTGAAGTCATGGATAATACCAAACCCTGTATATACTATGTCTTTTTCCTATACATGCATACCTATGATAAAGTTTAATTTATAAATTAGTTACCGGAAGAGATTAACAACAACAATAAAAAAACAGAACATTATAAAAATACACTGTAATAAAAGTTATGTGAATATGGTCTCTCTTTCTCAAGATATCTTATCATATGTAATATTTTCAGATTGCAGTTGATATGGGCAGCTTGAAACCGCAGAAAGGGAATTGCAAATAAGGAGGGACTACCATATATTCTTGCTGAAAGTCCTCTGACTTTTTTTCTCTCCTCAGACTCACCCCACACAGACCGCGTTTCTCTCCAGTGTCGACCTACACACTCACTGCTCTTACCAGATGATGTTGCCAGAGTCGATAGCCATTGTTTGCTCCCCCAAGTTCCAGGAGTGAGTATACGGGTCATGGTTCTGGGTGTTACAAGTGAAGAACGCCTCAGAGGAAAAGGTCTCTATTCTTGCAGACTTGTTCTTTGTAAAATACATAGAATGTGCTATAAATTGGTTATTCTAAAGGGCTTCCTTTTAAGCCCTGTATCATGATTAATCTATCATGCTTGTTCAAAAAGATATCCAAGTTACAACTGAGTTGCTTTTCAAAGAAAAGTCTTCAGCCGGGCGCGGTGGCTCAAGCCTGTAATCCCAGCACTTTGGGAGGCTGAGGCGGGTGGATCACGAGGTCAAGAGATCGAGACCATCCTGGTCAACATGGTGAAACCCCGTCTCTACTAAAAATACAAAAAATTAGCTGGGCATGGTGGCGCGTGCCTGTAATCCCAGCTACTCAGGAGGCTGAGGCAGGAGAATTGCCTGAACCCAGGAGGCGGAGGTTGCGGTGAGCCGAGATCGCGCCATTGCACTCCAGCCTGGGTAACAAGAGCGAAACTCCGTCCCAAAAAAAAAAAAAAAAAAGTCTTCAAGAAATTTGAAGTGTTTGACTTGAAACGATAGGAATGTCAAGAGTTTTATGTTGGATTAGAAAGTTTCAAAATCAAACACGTTATCTCAGAGTGTCACTTCTTTTTCATTCCAAATCCTGTCTCCACTCCCACTTTGATTATTTACTATGAATTATCCAGCAAAACTAGAGTGAGAACAGTAATGAATCATTCTCTAACTGTGATTCATTCACCAGAGAAGAGACCTATGAGCCAGCATCCTACAGAAACTGTCTCACAGTGACCTCTGCCCTGCTGTATGAGTGTGCGTGCTGGTGTGTGTGTGCGTGCCTGTGTTTGGGATGGAGGGAAAACCGTTGCTTTACTCTTAGCCTGCCTTTGTAAAATTTCAGAACTGGATTCTTTAAACTAACTGACCATGGACTAGAGGAGATTTCTTCCTGCCGCCAGAAAGGATTTCATCCACACAGCAAGGATCCACCTCTGTTTTGTGTATGTATTTACACAGAAGAAACTGGGGCTGTGCTTCAAGCAGGGAGGACAGTCAGAAAATGCATCATCCTTTCTGATCCACACAGACCAGCCTTGTCACTTATCTTTCCAGATTTCCCTAGTGAGGATGGACATGAGAAGCAACGTGGGATAAGAATAGATTTGCATCTTAGCTCTGCCACTGAATGCCTTTGATTAGGCTACTTACCCTTCCTGGACCTCAGTTTTTCCATCTATAAAACAGGCATAATAATAACACCTACTGGCTGGGCATGGTGGGTCACACATGTAATCCCAACACTTTGGGAGGCCGAGGCAGGTGGATCACAAGGTCAGGAGACTGAGACCATCCTGGCTAACATGGTGAAACCCTGTCTCTACTACAAATGCAAAAAATTAGCCAGGCATGGTGGCACGTGCCTGTAGTCCCAGCTACTTGGAAGGCTGAGGCAGGAGAATTGCTTGAACCCAGGAGGCAGAGGTTGCAGTGATCGGAGGTCACGCCACTGCACTCCAGCCTGGGCTACAGAGCAAAACTCTGTCTCAATAAAAATGAAAAATAAACAAAAATAAAAATAACACCTACTTTGTAGGGTTCTTGAGATGATTAAATGAATTAATGTGCAGGAAGTACCAAATGCAGTCGCTGACTTATCAAATGTTACTTTTTCTTTCATCAATGTCAATTTCTAAGCCTGTACTTCAATAAGAGATTTGAATGTAAGGAAGAGAAGCCACTTAAGATAGGTAAATTAAGTATATTTACTATAGAATTTTGCTTAAATCATAAGGACTTTATGACCTTCCTACAGCGTTTTTTCCCTAAGTTGTGGTCTGTGATTAAAACGTTTAGTTGACAATAAGATCAGTTTGCCCCTCCAATCTGATGTGATGGTGTTGTATTACTCCATGCTGGCCATGGAGTATTATTTCTTTTGGGTTCAGAGAAAAGCAAGTAATATGGAAAAGGNTGCACAAGGGATCTGAGAGCTGACTTCAAGTGTTAGAAGAGTTGATATATAAAAAAAGGGATTGGGTGTATTTCATATCACTCCTAGCACTAAAACTAAGACTTCATGGAATGATGGTTTTCTGTTGAGTGTGAGGAAGAACTTTCTGACAAATCTGTTCAAAAATAGATCAGTCTGCTTTGGAATGTCTTAAGTGCTAGTATTTTGAAACAAAGACTACACAATCAGAAAAAAAAAGTCTGGGACGTTAGTACCCAGGTTTTCAGTTATAAAGACCCCTTTTGCATGCCAAAAGGGAACATTCTTCTCTGACTACCTCTGATAGTAGGTAATCTTTATTATTTGGGTGACATCATGGCCCAAAAAACTGTAATGAATTCAGTAATACTTTTAAATTAATATGTATTTTAGGGATGACACTGTTTGTTCCCAAGTTTAGGCACCAAACAAAGAATGAGTCTAGAATATACATACATTTTAAAAATAAAGGTATATGGGCAAACACTGATTCCATCTACAGGTGGGACTGGTGGTAGTAATGAGCCCCTGACTCTTACTACCCTTAAATAGCAGTCTGGCTTCCAGACTGAGAACCACTAGCCTAGGATGAACATTTTAAATAAGGGATTTTTAAAAATGATTTTTCAGACCAGGTGTGGTGGCTCACACCTGTAATCCAAATAGTTTGGGAGACTGAGGCAGATCACTTGAGGTCAGAAGTTCAAGACCAGCCTAGCCAACATGGCGAAACCCCATCTCTACTAAAAATACAAAATTAGCCAGGTGTGGTGGCTTGTACCTGTAATCCCAGCTACTAGGGAGGCTAAGGCAGGAGACTGGCTTGAGTCCAGGAGGCGGAGGGTGCAGTGAACTGAGATCGTGCAGCTGCACTGCAGCCTGGGCAATAGAGCAAGACCCTGTCTCAAAAGAAAAAAAAAAAAGACTTTTCAGAATTTTCTAGGACTTCACTTTCTCTCTTTTTTCCTATTGTAGAGCTGCAGCCATGTGACTGTTGTGGACAGAGCAGTGACCATCACAGATCTTCGATGAGCGTTTGAGCCCAACACTTTCTAAGAACGACAAAACCGTATCAATGTACTGTGGCCCCTTAATTTAAGCTTTCTAGAAAGCTTTGGAAGTTTCTGTAGACAGAATAGAAAGGGGCCATCACCTGACAAAGAGTTGATTTTTGCATTTAAGGTTTGAAAAGAAATAACTGAACATATTTTTTAGGCAAGTCAGAAAGAGAACATGATCACCCAAAAGCAACTGTAACTCAGAAATTAACTGTAAAGAATGGTATAATGAACCCCCATATACCCTTCCTTCTGGATTCACCAATTGTTAACATTTTTTTCCTTTCAGCTAGCCATCTAATTTCTCTGCCAATTTGTTTTTATTTACCTCTGGGCTCAATAAGGGCATCTATGCAGAACTTTGGAAGCCATTTAGAAAATCTTTTGGATTTTCCTGTGGTTTATGGCAATATTAATGGAGCTTATTACCATGGTGAGGGACAGTTCACTCCATCTGACCAGATGGTGAGGCTAACACATCCCGAAGAGTGATTTTGTCAGGAATTATTGTTATTTAACAAATATTTTGGGATATTTTTCCTCTACAATAAAATAACAATTAACTTATGTTTTTGTGCTCCAGAGTGATCCATTTGATCAAGCATTATATAAACAGGTTTAAAAAAAGCCATAGTTGTTTTGGAAAGGTGAGGGAAAAATGGAATTTGAGATATACTGACACTGAAGGTATGTCCCAGCTCACTTGTAATTATTTCATGTTTTTTCTCTGCCCGTTGCCATCTTCCAGAGGTGTGAAGTCATCTCTCTTCTTTTGGTGCTGTCTCAAGTGGGTCAACCATTCACTTCCTTTTTATGCCCTCCACATTTTGGCCAAGGATAATGAAGCCTTTGTTTAGAGTACCAGGTTACACTCCAATAAATGATTACATTTCCCAGCCACCCCACCTTACCAATTTCATTGTGTTGGCTATTCTTTTCTGACTAAGGCAACACCTAGGAAGATGCTCGAAGCAGCAATTGATACTGCATTTTTCTGTGAGCTGAGCCTGGTGTTCTAGGTGGCCTAGAAATAATGGTGTCATTTGTGACACCTCGAGTGAGGGCAGGAGAGTAAATTACTTTGAGAAGAGTGATTTCTTTGTACATCAGAATTCTATTTGGGGGGAGGAGGAATCTGTGAATGCATAAAAGCTTTGCTTTGTTTTAAAATGCTGTGTCCTAAATATGTTCTTTATTGCTGAGGTTAGTGGTCCTTGAACTTGTCCCCTGAAAGAGCTCAGTTCTCTATATTATTTTTCTTCTCTTAGGTTCTTAACTCCCCATATAATGGAAATTCCTTCTCTGCTATTTTTGGTATGGGTTGGTCTAGGGGCCAAGTGGGCTTGGGCAAGCCATTCCTTGCTGCGACTCACAGTAGCCTGGCTGTTCCACCATGCTCTAAACAGTCCTAAAATTGCCCAGTCCTGTGCTTTTGGGAAATCCATCCCCTTCTTCCCATTCTTTGTCTACCACTTAGTTTAGGGCTTTCTTACAGTTTACTTGGACTATAGCCACAGGCTTTTACCAAGTCTCTTTGTTTTTAGCATTTCTTCATTCTAGTCTGTTCTGCACACTTTGATCAGGAGAAGCTCCTCACATTATAGCCATCTTCATATTTTCTCTCTTGCTCAAAAACCTGCAATAGCTTCCCATTGCCGAAAATCTAAATGTAGCTTTTAGTCAGAACTTTCCACTTAAATTTCTTACCCCTGGCTACACATTCTGATACCTAGGGAGCAATTTAAAAAATACTGATGCCTGTGCTCTGTCCCCATCAATTAAAGCTGAGTCTCCAGGGTAGAGCCCCAGACATTGTTTCTGTGTTTGTCTTTCAAGCTGCTAGAATTCTCAAGTACAACCAGGGTTGAAAACCACTGCATTGGTCCTTGATACGTATCCTAAGAATTGTGATTTTTATCAGTCTCCGCCCAGGAAAGACATTCAGCCAGGTATACAACATATCATGCATTGCAACCACATTGATCACAGACTGATTGCCAAACTGCTGTATTTTCTTTTCTCTTCCTCTATGCACAAGATATCTTAGTAGCTAGATGGGTGCAGGAAATTAGTTTGTAGATCCCTCTTTGTATCTGGGCAGCCTAGCCATTGCAGAGGCACTCTGCATAGGACCGTCTCAGTGTCTCTGTCTTCACCCTACCTCTGTGGAAGAGACATGGAATCAAGCCAGCCCACAAGGAAGCCGTGAGACTGGGTAGGCTGGAGGGAAAGAGGAGGAGCCAGAGCTGTTGGGAAAGGAGGAAAGGAATACTGTGGATAAAAGGGACTGAAATATAAAACCTGAGGAAAGACATTATATTAAAAGGGTAATGACTATTTGCTTAAAGACTGACTCCTGGGTTCCTGAGGCTCAAAGACCAGGAGACTTTTCCACTCTTGCAAGCTGCATAAGTACCATACCTAATGTTCTGGGCTGAGGTGGGAGACAGGAGCAATGTCAGGTTGCCAAACAATGTCCCAGTTGCCCTGGGCAGCACAAACCCGGCAAAGTACAGAGAGAATCAGAGGAGCTGCTTTGCTGGGGGTCAGGGCAGAACTGGATTTTTTTCAGATGGTCACTTTCACATACTCCTAGTTAAATGGGACCAAAGGGAAAGAAGAAGGAAACCTTAAGCTTTTGTAATGTTGTCTTGGGTACCAGATACTATAAAAGGCAGCATGAGAGAAACATTCCCCTGGGCCAGTGTCGTAAAAGCTGTATTTCAGCTTTCATTTTGGTACCACAGAATTTAAAATTATAAGTGTCTATCCCCTTTGACTGTTGATGGCTTCTTTGAGGTTTTAGTTACCCCAGTTGAAAGAGAAATGTTTCATATTGGGGTTGAGAAGAATGGAGGCCACTAGGAGCAAAGCTTTAATGAGTGAAAGTCCAGTGAATCCTGCAATTTTAATATGTTTCCAATGGATTTTGAGAACACAGTTTTAGGACCAGAGTAGATGTTATTCTCTAGAAAATGTTACAGTTGGCCGGACACAGTGGCTCACGCCTGTAATCTCAGCACTTTGGGAGGCCAAGGTGGGGGGATCACAAGGAGGGGGGATCGTTTGTGACCAGCCTGGCCAACGTGGTGAGACCCTGTCTCTACTGAAAATACAAAAATTAGCCAGATGTGGTGGCACACACCTGTAGTCCCAGCTACTTCGGAGGCTGAAGCAGGAGAATCTCGAACCAGGGAGGCAGAAGTTGCAGTGAGCCTCGACTGTACCACTGCATTCCAGCCTGAGTGACAAGACTGTCTCAAAAAAAAAAAGGAAAATAGTTATAGTCAGCTTGGTATCGTGCCTCCCACCCCTCTCACTGTTTTAACCCCACCTGAGTTTGGAGGTCAGTTTGTCCAAGGATCTTTCAAGCATGTGACCCCAGAGTAGAACTTCTGAGTCAAGGATCATTTTTTCTGAGGAGCTTTGCTTAGGGCACTGGAAGGCCTGTTCAGATCAGGACTATTGGAATATTATCCTCTCAAGAGGAAGTGCCATGTTGAACAATTAAGAATTTGCTTCTAGGCCCAGCTGTATATTCAAGGAAAAGACTCAAGGAAAGGCCGGGCGCGGTGGCTCAAGCCTGTAATCCCAGCACTTTGGGAGGCCGAGGCGGGTGGATCACGAGGTCAAGAGATCGAGACCATCCTGGTCAACATGGTGAAACCCCGTCTCTACTAA
>NW_016107714.1:133309-140077 GCF_001604975.1 Cebus imitator
AGACTCAAGGAAAAGAAAAAAAAAAAAGTGAGAGAGAAGCTTTATTAACATGATAAAATAAATCTTCTGATACAACACTCAGAATCATACTTAAGCAAATACTGATGCAGGGACAAGATAGATCCATTCTAACTACTATTATTGAACAGTATTCTGAAAGGATAATCTAGCCAATGCAATGAAGTAAGAGAAAGTATATTACTGGAAAGCAGACAGGTTTGGGCTACAAACTAAGTATCTGCCTAGAAACCTGAAGATAATAAACTCTAAAAAAATGATTAGACCTAATAAGAGAAAGGCACAAGGTTGTTCACTAAAAGATAACATTTTAAAACTTTGAAAATAGCTTTCCAGTATAGGTAATAGCCATTTGTGATTGGGGAGAAAACAATCTCATTCAGCACCTAGCAACTAAAAATATAAAATACTTTGGAACAAAGTTAACAGGAAATGTGCAAGCCTTGCATGAAGAAAACCACTAAGCTTTTCAGAGGGACATGAAGAAAATAAATGGAAAGACAGACGCACTATCGGTATTCTATGAGAGGAATATTTAATGTTTTAAAGATGTTACTTCTTTAAACCCAAAAATTTTAATGCAAGTCTACTAAAAAATACCACTTTTTAACTTAAGATTATTCTAAAATTAATCTGGAATATGTGTAATAACCATTTAAAAATTGAAAGAAAAGAATGTTGGGGGAAATTTTATTACCAAATCACACTTATTATAAACTATAAGTTAAAATAATTTGATTCTGACAGAGGACTAGATTAAGAATCAGCAAACTTTATTGCTGAAGGAAATAAGACTTAAAGAGTTTAAGTTGCCCAAGGCCACAGAACTCTAAATGAATAGTGTCAAACGTCCAAACCCACAGTCAACCACTGCAATGCTGCCTTCCTAAAATATACATAAATACATGTATTCAGAAAAACTTTGAATAAGAAGTACATTAAAATATTAATATTAGATATCTGTAGGTAATAGAATTATGAGATGACTGTTCTTTTTCCCCCATATCATTTTTTGAATTTTTTCAAATGTACTACAAAGAACGTGTATTGCTTTTATAATTAGACAAAAGGACAATAACTTCTATTTTCAGAAACCAAAACTTCATTGCCCCTTCAATGTAGGAATCCAGCCAAGACCTTATTCTTGGACAGCGTCAGTGAAAGGGACTTGGGAAAGCTCTTGGGCGTAGCAACAGAGGCATGTCATATATGGAAACCTTCCATGAGGGTGACCTCACCACTGGAACGCATTCAACATAAACCTTGCTGCAAGAACTAGCAGAGCTCTTTGGACAAAACATGGTGAGTGGAGAGCTGTGAAAGAACTGACCTAAAGAAGAGAGAAATGCTGGTCATATAGCCTGAAGAAGTCTTGGGTACCCGTCTGGGCTTAGCAGGTCTCCTTTATAATCTATTCCTAGAGAAGGATTATTTTTCCCAACCTCAGCCTTCTCTAAAAAAGAACTCCTACAATGGCCCAGGGTTATTTCTGTCTCTTTTTTTCTGGGCTTGCGTTAGAATGTAGGATGTTCCTTGTGTTGGACAAATCATAATGGGTTATTGGTGGGTGACAGAAGGGAAAACATTACCTAGACTAGAGGAAGTAGCACTATTCTTAGATATTCCTCCATCATTCCCTGTGGTTAGCTTCCCTATCCCCAGAAGCCTCCTCTCATCACCCCATTTTGCCTTTAAAAAAGTGGTGTCATATCGAAGCACAATTCCATCAAAATATGTCCATGTCACCTATAGCACAAGCCGCTGTGCCACACTGAACAGCCCTTAACACCCTGCTCACCACACTTAAACACTGGTGTCTAGAACTTTTCTCACGCAGCCTAGTATTTACTTTTCCCATGTTGTAGGAGGGTTTAATTTTTTTTTTTAATTTTTAGTAGAGAGAGGGTCTCACTTTGTTGTCCAGGCTGGTCTCAAACTCCTGGCCTCAAGCAATTTTCCCACCCCAGCCTTCCAAAGGACTGGGATTACATGTGTGAGCCACTGTGCCTGGCCAAGAGTTCAAAATTATTTTTAATTGATCCATGGTAAATGCAGGAAAAGTTAACGTAAATATTTTGGTTCTCAGCCACAGTGTTGTTCTGTAAGCACAGGGCCTATGATTATGGCCTTTGAGACTTCAGCTGGCCTATGAGGAAACCACATAATGAAAACAGACCCCTGTTAGTTAAAATTTGTTTAATTGTGGCCGGGTGCAGTGGCTCATGCCTGTAATCCCAGCACTTTGGAAGGCTGAGGTGGGCGGATCACCAGAGGTCAGGAGTTCGAGACCAGCCTGTCTAACATGGTGAAAACTTGTCTCTACTAAAAGTAGAAAAAAAAAAATTAGCCAGGCTTGGTGGTGGGCACCTGTAATCCCAGCTACTCAGGAGGCTGAAACAGGAGAATCACTTGAACCCGGGAGGCCGAGGTTGCAGTAAGCCAAGATTGCACCACTGTACTCCAGCCTGGTGACAGAGTGAGACTCCATCTCAAAAAAAAAAAAAAAAAAAAAAAAAAAAAAAAAAATATATATATATATATATGTATATTTAAAAATATACACACACACACACACACACTATTAATTGCACTAACAGAAAACTCAATTAAAACTGGTGTTCAGGAATAGCTGGATCTAGTGTCCATTATTATCAAGGCTAATTTTGTATTCATGTCTAGGCTCTTCTATGCTTAATATGTTTGTTCATTTAATTGGGTTTTTCAATGAGGTAGCTTTTACAGCTAGAGGTTTATAGCCTATTGTCTTGGCAAATCCAGCAAGAAAAAAACCTTTTTTTGGGCTTTTGAAACAGAATCTCTTGCCCTGTTACCCAGGCTGGAGTGCAGTGGCACGATCTCAGCTAACTGCTACCTCTGTCTCCTGGGTTCAAGTGATTCTCCTGCCTCAGCCTCCCGAGTAGCTGGGATTACAGGTGCACACCACCACTCCTGGCTAATTGTTGTCTTTTTTTTTGGTATAGACAAGGTTTCGCTGTGTTGGCCAAGCTGGTTTCAAACTCCTGACCTCAAGTGATCTGCCCGCCTAGTCCTCCCAAAGTGCTGGGATTACAGGTATGAACCACCGCGCCTGGCCAAGAAAAAGAACTTCTTAGTCCAACAGTTTCAACACAATTTTTGGAATTGAGTTAATGGGTCATGGCTTTGGTCATGACTTCATCCTTGAACCAATTACTCTGCCCAGAAGGATGGAATGCTTTAATTTGCCAGGCCTGGATCATGTACTACAACTCATCTAAGCCACATGCACTGAGAGTGTGGCAGCATTCATTTCCAAGGAAGAATCGTGGTGGCATTAATAGCAGAAGGGGAAGTAGATGCTGGGCAGGCAAAGGTAACAGATGACCACCGTGAATGCATAGGAGAAAAATCAGAGCCTACCATCTCTACTGTGGGCAGTATGACCCAAAATGAGTGAGCTAATAAAACATAAATAGGAACACCAAGTGCTGTTAGCTTTAGATAATAGCAGCTGGATGATGGGGTTGTGACCATCTCACTCCCAAAAAGGTGGGTCACATATCCAGGCTGTGGGTCACTCATTTAATTTGCATATATTGAGTACCTGCTGTGTGCAGAGCAGTGTTCAAAGTACACAAGAAGTAGATGTTATGCTCTCCGTCCTCAGGGAGCAGATAATGAACTAAGATAAAGGAGCCCTACTCGTGATACAGCGCAAGAGCAATTCATCAATAAGTGTATGCAGAACCATGAGCACCAACTTTATTTGTTAGTGTTGAGAGAACCCAAGTGAGGGAGAAATGAATGTTTTCCTTTTAATTTCTGTATCTTACACTTTTACTCAACAAATATTTGCTGTATCCCTACAAAACGCCAAGTCCCACAGGACTCTAGAAACCTTGTAGAAAGGACTTCAGACAGATTCCCAGGATATGTAAAATATTAGAAAGAGAAAATAAATTGAAAGTGGGAGAAAAGGAATCTAGAAATCAAGTATGCAACAAAGTGAATTCAGCAATAAAGCAAAATACATAAACCATGATTACTTACATTCGTACCGTGGATGGGCCGTAGGATGTATGACATTATAAATAATTTGTGCAACAAGCCCAACATCAGGTAGAGGGGTTCTGTTTTCCCATATAAATGATGGACTCTCACTAAAGCACAAGATATGGTACATGTGATTCTACTGGAACTCTGGTGGGTGTAGGGAAGGCAACATAGTCCAGCTGAGATGGCGGGCTGTCTGCTAACTAGATCTAACCTAGGGATGGATTTCATCATATCTGGGAGCTCAGGTGGACTACATGCACTTTAAACAACTCTGAGTTTCTCTGCACTGCCATTTAATAAATATTTAGTGACAGTAAGCTCGGAATTGTAATCTTTGGCAAGTGCTTTGGATACAGCTACCATTCTTTATTGGTGGCTGAGTAAGATCTGAGGCTCTCAACTTTTAACTCATTTTTGTTTTGTTTAAACACAGCTCATCAAGATAGAGGAACACAGCCTGTGACCCACTTACTATGGATTCCCTCTTTAAGTGGTGAAGGAGCTTGCAGTAACCACAAAGATGTCTGTATAAGCAAATTTAGGGAATCAAATTTCAGACAGTGTGGTTGTCTCCTAATTTATGAACTTGAGAATACCTAGCTAGGTAACAGCTAACATCAGAGGTCTTCGATCTGTAGCCTTTCTGTCCATAATTAGCTAGTAGCTTCTGCTGTATATATAGACCATTCCCTGTCCAAGAAAATTAAACTATATCATCAGAGTAAGAAAGAATATTTCTCTTTCTTTTGTGTGAGTGTGGTTTTAGTTTTTTTGGTGGGGGTCATTTGCTTTTGAGAGAGGACTTGCTCTGTCACCCAGGCTAGAGTGCAGTGGCCCTATTATAGCTCACTGTAGCCTTGACCTCCTGGGCTCAAGTGATCCTCCTACCTCAGTCTCCTGCGTAGTGGGGACTAGAGACATATACCACCACACCTAATCTTTTACATTTTTTGTAGAGATGGGGTCTTGCCATATTACCCAAGCTGGTTTCAAACTCCCGGCCTCAAGCAATCCTCCCACTTTGGCCTCCCCAAAGTGCTGGGATTATAGGCATGAGCCATTGTGCCGAGCCTCCTTTTTTTTTTTTTAATAGCAACGGAGGCTATGCAACCAGCTCATCCAAAGACAGTATCAGATTTTTTTTTTTTAATGAATGGAAAAGTACATGGTGTGAGAGCCCAGCCTAGATCAGCCCTCAGGAAAGCTGTTCCCACAGCTCTGACCCATGAAGCAGAAGAGCAGTGCCCGATCAATTCGCCCATGGCCCATAGCTGAGAATAGGTCAATGAAAGTTGCAAATGATTTGATATTATTCTTGCTACCATAAGGCGAAAATTATGGCAGTAGCAGCCTAACGTGGAATTACTATTTAAAGTTCATCTGTTCCTTATATCAGATGCTGATCTGAGAATCCCAATTTATATAATTTGTTAAAAAGCTGGCATGGCATTTGGGTAGAGTGGCCAATAAACAGAGAGACTTTTCATTTGAGTTAGAGGAGATACAGGATGTCCTTATTGAAGGCAAAATAAACTGGACTCTGTGTCTAGCCAAACAAATCCAAGTCCATAGAGTAAGAAAATAAAAAGGAACACAATAAGTAAATAAAGCAATCAATAAACCTGAGGATTGGAGCTCATAATTCAGAAGCATTGACAACTCCAGAGCCAGAAAGTTCTATGTGGGTTCTTTAGATTAGTCAAGTTTTAAAATTGCCTGGGCAGTGAAGGACCATAACTGGGTTCTAGTCAGAAACTCGCTTTATATTTATAAAACTTGGGGCAGTTGGCCCCGTTTTGTAAGAGCTGGAGGAAGTAAACTTCCTAGGTATTACTCAGCTTTGGGCCCCACACAAACCCACTTTCCAGAGTAACTCAGAAAACTTCCAGAGCCTACCCTTGTTGCAGAGATCTATCAGCCAGATTCAACTCTTACCACAATGTATTGAAGTAAAGTATTGTTAAGACAGTGAAAAATGTAGGATAAACTGTAACTTTGATAAAGTCCTGAGTGGCTTCTTTCTGTCTTGGTTTTTCACAGCTTCCTCATTTGACTTGTTAAAGGTTATTTTTGGTTACCCAAAAATCCTTCTTAAGCCAAATGTATGGAAAGGAGAACCCACATTTGCAGTAACATTTTGAAACTAAAACTGATTCTTAGTTATTTGCATTATGTTGTTATGTGAGAACCGCACCTTCGGAGCACTGCAAGTGATGATTTTAATAGTTCTCAGCTAACACCAAGTTGCAAATAGAGCTTTCTCCCTCAGTACTAGGGGAGGCATAATGCCAGGCTTACGAGGGCAGGTACAGGAGTGAGATTCCTAGGGAGATTCCTGGCTTCTTCACTTACTGCTTGTGTGACTTCAAAAAGTAAATTGACCTCCCTGGTTTCACAGTCTTCAACATTTTAAAATGTAAATAATATCACGATTAGGCCGTGCTCAATGGCTCACACATGTAATCCCAGCACTTTGGGAGGCTGAGGCGAACGGATCACTTGAAGTCAGGAGTTAAAGACCAGCCTGGCCAATGTGGTGAAAACCTCATCTCTATTAAAAACATACATAAATTAGCTGGGTGTGGTGGCAGGCACCTGTAATCCCAGCTACCCGGGAGGCTGAGCCAGGAGACTCACTTGAGCCTGGGAGGCGGAGGTTGCAGTGAGTCGAGATTGTGCCACTGTACTCCAACCTGGATGACCGAGTGACACCGT
>NW_016107714.1:140098-144127 GCF_001604975.1 Cebus imitator
GCAGAAGATTCAAAGGTTTCAGTTTTAGACCAAAAAAAAAAAAAAAAAAAAAAGGATTAAATAAGATAATGCATACACATGGATTACTACAATTTGTAGCATGCAGACATGACTCAATGCATGGCAACTATGGATAATATAATAACAGTAACAGTAATAAGGCCTAAGTCCAGTAGTTGCACCAAATCATGTTTTGGGAACTCCAGTCTTCCAGAGGAATATACTTGTCCTTCCTAAAGAAGTGGGCAGAGAGTCCTAACAGCCCAGGTTCAGCTGAATTCTTATGTGTTGATGCCTTTCCCAGGGAAACCTCAGCTCCTAGTCACAAAATGAGGGGAAAGGCCCTACTTTCATTTAAAAGAACTCTTGGCCAGGCATGGTGGCTCACACCTGTGATCTTAGCACTGTAGGAGGTTGTGGCAGGAGGATTACTTGAGCCCAGGACTTTGAGACCAGCCTGGGCAACATGGTGAGACCCACCCTCTACAAAAAAAAAATACAAAAATTAGCCAGATGTGGTGGTTTGCACCTATGGTCCCAACTACTTGGGAAGATGAGGTGGGAGGATCACTTGAGCCAAAGAGGTCAAGGCTAAGATGAGTCGTGATTATGCCACTGTCCTCCAGCCTGGGTGACAGAGAAAGACTCTGTCTCAAAAATAAAAAAATAAAAGCTACCCTTCTGGGTAGGCAAGCCTGAGTATTGGGTAGAGCTTGACTTTTAAAAGAATCATCCCTTGAAGAGGCTTCCAGCCCCACTTTCCCCATCACCACCCCTTTCCCCCCAACTTCTCCCGTCTCCCAAGATGAGGATAGGGAGGCCAGGAAACAAACCCCCAGGTGCTTGCCAGGCAGTGTGGGTGTGGAAGTGAGAGACTGCTTGATAAGAAGAGGAGAGTGTGGTTACTGGAGCCTGGATCTTTGGATATCTTCTAAGCCAGCCCAAGGTTCACAACACATGAAAAGTGGACAGTGGTATTCAGACAGACTGAACATTGAGAGATACTGAATATTTGGTCATAGACCACTGCAATAAAGCAAGTTGCACACAGCTTTTTTGGTTTCCTAGTGCATATAAAAGTTATGTTAACACTACACTGGACTCTATTAACTGTGCAATAGCACTATGTCTAAAAAACAATGTACATACCTTAATTTTAAAATACTTTATTGCTGAATCGCAGCAAGCACGATGGCAGGAGATACGTGGGTCCTGTACTCCAGCCTCTGGAGACCAAGATTTGCCTTCTGCTTACCCTGGACTGAGGTGCTCATGACAGAGTCAGTGAAGAGGAGAAAATTTGTTCTGGTGAGTCCTAGCACCCCTACCCCCCAAGTATATCATGGCTGAGGAGTGGGCACCAGGGACCAGACTGAGGTTGGGTTTCAAACTAAGATACTTGATTCTTGTAGTTAAGATAAAGAGCTTTGAGTACTTGACGGTGAAAATGTCATAATCCATGTTAACATGAACAGCTTGAAGGCATAATAATTAAAGAACACACTTGGACTTGTGGCACATGGAAATATGTGCACAGAAAAGAGAAATCTGTAATTCTTTAAAAGTAGGAAGACATTCTTCCTTGCCAAAATGCATACATTCGGCTCAGTTACCAAGCTTGAAAATCTCCAAGAATTAAAGAGGCTGTGTCCCTGGGATCCCATCACAGCCCTTGGTGTTACAGCAGTATGTTCTGCAGTGACCATGATTGACTCTATATTTGCGATATCAGCCCTTATATACAACTGGAGGAAGTATGAATTTCATCACACACAACTATTGTGATTACCAAAATCATGCTTCGTTCACACTGTTCCTCCCTTTAGCACCATTGGGTTGTAGCCATCCTACTTTCATTTTTGTTTTGACTGTGTACACACCGCTTTGTAATCAGCTCTCCGAACATAGTAAACACTGATACAAATGTAGCCTGGAGAGATCCTCTTTCAATTGTTCCATCTGGATTCACCACATTTGCTGCTTTCTTGTTTGTCTTGGGATTCATTTTAGGAACAATCATAGCTATTGGGAAGTTTTTTGTTTGTTTTTACTTTATAAGTTCTGGGATGCATATGCAGATTGTGCAGGTTTGTTGCATAGGTATACATGTGCTGTGGTGGTTTGCTGCACTTGTCAACTTGTCATCTAGGTTTTAAGCCCCACATGCATTAGGTGTTTGTCCTAATGCTCTCCCTCCCTTGGCCCCCAACCTCGCAACAGGCCCTGGTGTGTGATGTTCCCCTCCTTGCGTCTGTGTGTTTTCATTGTTCAACTCCTACTTATGAGTGAGAACATGCAGTGTGTTTTTTGTTCCTGTGTTATTTTGCTGAGGATGATGGTTTCCAGCTTCATTCATGTCCCTGCAAAGGACATGAACTCATCCTTTTTTATGGCTGCATAGTATTTCCTGGTGTATATGTCCCACATTTTCTTTAACCAGTCTATCATTGATGGGCATTTGGGCTAGTTCTATGTCTTTGCAATTGTGAATATTGCTGCAAGAAACATACATGTGCATGTATCTTTATAATCCTTTGGGCATATAGCCAGTAATGGGATTGCGGGGTCAAATGGTATTTCTGGTTCTAGATCCTTGAGGAATCACCACAGTCTTCCACAATGGTTGAACTAATTTACACTCCCACCAACAGTGTAAAAGCGTTCCTATTTCTCTACATCCTCTCCAGCATCTGTTGTTTCCTGACTTTTTAATGATCGCCATTCTGTGGCATGAGATAGTATCTTACTGTGATTTGGATTTGCATTTCTCTAATGACCAGGAAGTTGTTTTTTATCCAGATGAAAATCATCCTCAGAAACAAAACTTTTAGTCAGTCATGGATTGAAGAGAAGGCTAAAGATTGAATTCAGTCTTATTGATTAGAAGTCTTTGTTTTTCTTTATAATATAGGAAGTAGATGGAGGAACTTTAAACAGGTATTTGTGTAGTCAGGGGTCCCTGAAGGAGATGGCCTGCAGTGGCCAATGAGAGAAGGCTATCACCAGTACAGCTTAATACTAGAACAGTTGAAATAAAAAGCAGGTAAGAGGGCTGGGCGCCATGGCTCATGCCTGTCATCCTAGCACTTTGGGAGGCCAAGGCTGGTGGATCACCTGAAGTCAGGTGTTCAAGACCAGACTGACCAACATGGTGAAACTCCATCTCTACTAAAAATACACAAGTTGGCTGACTCCATTTTTGGACTCAGCCTGCCTGCACCCAGGTGAAAAATAAATAATTAACAAACAAATAAATAAATAAATAAAAAGAAAAAACATATACAAAAATTAGCTGGGTGTGGTGTAGGCGCCTGTAATCCCAGCTACTCAGGAGGCTAAGGCAGGAGAATTGCCTGAACCTGGGAGGCAGAGATTGTAGTGAACCCAGATCGTGCCATTGCACTCCAGCCTGGGCAACAAGAGTGAAACTCTGTCAAGAAAGAGAAAGAAAGAAAGGAAAGGGAGAGAGAGAGAGAAAGGAGGGAGGGAGGGAAGGAAGGAAGGAGACAGAGAAAGAAAGAGAGAGAAAAAAGAGAAAGAAAGAAAGCGAGAAATAGAGAGAAGGAAAGAAAGAAAGAAAAAAGAGAAGCTCTTTAGTTTAATTAGATTCTATTTGTCAATTTTTGTTTTTGTTGCAATTGTCTTTGGCATCTTCATCATGAAATCTTTGCCTGTTCCTATGTCCAGAAAGGTATTGTCTAGGCTGTCTTCCAGGGTTTTTATAGTTTTGGGTTTTACATTTAAGTCTTTAATCCATCTTGAGTTGATTTTTGTATATGGTGAAAGGAAAGGGTCCAGTTTCAATCTTCTGTATATGGCTAGCACCATATACAGAAGTTATGGCTAGGTCATAGTACCCAGGTATTTAGTGAAACATTATCCCAGCACCATTTATTGAATAGGGAGTCCTTTCCCCATTTCCCCACTGCTTGTCTTTGTCAGTTGTGTTGAAATCAGATGGTTGTAGGTGTGTGGGCTTATTTCTGGGCTCTCTATTCTGTTCCATTGGTCTATGTGTCTTTTGTATAT
>NW_016107714.1:145272-152454 GCF_001604975.1 Cebus imitator
AAAAAAAAAAAAAAAAAAAAAAAAAAGATGTCTCAAGAGGAAAGTGGCATTGAAAGTTGTAGAAAATTCCAAATGAGTTTTCTTTCTCTCTAGAAACCTCACCTCTAGAGACCTGAATGATCTGGTAGGTCTCTGATGCCTTCAAACAGGTGTAAATATTTTATCATAGAGGAAGAATCATTGAGAGGCTGAAAAAAATTATAAAATTAAACTCTCTTCATTAATAATTGTTAATAAACTTATAATGTATTAATACTCCCTTAATACAAAAAATAATGCAAGCTGGGTATGGTGACTCATGCCTATAATCCTAGCATTTTTGGGAGGCTGAGGCAGAAGGATTGCTTGAGCCCAGGAGTTCGAGACCAGCCTGGGCAACATAGGGAGACCCCATCTCTCCAAAAAATTAAACAAACAAACAAACAAACAAACAAAACATTAGCCAGGCAGGGTGGTGCACACATGTGGTCTCAGCTGCTTGGGAAGCTGAGGTGGGAGTATCTCTGGAGCCTGGGAGGTAAAGGTTCCAGTGAGCCATGATTGTGCCACTGCACTTCAGCCTGGTTGACAGAGCCAGACCCTGTCTGAAAAAATATATAAATCAATTAATATAGTTTTTCTTTTCTTTCTTTTTGGAGACAGAGTTTCACTCTGTCGCCAGGTGCCAGGCTGGAGTGCAGTGGCACAATCTCGGCTCACTGCAACCTCCACCCCCTGGGTTCAAGCAATTCTCCTGCCTCAGCCTCCCGAGTAGCTGGGACTACAGGCGCACGCCACCATGCCCAGCTAATTTTTGTATTTTTAGTAGAGACAGGGTTTCACCATGTTGGCCGGGATGGTCTCAATTGCTTGACCTTGTGATCCGCCCGCCTCGGCCTCCCAAAGTGCTGGGATTACAGGCTTGAGCCACCGCGCCCGGCCTAATACAGTTTTTCTTGGAGAATAAAGAAGTAACGATAACCAAGAAATGTTTTAAAGAGAGTGAAGATGCAATATTTGCTTCAACTGATATTAAAAGCTATATTTAAAATGATTATATAATGTTGCTGCAATAAACAGAAATAAAGGAAAGGGGCATAGAAAGGGGATATTTCAAATCATGGAGATAGTGGTGACTAGTTAATACATAAATGATGTTGACTAGTTAATAAATGACATTGAGTAGTAGCCCTTGGGGAACAGAGCAGACAGGGGAATTTGTTTCTTATCTTACAGTTTGAAGTAAATTTTAGCTGGGTTAAAGATTTCAGTGTAACAATAGAAATAATGAAAGTGACAGATAAAATGCAGTGAAATATTTACACAATTATGAGTTGGGGAATTCTTTCCTAAATATGGCACAAAGATACATACCATGAAGGAGAAACAGATTTTATTTCATCAAAAGTTAAAACATTATCAGAGGATTACCTTGGGAGGATTATTGACTGGGAGAGCTTACCTGGAAACCTGATTTAGACAGTGGTTAAAATAGTGGTGGGCTGGAGAGGGGAGGGGTGAGGGGGAAGGAATTGGGGAGATGTAAGTCAAAGGGTACAAAGTAGAAGATATGTATGTAGGATGAACAAGTCTAGTGATCTAATATACAACATGAGGACTATAGGTCATAAACTGTATTGTATAAGGGATTCTTGTGAAATAAGTAGATTTTAGCTGCTTTTGTCACAAGGTTAACTATGTGAAATGAGAGATACGTTAATTTGCTTCACTATTGTAACCACTGTCCTGTCTATATGTACCCCATAACATCATGTTGTAAACCTCAAATATGCACATTTTAAAAAAAGAAGACACTGAGCCCTTAAAATTGGTGGTTTACTTTACTATCTGTATGTTATTCCTCAATTTAAAAAAATTAGTAAAACATGTTTGACAAAAGCTACTATCAATGTAATTTTAAAAGAAATGACAAACAGAATATTTGCAACAGTCATGACTTAGAAAAGATTAATTAATGTCTTTTGTTTAACAACTACTGTAAATCAATAAGAAAGGATCAGCAATCTAACAGCAATGCAAAAAGCACAAATAGGCAATTTTGAAAAGATATATAAAGAAACAGTAAACAAGAAAAGATTTGCAACTCACTAATAACCAAACTCAAAACCCAGTGCAACACTGTTTTTTATCTATTAGACAACAAAAATTAACAAGTTTTATGCTGTCTAGCTAGGCTGTAGAAAATGAAAATGAGTACTCTTGTGCCTGAGTGGGAAAATAAATTGCAATCATTTTCTGAAGCTCTGGCTAAGCAAAAATGATTTATAATTAAAATGTACATTCTATTTGACAAAGAAACTTGTCTTTTTAAATTGCTCTAAAGAGATAATCCCACAGGTACACAAATATAAGTAAAAGTATATTCACCACAGTATTGTTTGTAACAGTGACCAATCAGAAACTACTTACATGGCCAAGCTCCATAAATACCTTGAAATATACACAGCCGATAAAATAGTTGATGATGAAAATTGTACTTATGGACACAGAAAAAAGAAATTCCAAAACATTTTGTGATATGGTAAAAGTGGGATTTGTTTATTGCATTATTTGATGGATATTTATTGAGTGCCTGCATGTGTCAGACCCTCTTCTAGGTGCTGGGGGTACAGCAGTGAGCAAAAATGAAAAGAAATTGCTGCCTTCCTGGAGCTGACATTCTAATGACAAATGAAAGATAATAAAAAGCAAAATAAATCATTTAGTGTATAAAATAGCATGTGCAGTATGCTACCAGTTTTCTTTTTCTTTTTACTTTTTTTTTTTTTTTTTTTTTTTTTTTTTTTTTTTTTTTTTTTCCTTTGTTTTTTTTTTTTTGGCACATTCTGTGCCCAATGAAGCCTCAAACTCTTGGGCTCAAAGGCTCCTCCTGTCTCAGCCTCCCAAGTAACTGGAACTACAGATGCACACCACTACACCCAACTAATTTTCAAAATTTTTTGCAGACAGGGTCTTACTCTGTTGCCCTGGCTAGTCTTGAACTCCTGGCTTCAAGCAGTCCTCTCACTTCAGTCTCCCAAAGTGCTGGGATTACAGGCATGAGCCACTACACCTGGTCCTGATACCATTTTTTCTGAGTGTGTATATATATATTGAAAATGTCTGGAAAGATTTAAGTTCATAGTGGTTATCAGAATGGTGGGGACTTTTTTTTGACTTTGTATGTCTTATTCCTGTAGTTTTTTGAGTGAGTATTCTTTTTAAATCATATGAAAATGATTTTTATTTTGACAAAAATAAAATGGCAAAAGTTTATTTTTAAAAGTTTCTGAATAAATATTTGCTATTTTCTTCCCTTGAAGAAATTAAAAGATCAATGACTGTCAAGTGGGAAAAAATGTTATGTTGAAGAGCTCAAATGCAAATCCAAACCATAAGGATGTGGGGCAACGGGAACTCTCATTCATTGCTGGTGGGAATGCCAAACGGTACAGCTACTTTGAAAGACAATTTGGAAGTTTCTTACAAAATCAGACATATTCTTACCAGAAGATCTTGCAATTGCACTCCTTGGTATTTACCCAAATGAGTTGAGAACTTATGTTCACACAGAAACTTGCAAAATAATGGTTTTGTTGTTGTTGTTGTTGTTGAAAGAGATTCTCTCTCTGTCACCACTCTGGAGTACAGTGGCACCATCTCAGCTCACTGCAACCTCTGCCTCCCGGGTTCAAGAGATACTTCTGCTGCAGCCTCCCGAGTAGCTAGGTTTGCTACTTAAAAACAAAACAAAACAAAACAAAACAAAAAAACAGAAAATAACAAAGTGTTGGCAAGGATGTGGAGAAATTGGAATCATTGTGTACCACTGTTGGTGGAAATGGAAAATGATGTGGTCCCTATAGAAAACAGTTTGGTGCTTCATCAGAAAAGTAAAAAGAAAATTACCGGCCAGGCATGGTGGCTCAAGCCTGTAATCCCAGCACTTTGGGAGGCCGAGCCAGGTGGACTCCTCATGCAGTCAGGAGTTTGAGACCAGCCTGGCCAACATGGTGAAACCCTGTTTCTACTAAAGATACAAAAAATTAGCTGGGTGTGGTGGCACGTGCCTGTAATCCCAGCTACTCAGGAGGCTGAGGCAGGAGAATCATGTGAACCAGGGAGTTGGAGGTTGCAGTGAGCTCAGATTGCGCCACTGCACTCCAGCCTGGCGCCAAGGCAAGACTCCGTCTCAAAAAAATAAAAATAAAAAAAAAGAAAGAAAATTACCAAATTGTCCAGCAATTCCATATCTGGGTTTATACCCAAAAGAAGTAAAAGCAGGGTCTCAAAGAGTACACCCCTGTTCATAGTGGCATGAATCACAATAGCCAGGAAGAGAAAGGACTTCAAGTGTCACTCAATAGATGAATAGATAAACAGAATGTGTTATATAGATATAATGAAATATTATTCAGCTTTAAAAAGGAAGGAGCTGATGCCTATAATCCCAGCACTTTGGGAGATTAAGGCAGGAGGATCACTTGAAACCAGCCTAGGCAACATATTGAGACCCACCCCCACCTCTACAAAAATTAAAATTTTTAAAAAATTAGCTGGGTGTGGTGGACCATGCCTATAGTCCTAGCTGTTTGGAAGACTGGGGCAGGAGCATTGCTGAAGCCCAGGAGTTTGGGGCTGCAGTGAGCTATGATCAGGCATGAACACCAGGCTGGGTGACAAAGTAGGGCCCTGTCTCTGAAAAATAAAATTAGATAAATACAAAGCAAGGAAATTTTGACACATGCTACAGCATGGATGAACTTTGAGGACACTGTATGATTCCACTCTTAAGAGGTACCTAGAGTTGTCAGATTCAGAGACAGAAAGTAGAAGAGCAATTGCCAGGGTCTGGGGGAAGGGAAAGTGAGGAGTCATTTAATTCATACAGTTTCTGTTTTGCAAGATGGAAAAGTTCTGGAGACTGGTTTTACAACAATGTGAATATACTTGATAGCACAGAACCCACTGGGCGTTCATGCCTGTAATCCCAGCACTTTGGGAGGCTGAGGTAGGTGGATCACCTAAGGTCAGGAGTTCGAGACCAGCCTTGCTAACATGGCAAAAACACCATTTCTACTAAAAATACAAAAAGTAGCTGGACGTGGTGGCAGGTGCCTGTAATCCTAGCTACTCAGGAGGTTGAGGCAAGAGAATCTCTTGAACCCAAGAGGTGGAAGTTCTAGTGGGCAGAGATCGCTTCATTGCATTCCAGCCTGGGTGACAGGAGTGAAACTTTGTCTCAAAAAAAATTTTTTAAGTACAGAATCATATTTTTAAATATGGTTAATATTGTAAATTTTATGTTATATGTGTTTTCCACAATTACAATTTTTTTAAGTTAAAATGTAGAAAAAGAAGTGCCCAGCCTTCCTAAGGATGTTATAAAACAGACGCTAAATAGAAAAGACATTTGATTAAACTTCGTAAGGTAAATGCTACCAGACAAAATCGAAAGGCAAATGTTAAACAGGTGGGAAAATATTTGCAACACTTGTGATAGATAAAAGGCTAATAATATTACTAATATAATATACAAAGATATCTTATAACTCAAGAAGATAAAAGTGAACAATCAAATTGAAAAAAAAAAAAAGAAAAAAACAGGAACCAGCCATTTTCAGAGAAGTTTGGGCACAGTGGCTCACACCTGTAATTCTAGCACTTTGGGAGGCCAAGGCAGGCAGATCGCCTGAGGTCAGGAGATCCAGACCAGCCTGGCCCACATAGCAAAACCCCATCTCTATGAAAAAAAAAAGTACAAAAATTAGTCAGGCATGGTGGCGCACACCTGTAATCCCAACTACTTGGGAGGCTGAGGCATGAGAATCGCTTGAACCCAGGAGGCAGATGTTGCAGTGAGCCAAGGTCACACCACTGCACAGAGGGAGACTGTCTAAAAAAAAAAAAAAAAAAAGAAGAAGAAGAAAAGTTAACCCAAGACAAACATATTCATTCTCATTTGTTACCACATAATTTTAACTTTTAATTTTAGGCTGGGTGCAGTGGCTCATGCCTGTAATTCCAACAATGTGGGAGGCTGAAGCTGTTGGATCACTTGAGGCCAGGAGTTCGAGACCAACCTGGTCAACATGATAACACCCTGTCACTTAAAAAAAAAAAATTAGCTGGGCAGGGTGGTGCATGCCTGTAATCCCAGCTACATGGAGGCTAAGGCAGGAGAATCACCTGAGCCCAGGAAGTCAAGGCTCTAGTGAGATGTGATTGCACCACCGCACTCCAGTCTGGGCAACAGAGTGAGACCCTGCTTTAGTAATAATAATAATTTTGAAACAAGAAGATGTTCTTGTTTCTCCTTCCCGATTAGGAAACAGTTAAAAGATGGATAATTGCCAATGTTCCACATGGTTCATCTGGACACAAGGAGAGCCAGACGAGCAGAGTGGTTCATTTGGACAACTGCCCACTCAAGGAAACAACACAAGATGTGAAAACCTAGTTTGTATATTTTCTTCTTTTTTTTTTTTTTTAACCATTGCATATATTACTTTTGTAATTGGGGAAAAAAACAAAACAGTTCTAAGGTGGCCAGTCATATGAAAATTGACATGTTTCTAAATGTAATAAACAAATTCAATGCCCTAAAAAAAAACAAACAAAAAAAAACCATGTTAATGCTAACTGTCTGAAATAACATGAAGAGGGAGGTGGTCTCATACTCTCTTGGCAGGAGTGTAAATTGGTATAAATTTTTGAAAGAAAATTTGGCAGTTTCCATCAATATTTCACATATGCTAACTTGATGAAACAATTCCACTTTAACAAATTTACCATATGAAAATACTTCCACATGTGCACAAAGGCACATGTACAAAGTTTTATTAATGTTAGCAGTGTTTGCATAAGAAAAAATAACTGGAAATGACTCAAGAGCCCATCATAGGATATTGGTCAAATAATTTATGGTATATCCCTACTATGGAAAACTATGCAAGGGTTTAAAAAATTATATGAACTGATTTTCAAAGACATTCAACAGTATTATTAAGAGAACATGACAAGTTTCAGAACAGTTGTAAAAACATATGAAATGACATAATCCCATTTTTGTAAAATAATATTAAAATGTTAGAAAAAAATCTGGAGAAAAATTATTTTTTAAATAGATATTCTGTTGCCATTAACAGTGGCCTTCTCTGACTTAGGTCACTTAGGGCTAAGTGGGATTATTGTGAACACTTG
>NW_016107714.1:152656-160585 GCF_001604975.1 Cebus imitator
TCAGCCTCCCGAGTAGCTGGGACCACAGGAGTGTGCCACCATGCCCAGCTAATTTTTGTATTTTTAGTAGAGATGGGATTTCACCATGTTGGCAGGATGGTCTCGATCACTTGACCTCGTGATCTGCCCACCTTGGCCTCCCAAAGTGCTGGGATTACAGGCGTGAGCCACCACGCCTGGCCACATTTTTGTATTTTTTGAATTTTTTGCATTGAATTTTTAAAACCAGAAAAAAATGTTAAATATAAAAAACCGAGTACCTGATGTAACCTCCCCCACCTCTGATCACCCCCTAAGCATGTCCTCAGAGCTTCAGTTTATTCAGTTTATTCAGTCCCTGCTTTCTGGTCTCTGGGCTGTTTGGAGCCTAGATCACAACCAGTGCCTTTTTGTTGTTTATCGGCTGGCTGTGCCAACTAAGAGGTGACTATCCATAAGGGCAAGGTGTTCCCATCTGCACCCTGACCTTGGTGCTGAGTGATTAGAAGAAAGCTCATCTGTGAAGCAACCCTTACATGGAGAAGGGAATGGATGCCCCCTCTGGACCCATGATCAGGTCAAGGGAGATTGGCACCCTGTCCTTGCTCTGGCCTCATTCCCACACAAGAAGAGAGAATCAGACATGGAGGCTTATGATCCTGTCACTTGGTGTTGAGCTACCTGCCTTGGCCAGTTGGCACTGAGAGCTCTCTGTCCATGCTGGGACAGCTCACACCTCATCTACTGCCGCCTTCTATGCAGCACAGCTCCAGAAAGGGAGTCCTCTTCCCTCCAGAATCCCCAGTGAGGGCTTTTCCAGGAACTTGAAAGGCTTAGGAAGCTTCCCACAGGGCACTTAAGCACTAAACACACAGGCCAGTGGTCAAATGATGAGTAAATGAACCTCACAATGACAACAGTGTTCCTTCTCCACAGGGAACAACTGCAGGTCATCATGCAAAGCCTTTTTTAATCTTTCCTCTGGGCTGTCTCAGCAGAGGACACTCCTCATTCACACCTCATCCTGCATCAATTTTCAGTTACTGAGGAAGCCAGACCTGCACCAAGCCATTGCACCAGGCCACCCCAAACCACCTGGAACTCCCAGTGCACTTAGCAGGTATGCAAAGCATGCTTCTTCTGTGGAAGTGGGGGTATCCTGGGCAGCAGGTGGGGAAAGTTTGAGAAACAGAGATGGCTGAGGCCCACTCCCAGAGTTTCTGATTCAGTAGGTCTAGGTGATACCTGAGAATCTGCATTGTGAGCACACTGCCATGTCATGCTGTTGCTGTGTTCTGGTGGTACCCGTGCTTTGGGAACCTCTGTGTTGAAGATGGAACAGGAACGCAGTCAGGAAGCTGTGCCCCACTCCAGGCCATATAGGAGTGGAGCCTGAGGTAGTGCAGGCCAGCAGGGATGGAGGGGAGGACCCAGAACTGAGGGCATTTCTGATGGGGAGAGCACCAGGCTGTGGCACCCAGGTGGTTGTGGGAGCATGAGGGAGAGAGAGGGTTCTCAACTGGCTGATTAGACTGACTGGCTTCTAGCTTAAAGGGCTGAGGGGACTGACTCACAGGTTGGTAACCCAGGAGGCACAGCAGCTTTAAGGGTAGGTAAGAAGGGTTCAGTTTTAAACAGTATGAGTTTAAAGAGCTGGAGAGTCATCTGGATTGGGATGTCCAATAGGCAATTGATCATTTTAGTCTGGATCAGGGTGAGGGATGGACACCATGGGAAGGTGGAGTTGAAAGTAATACCACAGAACTGGTAGCTGATAATGTGGGAAATGAACTAGCTACCTAAGGAGAGTATATGAATTACACAAAGAAGAACAAGAACCAGCCGGGCAAGGTGGCTCACGCCTGCAATCCCAGAACTTTGGGAGACCAAGGCGGAAGGATTGCTTGAACCCAGGAGTTCAAGAGCGAGACCCTGTCTAATTAAAAAAAAAAAGAAGAAGAAGAAGAAGTAGAAGCTCAAGAACCACAGGACTGTGGAAAATCCTATAGACCGGGAGTCTTGTTAGGTGTGCCTCAATCCTGAAGCAGGTCCCTAGGTCTGTAATTCTCTATATTTAGAGACTGGTAGAGGAAATCCAGGAAGGAGCCAAGAGAGAATGAAGTTCCACAGGAAGCTTAAGGTGTCCTGAGACCCTCAGAGAATTCAGCCCAGGGGTTAGGAGCTTGTGGCAAGGTGCAACAGGTGAGAAGGGCACACAGGATTTCTTTCCTGGGTGCAGATGGCATTTCCCCTCAGCTTTCATTGGTCCCAGGCTCGTGCCAGACAAGGCACAATTGCACCCGTTTTGGGGACAGTGCCTGGGACACCCAGGCAGACCAGGGGCAGCATGCGGCAGGGCCTGAGGAGAGAGGTGTGGACAGAGGAGGCCCACTGCCATTCTTGGTATGGTTCTCACTCCAGGAGCACAGCTGCATCTGGTCTCACTCTGGGAAGCTTATAAGGCCTGATGTGAGTTTTGTTTATGCAAGTGCAGCATAAAAGGAACAAATCTACCAGCACCGGGGCTGTTGCCACTGAGTCCTTTTGCATACATTTTTCAAATGATAATTCACTCTATCCACCCCCCCTTCCCTACCCCCAAGGCGATTTATTGAAAAAACCACCTTATATGGTAATATTGCTAACACACCGTCAGCTGGCCTTTTTAGGGACTTTGTTTAAAGAAGATCCGCCTCTGGGGTTTTATATTGCTCTGGTATTCACGCCAAAGACACACCAGCCCTCAGTCACTGGGAGAAGAACCTCTCATACCCTCAGTGAGTACTGTACGGCTTTTGCCGTCTCTTCCTTTCCGGGGCTGCCTGGCCTCCTAGTTGCGGGAGGTGCCTTCAGATTGGCCTGGCTTCTGTGACGCTGGTCCAGATCACACGCCAGGGCCCTTGGTGGGCAGTGGCACCTGCGAGCATACTGTGGCCTGCTGGGAAAAGGCATCTCTGGCCATGGGACATCCTGGGGCAGGGGCAGCTTGGAACTGTGCTCCCTGCCTCAGACTGGGGACTGGTGGGATATAATGCCTGCAGATTCTACTAGCCCTGCTCCTCAGGGCCAGTGCAGATCCACACCCTGATGTCCTTTGTCTCGGGTCAGAATGTCTGGGAGGCTGTTTTAGGGGATCAGATACTTTGCAGAAAAACAGCTTCTTTTCAGAATATTTGAGTCAAAGCCAACAGTGGTTCTGGTGCCTGTGAGCGGTTTAGTCCCTGAAATGTCTGTGCTGGGAGTGGGAGGGTCTTTTCTTCAGTTCCCATGTGGGTCTTTCTCTGTCTTTTGATTTGTGCTTGACTGAGGAGAATGGAGGGGTTTTGCAGTCCTTGAAGGCTCTAGGATCATTGGGGGATGGGGAAAATCCCACTTGCCCTGTAGCATCATGAGGTTTTAGGGTAGAAGGAACTTGGAACCCGTCTAGTTCATTCTTCTCTGATGAGGCTATTGAGGCCTAGAGACATTCAGCCACTCATCCAAAAGACTCACACCCAACTGCGAAACAATTTACGGATGTCATTACTCCCCACAACCCACCCAACACACAGACACACATGCACAAAGAATTAAGAGGAAGATGAGACTAAGGGGCCACTTCCACGTTCAGCATCAGAATTCACTAGCATCTCTTCACAGATGAGGCAGGCTGGTGTGGCAGTGCAGGCCTTGAAGGCAAACTGCCAGGCTAACCAAGTTACTGAGCGACCTCAGTTTCCTCACCTGTAAAATGAGGGCAAGAATAATATCTACTTGGCGATGGTGTGAGGATTAAATGAGAGAATGCATATACACAGCACTCAGCTCAAGGCTGTCAGGGCCCGACCTGAGTTCTCAAACTTTAAGAATCACCTGGAGGGCTTGTTAAAACACAGATTGCCCTATTCCCCACCCCATATTCTGATTCCAGTAGGCCAAGATCAGGCCTGATAACTGGGAATTTCTAACAAGCTCCCAGGTGATGCTGAGGCTGCTGGTCTGGGAAGACACTGTACAGGGAGGCTCTAAGTGCTCACTTCGATTATTGAATGTGGGTTTGGACTCTAATACAAACCCTTGGGCTGAAAATAGGCAGAGCTTCCTGTGACAGATGGATGGGTCCTGGAGAAAGTGCAATAAGCAGTAAAATGCTACATGCCAGGCCTGAGAAAACAGGAAGGGCAGTGTGACATCATGACCTTGGGGTGAGATAGCTTTCCTCTTTCCTCTTCCACATTCTGCCAACATTTACTGAGCACTTATTGTGGACCAGGCACTATCCCTGCTCCTTAGGGACAGTGGAGGGGCTTCTGCAGTTACTGGAAGAGACAGATAAACAGATGAGAACCATGGAGCAAATAAGTACATGAAAGGGGTAAAGGCCAGAAGGAGCCCATCACTCAGCCCAGGAGTTATCAGGGAAGACTTCCTGAAGGAAGAGGTGCTTGAGCTGGGTACTGAAGTAAGGTAGTCCTGGTAAAGAGGAAGCATGGCTTTTGGGACTCAGGTGGCTCAACTCCACTGAATTTAGATGGCAAGGCAGGAATCAGATAAAACTAAATTCAGAGAGGTCAGCAGGGTTGGATTACAAAGGCTTTAGACTCTGAAGGATCAGGCTATGGGGAGCCACAGAAGGGTTTTCTAGAGGGTGTCTGTTGAAGGGGCTGCTTTGGCAGCTATAAGGAGAGTGGACTGGAACAGGGCAAGAGTGCTACTGCACCATGTGGTGGTCCCGAGCTGGTGGCATGAGTGGTGTGGAGATAGAAGTAAGAGAGGCTGGTGATAGGTTGGGAGTGAAGAGGGTGGCACCAGGGCATAGGGCGTGGGCACAGGGTGGGTGGTGGGAGTCTCTGAGGGCAGCTCCAGGCAGAGGCTGGTGATGAGGAAAGCAGCCCTAAAGGTGTGGAGTTGGGGTGCTGGTGGGTTGAGGGGCAGATACACAGCAGGCTCTGCAGGTCTAGAGCGCAAGAGAGGGGTCTGGATAGGAGTGGAGCCAAGGGAGTGAATGGGAGTCTGGGTAACAGCCAGAAGAGAGGGCATCCACGACAAATGCTGGAGGATCCAAAATATTACTCAGCAGAGTTGTGTTTAATTGAACTCATGTGTGTGTATGAACCCAGTGACGATACCCCAAAGTTAATTAGAGGGGCTTTTAGAGTTTTCCACCATGGCAGTGTTTTTCATAGATGATTTCTCCCTGCCAGGGTTTCTGATGGTTTGTATATATGTGTAGGCAAATAATGAAAGGCAGAGAGGCAGCTGCTTACATGACACTTGAAGCTCTCACCCAAAAACTTGTCCCCAACTATTGTTTGAAATCTCATCATCGCACAGGCCTTCCTTTTAGGCTTAACATTTTCTGTCAGAATGAAAATGTCTTTGAGAACTGACATAAATTCAATTTTCAATAGTCATTGATGTGTGAAATGGATCATTCACTTCCTTTCAATATGACAGGCTTCATCCTGGGAGCAAGTTTTGATGGAGAAGAGTAAGAAAGATTAATAAGAATTATTATTCTTTGCAGCCCTTGACGACAGGGGTTGAGAAACTTTTTCTGTAGAGGCCCAGATGGTAAATATTTTAGGCTTTCAGAGCCTGAAGGTCTCTGTCACAAGGGCTCAATTCTATCGTTGCAACAAAAGCAGCCATAGATAATATGAAAGTGAATGGGTGTGGCTGTGTTTCGGTAAAACTTTATTTATTCGACTCTGAGATTTGAATGTCATATAATCTCCATGGATCATGAAATATTATTCATCTTTTGCTTTTTTCTCAACCATTTGAACATATAGGGCTGGGCGCAGTGGCTCCCACCTGTAATCTCAACACTTTGGGAGGACCACTTGAGGCCAGGAGTTTGAGACCAGCCTGGGCAACATAGCAAGACCCTGTCTCTACAAAAAATTTTTTTGAGATTAGTAGAATGTAGTGGCCATGCCAGCCACATGCCTGCCATCCCAGCTACTAGGGAGGCTGAGGAGAAAGGATCCTTGAGCTCAGGAATTCAAGCCTGCAGTGAGCTGGATGGTGCCGCTGCACTCAATGCCTACATGACAGAGTGAGGCCCTATCTCTCAAAAAAAAAAAAAAAAAAAAAAAAAAAAAAAAAAAAAAAAAAAGGAAAGACAAAAAAAAAAAAAAAAAAAAAAAAAGAATGAAAGAAAGAAAAAGAATAAAAACATTCTGAGATATGGGTAATACAGAAACAGGCAGAGTTTGCCTACCCTGATTTACAGTGTCTGTGGCACCTTCATTTCCATTCCATTATCTTGTGAGATAGACACCATCATTTCCATTTTCTAGTGGAGGAAACTAAGGCCCAGGAAAGGACGAAGGGACTGGGCTGTGGAAGGGGGTGCCAGGAGGGAGAAGAGGGTAAAGGAAGGAGCAGTGAGAGGAGTTCCAGAGCCAAACTTGTCTCCTTGCAGGTGCTGGGGAGGGTGGATTTTAACAGCTCTGCCCTCACATTGAGTTTGGGGTGGCCAGGGAGACAGGTGAATGAGCAAATGACTTGCACTCATTTTGTCTTTGGTTTCTGGCCACCTTTGGGGCAAGGGGAATAAAAGCTTCATTCCTGAGTCAGTGCGAGCTTCAATGAAGCCCAGCTGTCGTTCATGCTGAAAGAGCTAGAACAACTCTCTCTGCTCCCTGCCAGCATGAAGCGGTTGTGACCCCAGGAAACCACAGTGACTTTGGCCCTGGTTCAGCTGACATGCTCGAGTCTAGCCACAAATTACCAGAAAGCAGCTGAGGAAAGTTTAGAATTTCTCCTGGCAGAGACGGTCCAGGAGTCTAGCTCCAGGGTAAACTCCTTCCCAGAGCAGCGTGGGGCCCTTTAGAAGCTCAGCTCCACCAGCCCTCCCCTGCTTTCCCTACCCTCACTTTGCGCTGGGTTTTGCCTTCAAAACAGTGGACTCCAAGCCGCCTCAAGTGCTGCAGAACAGCGTTGTTGACAGCTTCAAGTCGCCTTGTGGCTTGTCTCAGCTGCTGCTCTGCATTGGAAACAAAGTCCCAGACTCTCTCTCTTTCTGTGTGTGGGAAATGCCAGAGTGAGGTTGGGGAGAGAGACAAAAGGGCTCATTGAAAAGCCAGACAGGCTTAAACTGCAAGTTACACAGGAGAGAGGGACGCTGAGGGGACCCTAGAGGGAGACAATCACGGAGTACAGCTTTGCCTCTTTGGCTACTTCCTCACTTTGGCGGTTGCTTTTCCCTCAAGGTGGACCACCTGCTAGAACAGGGCAACACTGCCGTTCACTGGCCAGCTTGGTGAGAAAACTGTGCCATGTGACTGTAAGTCAGGCCCTTGTGATGGAACCATCATGAGGCTGGAGAGTGGGGACTTGCGGATCCTAGGGGCAGCGCACACCAGCTGTGGGAGGGGGACCCTCATATGGCGAGATTGTCATTCAGCATTTATTGAACACCTACTGTCTTAATCCATGTTTGCTGCTACTACAGAATATGTGAGACTGGGTTATTTATAAACAACAGAAATTTATTTCTCAAAGTTCTGGAGGCTGGGAAGTCCAAGATCAAGACACCAGCAGATTCAGTGTCCGTCTGGTGAGAGCCCAGAGTCTGCTTCCAAGATGGCGCCTTGTTGCTGTGCCCTCATGTGGCAGAAGGGCAAGAGAGAGCAAGAAGGGACCAAATTAGCCCATATATATATATATATATATACATAAATTCCTGAGGAGGTCATTAATCCATTCAAGAGGGCAGAGCCCTCCTGTTAAAATAGGTCACTAAATTTCAACATGAGTTTTGAAGGGGACAAACATTCAGGCCATAGCGCCGTCTATGTGTTAAACAGCCAGTTAGGTGTTGGGGCTGTAAAAGTAAACCCAGGGGCCGGGCGCGGTGGCTCAAGCCTGTAATCCCAGCACTGTGGGAGGCCGAGGCGGGTGGATCACGAGGTCAAGAGATCGAGACCATCCTGGTCAACATGGTGAAACCCCGTCTCTACT
>NW_016107714.1:160710-167125 GCF_001604975.1 Cebus imitator
AAAAAAAAAAAAGTAAACCCAGGCATGGCCCTGGCACAGGAGGGACTCCATTTCATAGACAGAAAAGAACATAGACCCTTTTGTTTTAGGGTGTTTGCTGCCAACAGCTCTGGAGAGACAGGCTGAAGCAAAAACACCAAACATGGAGAAGTTATGACGGTGCCCCCAAGTAGCAAGGAAGGCACATCTCAGGCTTGGGAAGTGTCCTCAGTGGGCGCCAGGCTGGCCTCTCCCAGCCTCTTCTCAGTGAGGGGATCTCTGGCTAAGTTCTTTACCTTCTCCGAGATTTGGTTTCCAAATCTATGTAATAGAATTAAAGAAATCTTCTCTCAGGGCTGTTTTGAGGATTAAATAGATAATATATGTGGAAGACTCCATGTTTTTATTAAAAATCCATTTTTACCAAAAATGGAAACACTGAACATACTGCTGTTTCACCTACCAAAGAAACTTGCACTTTTTCTATTGCATTAAATATTTTATGCTCCTTCCTTCCAGCAATTAGTTTACAAGTCAACTTATTTATTATTCAGTAACTTTTTTTGATATTGAGATTGTTACTAATTTTGATCATTTTAAACAAAGGTGTGAAAAACAGGCCAAATCTTTTCATTCACCCATGACTGTTTCACAAAGATAGATTCTTAAAAGTACTTTTGTGGAGTCAAAAGGTATGTACATTTAAGGCTTTTAATAAGTATTTTCAAATTCCCTTTCAGAAAAGTAGTACAATTTGACACTCACCAGCAGTGAATGTGAAGCCACTTCTCCATACCTTTGCCAGCAAGGGTGGCCCCAAGAAACACACACAGTACCCCAGCTAAGGGCAGAGGTAGCTTTTATCCTGCCATGGCATATTGCTGAGAGTCGACAAGACACCAAGTCCTGCTCACAGAGGCTAAACAAGAGCGTTCATAGTTTGGTTATTGAAACCGACAATATAGGAATTCATATTCATTTTATCACATTTAACCTTGGCTGTGTGTGGTGGCTCACTTTTAGCACTTTGGGAGGCTGAGACAGGAGAATCACTTGAGCCCAGGAGTTCAAGGCCAGCTTAGGCAACAGAGGGAGACCCTGTCTCTACAGAATTTTTTTTTTAAATCAGCCGGGCATGGTAGGGCATGCCTGTAGTCCCAGCTGCTTGGGAGACAGTTGAAAAGATAGCTTGGGCTCGGGAGGTCGAGCCTGCAGTGAGCTGTGTTCTTGCCACTGTACTTCAGCTTGGGTGACAGAGCAAGACCTCATCTCAAAAAAAGAAAAAAAAAGCTTGTTTGATTCAGCTCATTTTCTCTGCTTTTTGAGATCTTCTTGGATTTTTTTATTCTTTCACCCAATGTATTTAACATTACTCTCTCTTCCAGCTGTTTTATCTGAAAACTTGATCAACCTGTGCTTTATATTTTCATCCGATTCATTTATAAAAATGTCACATGAGAAAGGATCAAGAGTAGAGCCCTGTCTCCTCACTGACACTGACTGAGGCAGCTGCAAATACACCTAATTGTATTTTTGCTTAGCATGTGGCTGTATCAAGAAGGATATCCTATTCTGAACTCTGTGGGCTGGTTTAGAGAGTAAGGACTCATCACTGGGGCCATGGGAGACATAAGGATCAACAGAGAGAGAGGCAAAGCTGGATTTAAGAAGTCACAGCAGGCCTCTCCCCTAGTGTGAGCCCTGCTTTGAACATAACTGGGAAAGGCTTCCTTTTAGTCTTCAAATTGTTTGTTTGTTTGTTTGTTTGTTTTGAGGCAGAGTCTTGCTCTGTCACCCAGGCTGGAGTGTAGTGGCGTAATCTCAACTCCCTGCAACCTCTGCCTCCCAAGTTCAAGCAATTCTCTGCTTCAGCCTCCCAAGTAGCTGGGATTACAGGCACCCGCCACCACAGCAAGCTAATTTTTATATTTTTAGTAGAGACAGGGTTTCACTGACTTCGCCAAGCTGGTCTTGAACTCCTGACCTCATGATCCACCCGCCTCGGCCTCCAAAAGTGCTGGGATTACAGGCGTGAGCCACCACGCCTGGCCTTAGTCTTCAAATTGTTAACAAGCTTCTGCTCAGTCTCTGCCTAGCCTTCAGACCTCGCGTTCTTAGGCCTGTGGTGCTGTCTCCTCTTTGCTTCGGTCATGGTCTTCTCTGTTCAGCTTCTGCACAAGGCCATGTGGGGCCCAGGTCACAGGTTTCAGAAGTTCCCCTCTCCCTGCTCCATGGCACAGCCACTTGCAGTCCCATATTCCAGATAAATCTTCAGCCGGCCTTCTCTTTCTGTGCCTGGCACCTCTCTCTCTGGACTTTTGGAAGTTTGCCTCCCTGGCTCCTCAGCTGGGGCCTTCCCCGCTTCTGCCCCACCCCACTGGATCCTCCCAGGGGAGGAGGAAATCCGAGGCTCTGGTGCTTCTCCTTCATCACCAAATGCCAGGAATTTGTCAGATGTTGCTTGTAACTCAAAAGAAAGAAAGAGAAAGAAAAAGATGAAGGAAGAAAAAAAGGGAGAAAAAGAGAAAGAAAGAATGTGTGCAGCAGATGTTGGGAAAGTTAATTTCTTCATTAGTTTGCATCCATCCTAACTCAGATCTCAGCATGGGGGAGGGAATTCTCTGTTGTCCCCATCTGTCGAGGCAGCAGTGAGTCCCATGGTGGAGTCCCTTCTTTTCCTCTCTCCTCCCAGAGTGCCCCTTCCTCGTCAAGGTGCTTCTACCCTTAGAAGTGTACATTTCACCTATGTATAACCACTGCCTATTTTTTTCTTTAGTGATATGTTACGCTATTGAATTTTAATTATATAAGCTATATGCAAATGCAGCTTCCTTGTAAAAAAAAAACAAAACTAAAATATTGTAGATATAACCCAGCACTTCCCCTCCCAGTTCCTCTCCACACTCCCAGAGGTAATCATGATGATCAGTTTGCTAGGTGTCCTTCCAGAACTTTTAGCCTCTTTCTTTGGCTTATAGATGGCCACCTTGTCACTGTGTCCTCCCATAGCCTACCCTCTGCATGCATCTGGATCCTAATTTCCTCTTCTTATAAAGACACCCATCCTACTGGAGTAGTCATATTGGATGACAGCCATATTACATTAATCTCATTTTAACTTAATTACCTCTTGAAAGACCCTATCTCCAAATACAGTCACCTTCTGGGTACTGGGGGTTAGGACTTCAACATGAATTTTTTGGGGGGGACACAATTCTCAGTTCAGGGTAGAGGGAGGAGGTTCAACTGCCAGAGAGTGGGAGGCTAAGCCCATGCCTGTCCCTCCTGGAAATGTGCCCTGGTTGCAGATAGAATCAGGCCCCAAAGGCAAGAAACTGTCTCCAAACTGATTTGACAAGTGGCTGACTAGTTCTTTTCTCCCCCAAACCCCAAGGTGCTCCAGTCCCCAGCTCACTCGGCCACACACACCATGTGTGAAGAGGAGACTACTGCGCTTGTGTGTGACAATGGCTCTGGCCTGTGCAAGGCAGGCTTCGCAGGAGATGATGCCCCCCGGGCTGTCTTCCCCTCTATCGTGGGCCGCCCTCGCCACCAGGTGTGTGTGCATCCAGATGCCAGGCTTTGAGCCACTAGGAGTAAGCACTGCACTGTGGATACTCCGCTGAGCTGGGGGTTAGGGTTAGGGGAGTGTGTGTGTGTGTGTGTGTGTGCGTGCGCATGCACACCAGGTGTAGGGAGTTCTTTTCTTATTAACTGATAGAGCAGGACCCTTTAAATGGAAATATCCAGTGCCAAAACCAGTATCCATCAGGCACACAATGACACCATTACACCCAGCTTAAATTTGGGAGTTTGCTAGGTTTGGAAAAGTTAAATTGTATGCAATTGAACAAGCCTCTTACCTTCAAGAAATCTGCACTTTGTGAAGAAATACATATAACTGACCAGAGATCATGGGCTATAATAGAGGCAAAATATTTCACAGGAAGGGGAAGGCATCCCAGAAAAAGGAATACCTGAGAATTAGAAGGATTTCAGCAGGTGGAGAGAATAACAAAGATTTGGAGATCTAAAAGTGCAGGCACAGGGGATTTGAGGAGGGTAAGTGTACAAGTGTGTGTGTGTGTGTGTTTGTGTGTGTGTCTGTGTGTAGTAGGATGAGGGGAAGAAATATATGGGTGTGGCTTGTTTTATCTTGAAAAACAACATTGAAGAGAAAGAAGAAAGGCCAACCCACAAGAAATCCTCCACCTTCTCTTCCTGTCACCTCCATACTCACTGGTGTCTGCTCCATTCTGTCTCCTGCTATCCTGTTTCCAGGGGAAGAAAGGCTATGTTTTCCATCCTCATCCTTCAGAGACCTTCAAGTACCTGAATCTCTCTGTGTGGAGCCCTCAGCCAATTCATTTCTCTTCTCTTTGCATTGCAGGGTGTGATGGTGGGAATGGGCCAGAAAGACAGCTACGTGGGGGATGAGGCTCAGAGCAAGAGAGGGATCCTAACTCTCAAATACCCCATTGAACACGGCATCATCACCAACTGGGATGACATGGAGAAGGTATCTGTAGACTCCCCCTTAATAAGCCTGCTTTAATGATCACCCGTCAGACCCTCATATCCATAGGCCACTGTGCTCTGTCAACTCTCCCCCTAAAATGCTTCTCACTTCTGTCTTTCCTTTCTTTTCAGCCCCACAACCATTTCTCCAACCTAGGCTGCCAACATCTCTCCCTGGACTACTACAATGGCTTCCTGGCTGATTTCTTGGTCTCTTGCCCTCATTCACCAAATTAATTCTCTACACTGCTGCAAAGCTGATCTTTCTAAACACAGGTCAGCTCATGTCACTCACCTCCTCAGAAATCTTCAGTAGCTCTTTATTAACCAACAATGGGTTCCTAACTCCCTGTCTTGGTATCAGGGGACATGTCCCCACCTAATCCCCACCATCATCTTTTCCTGCAATATTTACTCAGGCCAGTGCTCACCCCTTCTTTAAAATGCTGGCACTGGCCGGGCGCGGTGGCTCACGCCTGTAATCCTAGCACTTTGGGAGGCCAAGGTGGGTGGATCACCTGAGGTCAGGAGTTCACGACCAGCCTGGCCATCATGGTGAAACCCCATCTTAAAAAAAAAAAAAAAAGAAAGAAAGAAAGAAAAAGAAAAAAAAAGAAAAAAAAATGCTGGCCCTGCCTCAAGAGAGGCAAACAGCCATCTTTCATTTTTATCTTCCCTGTCATGACTTCACATAGGTGAATTGATGCTAGATTATGATGATGAGTCTCCACTGAAAATTTTTAAGTAGAACTCTCTCAGGGTTTCAGAAGTCTTTTTGTTTAAGACAATATGGTGGGGAGGGGGAGAGGAATTTTTAAATGGTGGAGTTCATGATAAACAAACTTATGTGTGCAAAATGCTAATAGAGCCTTTCTAATATTCTTTTGATTAACCTGCTGAGAGTTGGCTAGGAGTTGTTATTTCTGCAATGACTGTCTTTGGAAATGTGATATAGGGCTTATTGAGCAGACTATAACTGGAAATGACGAATGTCTATTTGAATTCCTCATTGTAATTCACTTCTACTTTTCGCTAAATCCTAGATTGAGTCACTCGATGTGAGATAAGTGACTGCACATAAAATGCAATAGATTTCATGTTATACAGTGGAGTGGGGAAGAGCACAGACATTAGAGGCAATGGCGGGAAATCCAGGTGCAAATCCCACTCTATAAGTCTTAGTTCTCCCAATTGTAAAGTGAAGATAAAAATACTTTGTGCATTAGGTTGCTTTGGAGATTGAATTAGGTAAATACTTAGTATAATCCCAAGGCACAGAACATACTTATGTGCTCAATAAGTGACACATATGATTCATATTTATCTAACAGTATCTAATCTAAAAACATAATAGGCCGGGTGCCATGGCTTATGCCTGTAATCCCAGCACTTTGGGAGGCTGAGGTGGGTGGATCACGAGGTCAAGAGTTTGAGACCAGCCTGGTCAACATGGTGAAACCCCATCTCTACTAAAAATAAAACAATTTAGCTGGGTGTGGTGGTGGGCACCTCCCAGGTACTCGGGAGGCTGAGGCAGGAGAATCGCTTGACCCCAGGGGCAGAGGTTGCAGAGAGCCAAAATCGTGCCACTGCACCTCTACCCTGGGTGAGACTCCATCTCAAAAACAAAACAAAAAAAACAACCCATAATAGAGGCCAGATGCAGTTTAATCCCAACACTTTGAGAAGCCAAAGCAAGAGGATAGCTTGAGTCCAGCCTGGGCAACATGGTAAGAGCCTATCTCTACAAAATAAAAGTTTAAAAATTCATTGGGCATGGTGACACATGGCTGTGGTCTTAGCTATTCAAGAGGCCGAGGCAGGAGGATCACTTGAGCCCAGGTGGTGGAGGCTGCAATGAACTGTGTTTACACCACTGCACTCCAGCCTCGGTGATAGTGAGACATTGTCTCAAAAA
>NW_016107714.1:167135-172794 GCF_001604975.1 Cebus imitator
GAAAGAAGGAAGGAAGGAAGGAAAACATAATAGACAAAATATTTTATTCACAGTAGTGACAATGTGTGAACTCTAAAGAAACCCTTAAAAATGTATTATGTGCCTTAAGGCTGGGCACAGTGGCTCATGCCTGTAATCCCAGCACTTTGGGAAGCTGAGGCAGGTGGATCACTTGAAGCCAGGAGTTTGAGACTAGCCTGGCCAATTAATATGGTGAAATCCTGTTTTTACTAAAAATACAAAAATTAGCCAGGCATGGTGGTGGGCACCTGTAGTCCTAGCTACTCCAGATGCTGAGGAAGGAGAATCGCTTGAACCCAAAAGGCAGAAGTTTCAGTGAGCCAAGATCGTATCACCGTACTGCAACCTAGGCAACAGAGTGAGACTCTATCAAAAATAAATTTTTTTTTTTAAAAAGGCCTGTGGCCTCAGCCTCCCAAAGTGCTGGGTCAAGAGATCGAGACCATCCTGGTCAACATGGTGAAACCCCATCTCTACTAAAAATACAAAAAATTAGCTGGGCATGGTGGCGCGTGCCTGTAATTCCAGCTACTCAGGAGGCTGAGGCAGGTAAATTGCCTGAACCCAGGAGGCGGAGGTTGCAGTGAGCAGAGATCCCGCCATTGCACTCCAGCCTGGGTAACAAGAGCAACACTCCATCTCAAAACAGAACAAAGCAAAACAAAACAAAACAAAAGGCCTGGGGCAGTGGCTCATGCCTGTAATCTCAGCACTTTGGGAGGCTGAGGTGGGTGGGTCACCTGAGGTCCGGGGTTCGAGACCAGCTTGGGCAAGGGAAACATGGTGAAACCCTGTCTCTACTAAAAATACAAAATTAGCCAGGTATGATAGCGCATGCCTGTAGTCCCAGCTATTTGGGAGGCTGAGGCACAAGAATCACTTGAACCTGGGAGGTAGAGGTTGCAGTGAGCAGAGATTGTGCCATTGCACTCCAGCCTAGGCAACCATGAGCAAAACTCCGTCTCAAAATAAATAAATAAATAACTATATATATATACAGTGCCTTAAAAGAAAAACTGAATTGGGTAAAAGTGTCAAATGTTCTCAAATTAATTTATAGGCTCATTGCATTCCAATAAAAATTATGCAGCATAATTATAAAGTATGTTTGCAGAAATAAATAAGCAAAAATTATGAGAACAAAATGAATTTTAAAAATTATGAAGGAGATATAATATAAATTGTAAAGTTAAAACAATTTGGCACCAGCAAAAAGGTGAAGGGGAAATATATAATAAATGAAACTTCCAACACCAGAGAGGAAGAAAGGACTATTCAACATTCTCTCTGCCTGGGATGCCTTTCACAGAAGCCTCTGGAGACCTTCTTTTGCCCTCAAGGCCCATTTAAATCCCTCAGATAATGAATTACTCTACCTCTTCCTTCATTTAAAATGTGGCTTGTGTTTTTCTTTGTGTTTGTTTTGGTCTTTTTGACCATTTTTCTTCCTTCTGGACTTTGCAACTAAGAATTGGGTACCATGTCTGATTCATATCTGCCCTCAACACACTTACCACCATCTTAGCACAAAACCTGGGGATCTATAAACACATGGGTCCAGTGGCATCAAATGACCCTGTGCCTCACCTCTGAAGAAACCAAAGCTCCACGTTCTTGCTACACTTTGCCCAATCCCTCTGAAAGACTCCTTTTTGGTCGTACTTGATCACTGCAGAGGGAACTGGACACGGGAAGAAATTAACTTCCTCTAAAACAGTGGTTCTTTTTTATTTTTATTTTTGAGACAGGGTTTCACACTGTCACCCAGGCTGGAGTGCAGTGCCATGATCACAGCTCACTGCAGCCTTGACCTCCTGGGATCAAGCAATCCTCCTGCCTCAACCTTCTGAGTAGATGGGTTTAAAGGCAGGCGCCACCATGCCCAGCTAATTTTTTCTTTGTAGAGACAGGCCCCCACTATGTTGCTCAAGCTAAGCAGTGGTTCTTAACCAGGATGATTTTGTTTCCCAAAGGACATTTGGTAATATCTGGAAACATTTTTTATTGTCACAACCGGAAAACTGCTGCTAGCATCCAGTGGGTAGAGACCAGGGATGCCGGTTGGCCCCCCACAACAAAGAATTATCCAACCTAAAATGTCATAGTGCTGCAATGAGAAACGCTGCTTAAAGCACCGGCCTGGCCAATAATAGACGCTGAAAACTGAGCCCAAGTGTCTCTGTCAGATTTTCAGCAGGAGACAGTGTACACTCAGCCGGGCTTTAGAAATTGATTGACGTGTATACTCAGCTGGGGTTTTACAACTGGTTAAATGAATGTCCTACAGAGAAGTGTGCATAGTGTTAAGGCAACTACAAAGGGATGTTGAGGCACTCAAGAACCAGCAACAGAGGAAGCTCTCACACCCCTAAACATGAAGGGGCCAGGTGATGAGGGCAGTGTCATTGGAGCTTAGTGAGAGCTTGAGCTCTGGAAGAGGGGCTGCCCAACAGGAACTGTGCTCATGGAGGGCCACGCCATTGTCAGGAGATATATCCTGACTTCTTTTGCCCTCCTACTTTCCAGTCTCCAGCAGGTATCTTCTATCAGCCAAATATCGCCAGAAGCCAGAAAGCAATGAATACTTGAGTGATGCAATGTGCCTTGCATCACTCCGGGCACAAATGCAGGGGAAAGCCTGTAGTAGAGTGAAGAAGAGGAAAGGTCAAATGGAAATAATAACACATAGGAAATACTGGTTCCAGGTCTGAGTCCTGGGTGGGGCCCTGTTGAGAAGGAATATACCCTTTAAATGTCAATCAGAAATTTCCAGGGCTGACCATTCTCCTCTCCAGATCCACCCCATCCAGTGTAACATGGTGCCACACTCTCCCAGCATGGGAATGTCAATCAGAATTTTCTAGCCATTGTGAGTCTGCCGGGTTCATCTGGCTCTTGTCTCCACTAGATCTGGCACCACTCCTTCTACAATGAGTTGCGTGTAGCACCTGAAGAGCATCCTACCCTGCTCACAGAGGCTCCTCTAAATCCCAAGGCCAACAGGGAGAAGATGACCCAGGTAAGAAGCCAGGAAGACTTGAGCACTGGCACAAGAATGCAACATGGATGCTTGGCCAGATACTTTCTCCCCTTCAAACATCAGTGCAACAGAACTCTTTGAGGACCTCCTATGTCCATAGTCCATGCCAGGCCCTGGGGGAGTGGGCATAGAATAAAGAACTACCAAACTGTCATAGTTCCTGCCCTTAATGAGATTACAAACCATTCTACAGGCCAAGAAGTGCTGTGATTTTTGCCAGATAATCTTTTATTCTTCATTGTCCTTTAAGATCATGTTTGAAACCTTCAATGTCCCCGCCATGTATGTTGCCATTCAAGCTGTGCTCTCCCTCTATGCCTCTGGCCGCACGACAGGTGAGTAATCCTGTAATCCATTCCTTTCCTGACTTCAGGGGAGGTGGGGAAAAGCTGGGGTCTGGCAGAGGCTCCTGCTCAGAAGAATAAAAGGGACGGATGAAGTCCAGGCAAAATCTTGCTTAGGGATAAGAGAAGGCCCATGTGGAATGCCAAATGTGACTCAACCTGGTATAGTTGGAAAAAACATCCAGTGAGAACTGTTTCCTTCACAGTAATCATTCCAGGAGCTTATACACATACAGACATTCCAACAATACTGTAATGTTTCTGCTTCTTGAAGCAGAAAGAGGAGAACCTGTGGTGGTGAAAATGTAAGTGCAGTTACACATTGCTTAATGACAGGGATAGATTCCAAGAAATGTGTGTCATTAGGTGACTTCATCACTGTGGGAACATCATAGATTGTATTTGCACAAACCCAGATGCTGTAGCCTTCTACATGCCCAGCCTGTATGGCATGGCCTATTGCTCCCAGGCTACAAACCTGTATAGCATTAAACTATAGTTAATACTATAGGCAACTGTAACACTATAGTCAAGTATTTGTATAGCTAAACATATTGAAACATAGAAAAGTTACAGTGAAAATATGGTATCGAAGATAAACAGTGATACACCTGTATAGGGCACTTACCATGAATGGAGCTTGCCAGACTAGAAGTTGCTCTAGGTGGGTCAGCAAGTGAGTGATAAGAGAATGTGAAGGCCTACATCATTACTGTTCACTACTGTAGACTATAGACACTGTACACATCAGCTATACTACATTTATAAAAATATTATTCTTGGCCGGATGCCATAGCTCACACCTGTAATCCCAGGACTTTGGAAGGCTGAGGTGGGTGGATCACATGAGGTCAGGAGTTCGAGACCAGCCTGACCAACATGGTGAAACCCCGTCTCTACTTAAAACACAAAAATTAGCTGGACGTGGTGGTGAGCACCTATAATCCCAGCTACTTGGGAGGCTAAGGCAGGAGAATCGCTTGAACCCGGGAGGCGGAGGTTGCAGTGAGCCTATATCCCACCACTGCACTCCAGCCTAGGCAACAGAGTGAGACTCCATCTCAAAAAAAATAATTTATTCTTTCTTCAATAATAAATTAACTTAAGCTTACTATAACTTTTTCTACCTTATAAACTTTTTAATTTTAAAAACCATTTTTACTTTTTTTGTAATAACAGTAATAAAAAATATTTTCTTTTTTCTAGCGACTCTACCTCCCAAGTAGCTAGGACTACAGGAGCATGCCATCATGCCTGGCTAATTATTTAATTTCTTTTTTTTAGTAAAGACAGGGTTTCACCATGTCGGCCAGGCTGATCTCGAACTCCTGGCCTCAAGTGATCTGCCTGCCTTGGCCTCCCAAGGTGCTGAGATTACAGGCATGAGCCATCGCACCCAGCCAAAAATATTTTCTTTCTTTATATTCTTTATTCTACAAGCTTTTTTCTATTAAATGTATTTATTTATTTTACTTTTAGAGCTTCTTTGGTAAAAACTAAAACATACACATTAGCGTAGGCCTACACAGGGCCAGGATCATCAATACCACTGTCTTTCATATCCACATCTTGCCCCACTGGAAGGTCTTCAGGGTTAACAACATGCATGGAGCTGTCATCTCCTATGATAACAATGCCTCCTTCTGGAATATCTCCTGAAGGACCTGCCTAAGGCTGTTTTACAGTCAACTTTTTTGTTTTTGAGACAGAGTTTTGCTCTTGTTGCCCAGGCTAGAGTGCAATGGCACGATCTTGGCTCACCACAACCTCCCCCTCCCAGGTTCAAGCGATTCTCCTGCCTCAGCCTCCGGAGTAGCTGGGATTATAGGCATGAGCCACCACACCCAGCTAATTTTGTATTTTTTACTAGAGACAGTGTTTCTCCATGTTGGTCAGGCTGGCCTTGAACTCCTGACTTCAAGTGACCCACCTGCCTTGGTCTCCCAAAGTATTGGGATTACAGGCGTGAGCCACCACGCCCGGATTTACAGTCAACATTTTTTTAAATAAGTTGAAGGAGTACACTTTAAAACAATGATTTGGGCCGGGCGCGGTGGCTCACGCCTGTAATCCCAGCACGTTGGGAGGCCAGGGCTGTGGATCACAAGGTCAAGAGATCGAGACCATCCTGGTCAACATGGTGAAACCCCGTCTCTACTAAAAATACAAAAAATCAGCTGGGCATGGTGGCGCGTGCCTGTAATCCCAGCTACTCAGGAGGCTGAGGCAGGAGAATTGCCTGAACCCAGGAGGC
>NW_016107714.1:172804-183877 GCF_001604975.1 Cebus imitator
AAACCCCGTCTCTACTAAAAATACAAAAAATCAGCTGGGCATGGTGGCGCGTGCCTGTAATCCCAGCTACTCAGGAGGCTGAGGCAGGAGAATTGCCTGAACCCAGGAGGCGGAGGCTGCGGTGAGCCAAGATCGCGCCATTGCACTCCAGCCTGGGTAACGAGCGAAACTCCGTCTCAAAAACAAAACAAAACAAACAAAAAAAAAACAATGATTTAAAACATAGTATAAGAGGCTGGGCACGGTGGCTCATGCCTGTAATCCCAGAACTTTGGGAGGCCAAGGTGGGCAGATCTCTTTGAGCTCAGGAGTTCAAGACCAGCCTGGGCAACATGGCTAGACCCTGTATCTACAAAAGATGCAAAAAGCTAGCCAGGCGTTGGTGGTTCATGCCTGTTGTCCCAGCTACTCAGAAGGCTGAAGCTGGAGAATGGCTTGAGCCCAAGAGGCAGAGGCTGCAGTGAGCTGAGATCTCACCACTGCACTCCAGCCTGGGCGACAGAGTGAGACCCTGTCTCAAAAAAAAAGGGATAGTATAGGAAATACATAAGCCAGTACCATAGTCATTATCAAGTATTTTGTACATAATGTATGTGCTGTACTTTTATACAGCTGGCAGCGCAGTAGGTTTGTTTACACCAGCATCACCACAAACATGTGAGTAAAGCGTGACATCAGCTGTGATGTCACTAGGCAATAAGACTTTTTCAGCTTCATTATATTATGGCACCACCATTGTGTATGTGGTTCATAGTTGACCAAAATATCATTATGTGGACATGACTGTATGTAGCCTTGGTACAGAAGTGTGCTTAGGGTAACAGAGGAAATCTCAAAATAAGATGGTCTTTAATAGGGACTTGACAGCTTCCATAAACATTGTTTAAACGTTCATTCATCATGTATTTACCAATTTATCCATATATTTATCCATCATATATTTTCTATTACTCCCGACAATGTGCCAAACATGGCACCAGGCCATGGGCATACACTGACAAATAAAACAGACTTTGCCATTATGGAGCTAACAGTTTGGTAGGAGGTAGACAAAAGTAAAAGATAATTTCACTGCATGTGATAAAGACAGTGATGGAGAAATGCACGGCATATACAGTTTTGTATCCTGCACTTTGCACTTTTATTTTTGCTTTTGTTTTCATTTTGAGATGGAGTTTTGCTCTGTCGCCCAGGCTGGAGTACAGTGGCACAATCTTGACACACTGCAACCTCCACGTCCCGGGTTAAAGTAGTTCTCCTGTGTCAGTTTCTTCAGTAGCTGGGATTACAGGCACGTGCCTCTGCACCTGGCTCTTTATTTATTTATTTATTTTGAGACAGAGTCTCGCTTTGTTGCCCAGGCTGGACTGCGTGATCTCGGCTCATTGCACCCTCCACCTGTTGGGTTCAAGCAGTTCTCCTGCCTCAGTCTCCCAAGTAGCTGGGACTACAGGCACGTGCCACCACGCCCGGCTAATTTTTTGTATTTTTAGTAGAGGCAGGGTTTCACTGTGTTAGCCAGGATGGTCTCGAGCTCAAGACCTCGTGATTCACCCGCCTCACCCCCCAAAAGTGCTGGGATTACAAGCGTGAGCCACTGCGCCTGGCTAATTTTTGTATTTTTAGTAGAGATGGGGCTTCACCATGTTGGCAAGGCTGGTATTAAACTCCTGACCTCAGGTGATCCACCTGCCTCAGCCTCCTAAAGTGCTGGTATTACAGATGTGAGACGCACACCTGACCTTGTGCTTTGTTTTGTTGCAAACATCATGTTTAATGGCTATGTGGTAGTTACTGCATGACGGTTTCATTATTTATTTATTTATCTTACCATATATCTATTACTGGAGCTTTAGGTTGCCTCTAATTTTTATTATAAAATATGCCGTGATTCGGATCCTTGTACAACAGTAAGTTACTGGTTTATGAACATTTATTTCGCATCTGGCCCTTACTGAACCATCTAATTAGGTCTAACGGTTTCTTAGTTGATTCTCTTGGGTCTTCTATATAAAACCACATTATCTGCAAATAATGACAATTTTGTTTCCTTTTGGTAGTCATACCTCTTATTTCTGTTTTCTGTTTCACTGCAATTGGTTAGAACATCCTGGACAACATTAAATAATAGTGGCGATATTGTAGTGTTTTCTCATCAGTTATGATGTGGCTGTTGGATTAAGAAATATGAGGCTGTCTCCACTGACCTTATGTGCAAAAAAAAAAAAAAAAAGATTATTAAAAAAAAAAAGAAATATGAGGTTGAACGTGGTGGTTCATGCCTATAATCCCAGCAGTTTGGGAGGCCAAGGCGGGTGGATTGCTTGAGCCAGGAGTTGAGACCAGCCTGGGCAACATAGCAAGACCCTGTTTCTAAAAAAAAAAACACAAAAATTAAACAGGCATGGCAGTGCATGCCTCTAGTCCCAACTACCCAGGAGGCTGAGGTGGGAGGATCACCTGAATCCAGAAGGTTGAGGCTGCAGTGAGCCATGTTCATAACACTGTACTGTAGCCTAAGCAACAGAGTGACCTCGTCTCAAAAGAAGGAAGGAAGGAAAAAGAAAAGAAGGAAGGGTATGCATTACCAGGAAGGGAGGAAGGGAGGAGGAAGGAAAGAAGGAAGGAAGGAAGGAAGGGAGGGAGGGAGGGAGGGAGGGAGGGAGGGAGGGAGGGTGGAAGGGTTTCTTAAGTTAGGAACTCTTACTTCCTGTCACAGTTTACTAAAAGTTTCATCAGTAGAGAATGCTACTTTTTTCAAATGACTGGCTTTCTTAACCCCTTCCAGATCTAATATTCAGACTGTATGGGCTTATGTGTTAGAGACCTGAAGGATGTGAAAATTATCCAATTTCACTTTAAGAATATGCAGTGTAGATTTAATGCAAATTGACAAGTATGCATTACCAGTAATATGCTTCAAGGAATACAAGAAAAGGACACATTTTACTTGCCTTCCAGAGGCCTACAGTCTCATTTGCGGGGAAAAAGTTGACATACATAAAAAATAAAAAATATGATTGATGATTCTCATGGTGAGTGAATATTCTTAACTGCTAAAGGAAAATATGGTAGTCAGAGCTCATTGGTAACAGTCCTAGAAAGAGACTGGTAAAAGACAAGAATGAGATTTTTATAAGGCTGATCCTCTCTGTCCACAGGCATCGTCCTGGATTCAGGGGATGGTGTCACCCACAATGTCCCCATCTATGAAGGCTATGCCCTGCCCCATGCCATCATGCGCCTGGACCTGGCTGGCCGTGACCTCACGGACTACCTCATGAAGATCCTCACAGAAAGAGGCTATTCCTTTGTGACCACAGGTATCCAGCCCTTTTCCTGATTCTGACTGGAGCTCAGAACCAATCTGGTTTAGGACTGGAAGTTCTCAGGACCAATGAGAAATCTGCTGCTCTGTGTCTTTAAACACTCCTAAGATAGACTGGGAGGTCTTAAGCTGGGGCTGTGCCTCTGGATAAGACCAGATAGTTGGCCAGGCGTGGTGGCTCACCCCTGTAATCACAGCACTTTGGGAGGCCAAGGCAGGTGGATCACCTGAGGTCAGGAGTTTGAGACCAGCCTGATCAACATGGAGAAACCCTGTCTCTACTAAAAATACAAAAATTAGCCAGGCATGGTGGTGCATGCCTGTAGTCCCAGCTACTTGGGAGGCTAAGGCAGGAAAATTGTTTGAACCTGGGAGGCAGAGGTTGCGGTGAGCTGAGATTGCGCCATTGCACTCCAGCCTGGGCAACAAAAGCGAAACTCTGTCTCAAAAAGAAAAAAGAAAAAGACCAGATAGTCATGGAAGCAGTCCCTCCTTCCCCAGTGACCAGCTGCCTCTGTCCTTGTCCACACCAGGACTAGGGCTAGTTTCCACAGGGTTGAATGGTAGTGAAGATCTGCTGATACATTTCATTACCTAGGGGTGCCTATCGTTTGAGGACAAATGGAATAAGTGAGGCCCGAATTGCTAAGGGAAAGGTGTCATGTGGCCCACCTTGGCAACAGACGTTTTTAGGTGGGAGCCTCTCTAGATTCTGTAAGATCAAATATCTAAGTCCGAGTCTAGACCAGAAATGTGTTCTGCAAAGCCCCCAGGAAGGCCTAAGGCTTTGTTAGAAAGTCTCATGCGAAGTCCTGCTTGGGAATAAAGATTTGAGACTCCCTCTTTAGAAAGAGGAGTAGAACAATTAAGATTGGATGGAGTGATCCTTGACCCTTTTCAGGGGTAAGTTTATTATTATCCTATCACTGAATCTAAAGTACATGTGGGGCCAGGTGGGGGGGCTCACGCCTGTAATCCTAGTACTTTGGAAGGCCAAGGCAGGCAGATCACTTGAGGTCAGGAGGTCTAGACCATCCTGGCCAACATGATGAAACCCTGTCTCTACTAAAAACACAAAAATTAGTCAAGCGTGGTGGCGCACACCTGTGATCCCAGCACTTGGGAGGCTGAGGAAGGAGAATTGCTTGAACCCAGGAGGTGGAGATTGCAGTGAGCCCAGATAGCACAACTGCACTTCAGCCTGGGTGAAAGAGGGAGACGCTATCTCCAAAAAAAAAAAAGAATAAAGTAGATGTGAGAAGGAGGTTTTCATGGAGGTCAAAATGGGACAACCAAACTAACAGAGCTCAGTATTCACCTGCTGTCATTGCTGCCCCTTCCAGCTGAGAGAGAAATTGTGCGAGACATCAAAGAGAAGCTGTGCTATGTGGCCCTGGATTTTGAGAATGAGATGGCCACAGCAGCTTCTTCTTCCTCCCTGGAGAAGAGCTATGAGCTGCCAGATGGGCAGGTTATCACCATTGGCAATGAGCGCTTCCGCTGCCCTGAGACCCTCTTTCAGCCTTCCTTCATTGGTGAGATGCTACCCACAGTCCCTGCCAATTGCTCAGGAGGGGAGGGTGGAGGGCTGGGTGAGGTATGGAGAGAGAAACACCGCGAGTCATGGACACTTTGTTGATGATACAATCATACCTCGCATTTTCCTAGGAAGGGCCAAAAACATATTTTCTTAAAATAGGGAAAGTCTTATTTTAAATAAAAGGAAAAGGAAATCAAGATATAGGAAAAGCAGAACAAGAAATATAACATGAAACTAAGAATGAGGTTAAAACACAGAAAGTTTGTAGGCACCAATGTAGCAAGGCTAGTTTATAGTTTAACAAGATTACTCCATCCACAGTGTGGAATCATATTGCAAGGATAAAAGACTCAAGGCAGTTGGGCACAGTGGCTCATGCCTGTAATCCCAGAACTTTGGGAGCCAGAGGCAGGCATGTCACTTGAGCCTAGGAGTTCAAGACCAGCCTGGGCAACATGGTAAAACTCCATCTCTATGAGAAATAAAAAATTTAGCAGGGCATGGTGGTACATGCCTGTGGTCCCAGCTACTCAGGAGGCTGAGGTGGGAGGATCACTTGAGCCCCAAAGATCAAGGCTGCAGTGAGCCATGATTGAGTCACTGCACTGCAGCCTGGGCAACAGAGTGAGATCCTGTCTCAAAAAATAAAAAAAGACTAGAGGCAAAGAGACCAGGCAGATGGTAATCAGAACAAGGGACAATAAAAGAAAGGCCATGACCAGGTAGGGGGCCTAATCTTATAATCCTTTTGGGAAGTATTAAGGTTCTGAACTAGGGTAGTTGCAAAATCGAAGAAGGGCCAGTTGAAGAGCGAACGGTGTGCGTATTTATGAAGTGATTCCTGTTGACTAGATATTGTAATCTCCACTAGGCATGGAGTCGGCTGGAATTCATGAGACAACCTACAATTCCATCATGAAGTGTGACATTGACATCCGTAAGGACTTATATGCCAACAACGTCCTCTCTGGGGGCACCACCATGTACCCTGGCATTGCTGACAGGATGCAAAAGGAGATCACAGCTCTGGCCCCCAGTACCATGAAGATCAAGGTGGGTCTTGCCTCAGTTCCCTTCATCATGTTCTTTGTATAAAATCTTGCCTATCTGGGAGTTCCTCAGAGGCAGGCTGCCAGGCCCAGTAACTTGCTGGTCCCCTGGGTTCAGTATCATCCTGGACTGGAGCCAATTTCATCCTAGGAGATTATGTTCTTTCGGCATTGATGGGCTGAAGATCCTTTTAGCATGAATCTCAAACATAATTACAGGAATGTCACACAAGAAGAGGCTAAAAGAATTTGGGATGATGAGAATATTATCTAGGTGTAATGGCTCACACCTGTAATCCCAGCATTTTGGAGAACCAAGGTGGGAGGATCATTTGAGTCCAGGAGTTCAAGGCCGCAATGAGCTCTAACTGTGCCACTGCACTCCAGCCTGTCTCTAAATATAAATTCAGATAGATCCTGTCTCTAAAAATAAATAAATAAAGAGAACATTGAGAGGGTTAAGAAGGAAATTAGGAGACAGGAAATGGAAAGAAAAGAAGGAGGTCACCCTATGGTATCTTTAAACTTTATTGCTCCAGAGGAGGGTGAAAGTTTCAAAGAGTGGATGTTTGCTCATAGGGTCAGCTCTGCTTCAAACTCAGCAGGGACATTCCTTGATTCCTGAACATCTCTGATCTACTGTCCCATCTTGGCCATGGCCTTCCTCATACTGCCTCCCAACAGGGCCTCTTGCCTCCTGGGCATCTGTGGGTTGGGAGCTTCTCCCCTGCTTCTGGTCTGCAAACAGTCAGACAGACATTTTTAGCTCATTCTACAGACTTTGCTGCTAACAGTTTTAGAGAAAGAGTTGGGAATAGAAATAACACATTGGTTGAAAGTTACAAAGTCTCACAATAAAGCTGGTATCTTGGGAGTAGGCCTGGTGTGAGGAAATGTGTTCTCAGTCAATATTCTAAGAACCTCCATGAAGGAAGGCTGCCCCGGGCCTCCCCCTGCCTAACAGATAGTGTTCATCACAGAGAAATGGAGCAGACCAGCAGGAAACTGGTGAGAACTTGTGGGTTCTTCTCACACAGAGCCAAAGGAGTGGTGCATTACTGAGACCTGTCCTATGGAGAGCATCGTGCCAAGCCTGGGGCAGGGGCTTTTTACCAGGACTGTGTCAGGATACCACGCCTAGCCTTATCCCCAGATTCTAGTCCAACAAGTCTGAGCTGCCCCTGTTACCTGCACTGATAAGCAACCACCAGTGATCTGATCCATTTCCTAATTCATGGGCCATTGCTCTGACTTTAACAGTATGTGCCAGCCTTCATGGGTTTTAGGATCTAATTAGTAAACATGATCAATACCAGGACAACCTAAATAAAAGCAGAAGGGAAAGGACACTCCAAGCAGAGGAAGTAGAAGGAGCAAAGGTGTCCAGGCGGGTGCGTGCTTATATGAGCACCTATCCAAACTGGACAGCAGGATTTGTATAGGGGAACTGGGGGAGCTGAGGCAAGTCTCAGGGACATGGAAGAAGAGATTTGGGGTGGGTGTGGGGCTTATATTTAGAACCACCAGCCTAAGAGCAGCCAGAGTTTTCTCATGAGAAGTGTCCAACAATAAAATTTGTTACCTTCTTAGGGGCTGTGCATTCCCAATCCTTAAAATAATCTGTTTGAGGAGCATTTAGGTGACTTTTGTCTGCCTGGATAATAAAATAACTTCTAAGATCCTTCTTATTCTACAATTCCATGATCACTGCAATTTGAGGAATATGTAAAGAGATTCTAAGGAGACAGAAAAAAAGCAATTTATTATCTGGTTTGCTCTAGCACTGAATTCTTATACCCTTCAAAAACTGGAAAAGTAGCTGAAGAATCATAGTCCTTCTGGGTCCCCTTTTAGGTGGAGTTCAAAGTTGTCTGACATGACAACCAATTTCTTTTTTTTTTTTTTTTTTAAACGGAGTTTCACTCTTGTTACCCAGGCTGGAGTGCAATGGCGCGATCTCGGCTCACCGCAACCTCCGCCTCCTGGGTTCAGGCAATTCTCCTGCCTCAGCCTCCTGAGTAGCTGGGATTACAGGCACGCGCCACCATGCCCAGCTAATTTTTTGTATTTTTAGTAGAGACGGGGTTTTACCATGTTGACCAGGATGGTCTCGATCTCTTGACCTCGTGATCCACCCGCCTCGGCCTCCCAAAGTGCTGGGATTACAGGCTTGAGCCACCGCGCCCGGCATGACAACCAATTTCTAAAAGCTAAGCCCAAGATTCCTAGTGGAAAGCATGAAAAATGTAGATATAAATTTGAGAAGTTCTGAGATATAATTGGCTGATGACCAATAGCTCAAAACAGGGTTTGGGTAGACTGGTTTATACTCAGGAATGGAGGAAGCCAAGCCCCACTTGTCCATGCATCCAAACTCCAGGCAAGAACATAACAAGGTTCCTCTTATAGATATTTGTATCAATCAGCTATTGCTGAGTAATAAACAACTGTGGAATATCAGGGGCACATAACAGGGAGCATTTATTGCTCATGCATCTGTGGGTTAGCTGGGACTTAGCTGATCAAAGTCAGGCTTGGCTAAATAAGTGGCTCTGCATTAAGTAGCAGAGCATTATATAGTAGCATTTACATTATATTAAGTGCAGGTCCAGCCAGCTCAGGTCAAGACCATATTTCTTATTAATGGGACCAGGCTGAAGGGCTAGTTGCTCCCCAGGGGCAGCTCTTCTCATGAAGATGGCAGCTCAAGAGAACATGCCCAGGCTGGGCGCAGTGGCTCACACCTGTAATCCCAGCACTTTGGGAGGCCGAGGCAGGTAGATCACGAGGTCAGAAGTTCGAGACCAGCCTGACCAATATGGTGAAACCTCGTCTCTATTTAAAAAAAAAAAAAGAGAACAGGGCCAAGTGCACAAGCATATTTCAAGCCCCTGTTTGTGTTATATCTGCTAATATCCCATTGGCCAAAGCAAACACAATGCCCAGTCCAGAGTCACAGGGAGCAGTGCACGCTTCCCATCGAGGGAATAAAGGAAGGGTGAGGAAGTGAAGGTTTTGAGCAATAATCTAATCTATCACAATGTTTCTCCTGTTCTTTTCTGACCACAGGGCTGCCCTTTTCTGGGATAAGTAGATTTTTGGATCACCTTGCTTATTCCCTTGGGGACTGATCATGATTCACCACATTTGTTCTTTGCAGATCATTGCTCCCCCAGAGCGGAAGTACTCAGTCTGGATCGGGGGCTCTATCCTGGCCTCTCTCTCCACCTTCCAGCAGATGTGGATCAGCAAGCCCGAGTATGATGAGGCAGGGCCCTCCATTGTCCACAGGAAGTGCTTCTAAAGTCAGAACAGGTTCTCCAAGGATCCCCTTGAGACTACTCTGTTACCAGTCATGAAACATTAAAACCTACAAGCCTTACTTCTCTGTGTGGGGTTCTTTCTTCCAGGGCTATGTCTCATACACAGTGCTAAGGATTTTTCACATATTACTTCTTTTTTTTTTTCCCAAAGATGGGGTTTCACCATGATGGCCAGGCTGGTCTTGAACTCCTGACCTCAGGTGATCCACCCATCTCGGCCTCCCAAAGTGCTAGGATTACAGGCGTAAGCCACCACACCCAGACTCACATATTACTTCTAATCTATGCAATAATGCAGTAAGGTAGGTGCTATTATTATCCCCATATTGCAAATGAGGAAATTGAGGCTCAGAGAAGTCAAGGACTTGCAAAGATCACGCAGATTCAAGATTAAAATTCAAGTATCTGACTGCAAATCTAGTGCTCCTACTCTGTCATCTTGTCTTCTTTTCCTTGAATGTAAGTAAGAATGAGGTTAGATGACTCTTGGGATGGGGGGAGAACAGGCTTTCAGTGATGTAAGTCCTTGTGCTCAAGGGCAGTTCACTAGGGAACATGAATACAGATTCATCACACAGGCTTTCGGGACGTGACACGAGTAGTTCACACACAATGGTTACTGTCACTCACGTGAAGGAGGGTCACCATGGGCGTAAGATCTCTATGAGGTCGTCATTGAGGATTAGACTGTATTTTTTTTTTTTTTTTTGAGACAGCCTCATTCTGTTGCTCAGGTTGGGGTGCAGTAGCATGATCTTGGCTCACTGCAACCTCTGTCTCCCAGGTTCAAGTGATTCTCCTGCCCCAGCCTCCTGAGTAGCTGGAATTAGAGGCGTGCTGCCACGTGCAGCTAATTTTTGTATTTTTAGTAGAGACGGGGTTTCACCATGTTGGCCAGGGTGGTCTCAATCTCTTGGCCTCGTGATCCACTGGCCTTGGCCTCCTAAAGTGCTGGGATTACAGGCGTGAGCCACCGCGCCCGGCCTGGAGGAGCAGCTTTCATAAGCCCTTAGGGGATTTCTGTGTGAGGATGGGTTTCCCAGAGCAGACCCTGAAATGAGGATTCCCTGCAAATGACTTATTAAGGAAGTGCTCTAAGGAGAGCTGGTAAGCAGAGTTGGGAGTGCAGAAGAGGAAAGGGGAGGAAACCTGGCAAGGGGGCAATTGCAGGTAAAGTCCTGGAGAGGGCAGCTTCAGCCTGGCCTGGCCCACCAGGAGCTCTGGAGTCTAAGGCAAGCTGGTGGCGGCAAGGGAGCCAGGTGTTTACAGTCCCACCTGCCAGTAATTGGTGAGGGCACTCCCTGGGGGGACTGAAGTCCTATGCTTTCCACAGTAGATGCTGGGCAAAGGGCTCCTCCAAAGAAGAGCTGCAGGCTATGGCTGTTGGAAGAGAAAGCACAGGAGGAGGCAGGAGAGATCTGAGATGTAGGACACTGACACTGTGCTATGGAGAGACATCCGGACCTCCACATGCGGAAGGGCAGGCTGCCCAGGCCATTCCCACCAACCCCCCACCCCGCACCCATCCGACCTTCCTTTCCCCTCCTTCCACCCCATTCCAGTCTTACTACACTTCAAGTTTAAAAAACACTGTGGCCGGGCGCGGTGGCTCAAGCCTGTAATCCCAGCACTTTGGGAGGCCGAGGCGGGTGGATCACGAGGTCAAGAGATCGAGACCATGGTCAACATGGTGAAACCCCGTCTCTACTAAAAATACAAAAAATTAGCTGGACATGGTGGCGCGTGCCTGTAATCCCAGCTACTCAGGAGGCTGAGGCAGGAGAATAGCTTGAACCCAGGAGGTGGAGGTTGCGGTGAGCCGAGATCACGCCA
>NW_016107714.1:183952-191315 GCF_001604975.1 Cebus imitator
CCACTGTGGGTGTGGAGTTATCCACTGATAGAGAGAGGGACAGTGGCTTGAGGAAAGTGGAAATCCAACTGGAAGTCTATTAAAGATCAACAGAAGTCAGGTGTGGTGGCTCACACCAGTAATCCCAGCTGCTTGGGAGGCTGGGCTGGGAGGATCATTTGAGCCCAATTCAAACCAGCCTCTGACAAGCGAGACCTCATCACAGAGAGAGAGAGAGAAAGAGAGAGAGAGAGAGAGAGAGAGAAACAATGTCCCCGGCACTGAGGGCCCATGAAGACAGCCATTACTTATTATGTGTTATATAACGTCTATTGGGTGGTAACTATGTGGCAGGTGCTGTAAGTGGAATCTCTCTCTTAATCCTCACCCCCAGGTCACTAGAATCCAGAGCCCACACTCTTAACCACCTTTTTTATATGTCTCCCTTTATGATTAGGTGTATCAATACAGTTCATTCAGGGGAGCAGAGCCACTATGGGTATTATGGTAATAAGGGCTTTATTACAGGAATGAGACTTTACCCAAAGCCTGAAGGAGCTGAGGAAGTGAAAGTCAGCAAGGCACTGTGGGATAATCCAAGAGGAGAGTCACAAATGGGTGGAGGACTAGGTGAAACCTATCTGCTGGGCACCTCTGTCTGTCACAGCATATGACTAAAAGATTTCCACAGAGGAGTGGCTGACACTTCCACTCTGCCTTCCAGATCTCATCCCAGGTCCTCTTTTGGCCAGCTCTAACTCAGATCCTTGTTGGTAGGGCATTCTGGAAGTGTGCTTACCAGTTTAACCAAATTGATTTAGCACAATCCAGCACATTAGAAAATTTTCAATGTAGGTGAGATATAGATGACTAAAAGTCCAAGCTGCAGAAGAGTTTGGGCCACATTTTTATATGTGTATCTCCCTTTTTTAATGGCTGCATGACATTTTAGATAATATTGGTCAGCATTTTGTGTATATAGTAGCATTTACAAACACTGGAAAAACAGTAAATCCTTCAGAGCTGCAATTCAAGGACTAAGCAGTGTTTGGCATGCAGTAGATGCTGAGCAAACATTGAATGAATGAATGGATACTGAATGACTAGAGTTCCTGCAGGGCAACATCAGCTCTTATTCATCAACTCCAGCCGATATTTGAAAACTGCACAGGGGCAGGAAGTGGCCTCATTCTCCCAGGCAAGGGGGAGGTAATTCTACTCAACAATGTGCCACTACTTTCAGTCTTCTGGCTAGCACCCGAGTGGGATGAAAACTCCCTGTTTACTGCTTCCCAGAGGAACTGATCACCACCTCTTTGAGGTGTCTTCTTTGTTCATGATGATCTCCTTAATTGTACTTCCTCATGCATAAAGGTGGGGCCCCAACCCTCTTCCTTGGCCACAACTGATTGAACCAAGATTAGATAACTGAACATAGCTGGGCCAGTAAGATTCTCCCTTCTGGGAATTTGGAATTGGGACCAAAAAAATATGACATTTAACAAAACAAACATAAATAAGTAAAGGGGGCTAGAAAGATTATTACTAATGATATAAAGATAACTGACAGGCAATTTAGGCAAAAGATACTGAAATGACCAATAAACATACGAAAAGATGTTTAACTTCATTAATCAGCAGAAAATGCAAATTAAAACCACAATACGTTATAATTATAAACAGCAAAATGGATAAAATAAAAAAAGCTGACAATATCAGCTGTTAGTAAGAATGAGGGACTACCAGGAGGGGGAGGAGAAGAAAAAAAAAAAAAAGAAAAAGCGGAGAGCCGAGATCGCGCCATTGCACTCCAGCCTGGGTAACAAGAAAAAAAAAAAAAAAAGAAACTCGGGGAAAAAAAAAAAAAAAAAAAAAAAAAAAGAATGAGGGACAACCAGAACTCTCTCTCACTGAATATGGCGGTGTCAAATAGAACAATCAAACACTGTGGAACTATCAATTATTTGGGAATATCTGTCAAAGCTGAGCATATACACGTAACTTATCACACAGCAATTCCACTCTTAGGTATACACCCAAGAGAAATGCATACTTTTATTTACCAAAACACATATACAAGAATATTTATCGTAACACTATTCATTATGGCTCAAACCTAGAAACTTCCAAGTACATGGCGGTATAGTGGCATTGTGGAATACTACATAGCAACAAGAATGAGTGAACAACTAATTTGTTCAACCTGGACGAATCTCACAGATATGTTAAATAAAAGAAGTATTTACTATATAATTCCATTTATATAAAGAAAAGGCAAAGCTAATCTCGACTGTTGAAATCAGGCTAATGTTGCCTTTGGGGGATAGTAACCGGCAAGGAGCATGGAGGATTCTGGAGATGAGGATAATGCTGTTTCTTTATCCGAATCCAGGTAGCATGGGACTGTTCCCTTTGTGAAAATTTCATTGAACTGTACATACAATACTTCCTCATTTCCTCACTACCTACTATGCTTCACCATAAAATTAAAAAAAATAATTTCCAAGAGCTTTGTTACTGGTGGAGGGTATCCAGGTTCTTGACATTTTGAACAAATAATTGGACAAAATGCACAAACACAGCAAAGAAAGAATGAAGCAGATGTATTGTAAACCAAAGAACGCTCCACAGGGTAGGAAGGGCCTAAGCAACCAGCAATTATAGAATTTTCTGGGGTTTAAATACCCTCTAGAGGTTTCCCATTGGTTACTTGGTGTACACACTACGAAAATGAAGTAGTGGTCAGCGATCAGTCTGATTGGTTGCAGGAGGGGACCAATCAGAGGCTGAAGAGAAGCTACAAAGTTATAGCCTATGCAAATAAAGACTTGGCCTGCCACCAGCCTGATTGGTTGCCGGAGGGGACTTTCAACTTTTCATCTGCCACCCAAAGTGGGGGTTGCAAAGGGATTAGCCTCTGGTCCTTTTGTTACCTGAGCTGGAAAGTTGGGGTTTTCCTTTTGATTTAGTTCTAGGAAGTCAGCCTGAATTAGCCTTAGGTTCCCTGTCTCCAGACCCTATTCTCCTGCCTGTAACATTCAGGAAATTAATGCCTGCCTGCAGACAACTTCCTCATTTAACTTTCACAACGCCCCTGAGGCAGCAAGACCTTGGCAATGCTGAGAGCCTTTCAAGCTTTTTTGAATGGATATTTTCCAAGTCTGAGTTTACCTAGGTTAAGAAATGTAAGCAGTATTTTTTTTTTTTTTTTTTTTTTTTTTTTTTGGGACGGAGTTTCGCTCTTGTTACCCAGGCTGGAGTGCAATGGCACGATCTCGGCTCACCGCAACCTCCGCCTCCTGGGTTCAGGCAATTCTCCTGCCTCAGCCTCCTGAGGAGCTGGGATTACAGGCACGCGCCACCATGCCCAGCTAATTTTTTGTATTTTTAGTAGAGACGGGGTTTCACCGTGTTGACCAGGATGGTCTCGATTTCTTGACCTCGTGATCCACCCGCCTCGGCCTCCCAAAGTGCTGGGATTACAGGCTTGAGCCACCGCGCCCGGCAGCAGTATTTTTTTTTTACAGAAGTGGCTGCTGGAGTGGGGATTTGAATGGGTAGGACTTTAGCCGCTCCAGTAGCCATTAACGCCCCACCCTGGTTATCCTAAAACGATTCCATCCATTTAGAAAAATAAAGTGCTTAGTGCATAAGCGTGACCTCAGCCATCCTATATACACATCAACATAAGAAAAAGGTCCTGTGCTTTTTACTGGAACAGCTTCAAGACAGGTATCCGAACCCCTGGCTCCTCCCCAGTCCCCTTGCAATCAGATCCTTGTCTTCTAAAACCTGCCAAACGTAAGAGTCCTGCCTGAAGGCGGGTTTAGCCTGTTGACTCCTGGTTTTGACTCTAGTGATTTACTTCTGAGATTGTTATGAGGACGGGGTGTGGCAAGACAAGGCCAGTCCCGCCTCATCTGTGGCAGCAACGCAGGTCCCTGCCCTCCTGCTGAGCACACGTCACCAATAGCAGGACTCAAGTTTTATACACCGGCAAGTCTCTACCGCCGTTGCTCACGTCCACAGAACCCAACCAACCAGGTTTAAACGAGCTCCAGTCACATACCTGAGCCATCACCACCTTATCCTGAAGGAATTTTGGCTATTATGCAAATCGATTGACCAAACATTTATTTACTTATTCAAGACACAAACTAAGAGATGGGGTGTAGCCGATTATCTAATTTGTTAGTCAATATGCCAGCAGTGTGCAGGTAATTACAGGGAACAGGAAAAAGTTAAATTGGTTGTAGTCATTAGATTATTTTCCTACTTTAAAACTTCCATTTTCTTCCCATATTAAAATAAAAACCAGACAACAAGCACGGGTAGGGGGGTGGCGGAAATCTCCTCTTAAAATTAAAATTTCTAGGCCGGGCGCGGTGGCTCACGCCTGTAATCCCAGCACTTTGGGAGGCCGAGGCGGGTGGATCACGAGGTCAAGAGATCGAGACCATCCTGGTCAACATTGTGAAACCTCGTCTCTATTAAAAATACAAAAAATCAGCTGGGCATGGTGGCGCGTGCCTGTAATCCCAGCTACTCAAGAGGCTGAGGCAGGAGAATTGCCTGAACTCAGGAGGCGGAGGTTGTGGTGAGCCGAGATCGCGCCATTGCACTCCAGCCTGGGTAACAAGAGCAAAACTCCGTCTCAAAAAAAAAAAAAAAAAAAAAAAAATTAAAATTTCTATTAGTAATTTGATTTGTCTTCAATTATAAAATTTATTTTAAAGTTACAAACAATAACTTTAGGTGGATTGCAGAGTTATGTCTCTTTTAAAATGTTACCAATAAACAAAAACCGAGGAGCCACTCGCACTGCAACTCCTGTTACTAGCAAATTCTGCACTCTTGCAAAACTCTTCCCACAGCGCTTCTTTACAAACATCGCGAGAGCAGAGTAGTCTCCGGGCGCACCCCGTCGCATGTTCAACCCCTCCCACTTCCTGCCTGACGACCTCCTTACGTCAGAGGTGCGTTGGAGCAAGTGAGCAGCCGTACTTAGGACGGAAGTTCTCTCGGCGGAAGTGATCGCTGTGTGATTTGTGGGTGGGATGGCAGCGGGCTGCCTCTTTCTAAGTCGGCTTCGAGCACACTTCAGTTCCATGGCACAGAGCCCACTCAAGGGCGTTCCCACCTCCAGGGGCCTGCACGCAGGGCGCGGGCCCCGAAGGCTCTCCATCGAAGGCAACATTGGTAAGGGCCGGAAAGCGGCTGCCAAGCCTCGGCCTCCGCCACGCAGGTGACAGAGGCTGGGAAAGGAGCTGAGCCCGGAAAGCCCCGCGTCTAATGCGGCCGGCCTCTCCTTCTGGGGTGCCAGGAGGGCCTTTCCCCTCCCAAAGTGCACTGCAGATCTTTGCCTCCTTGATTTGTAGGATATCGGGCCTCTGTAGCCGCCCACAGTGACACGTGTTGGGGCATAAAAGCCACGCAGTTAGTAGATAGGACAACAATGTCATTAGCTGTTTGTAATAGATCGAAATTGAAGTGACAAGGGAGTGCAGTTTATTCTCCTAGATAGGGTTGCCAAATTTAGCAAAAACATTTTTTAAATACAGTTAAAATAGGATTTAAGATAAACAGCGAATAATTTTGAGTGTGTGTCCTTTGCAACATCTGGGACATACACCAAAACGACAATGAAATCACTCATTTAAAATTCAGATTTAACTGAGTGTCCTGTATTTTTATCTGGCGACCCTATTCTAATAGAGTTCCTAAACTTCAGTTGTTCAGATAACCACATTCACGATTTTTGCCCTGTGCCTGTGCTAGTTGCATAATAATTTAAGGCTTTTCTTAGAAGAACCTCACTTTTTAAACTTAAAAAGGCATGTATTAAAAATAATTTTGTTATAAGAGAGTCAGTATCTTAAATAAAAAGTAGTCAAAAAGCAAAATGAAGGCAAAGCATTTCAATTTCATGTTAATAAATTCTGACTTGATACCTTTTACCAAGGCACTGAGCCCTAAAAGGGACTTAGCAAGTGTTGAGTACTGAAGACATTCTAGCAGCAAACTGAGAATTTCTTTTTTTTTAAAATTCATTCCACAAATCACCCTTTGAGCCACTTCCATATGCCAACACTGTTCTTGGCCTGGAGAATACAGCCATGAATAGAACAAATAAATATCTCTGTTCTCTTGGAATTCAAATAGGGAGAAACAGACAATAAACAACATAAATTAAGCAAGGTGAACAATATGTTACAGAGTAATGAGTATGATGGAGAAAAATCAGGGATGACGAATTGAGGGAGGTTGTTATTATTTTATATTTTATTTTATTATTATTTCTTTGGAGATGGAGTCTCACTCTCACCCAGGCTGGAGTGCAATGGCTCCATCTCAACTCACTGCAAGCTCCACCTGCTGAGTTCAAGCGATTCTCCTGGCTCAGCCTCCTGAATAGCTGGGATTAGAGGCGTGTGCCACCATGCCCAGCTAATTTTTGTATTAGTAGAGACAGGGTTTCACCATGTTGGCCAAGCTGGTCTCCAACTCCTGACCCCAGATGATTTACCTGCCTCGGCCTCCCAAAGTGCTGGAATTAACAGGTGTGAGCCACTGCACCCAGCTGAAGTTGTCATATTAAATAAGCAAGGCCTCCCTGAGAAGGTGACATCTGAGCAAAAAACTGGAACAGGTGAGGGAGTGAAGCATGTGGATACCTGGAAGAAGAGTCTTCTAAGCAGAGTGAAGAGCAATTGGAAAGGCCCTGAGGTGGAAAGTGTGTTCAGGAAATAGGAGGGAAGTCATTGTGGCTGAAGTTGAGTGAGCAAGGATGGGAGTGGAGGGAAACGAGGGCAGAAGCCCAAGGAGTGGCAGATTTTATAGGCCTTATCATGAATGTTTAATCTTACCAATATGGGTAGCCATTGGGATGTTTGCAAAGTCAAGTGACAGTTTTACTTAGATTATAAAAAGATCACTCACTGTGGCTGATATGTTGAAAGTAAAGGGTGTTAGTTGGTATTATTGCAATAATTATGGTATGTTCTACCATTGTGAAAGTGGTGCGACATGATTGAATTCTAGTTATATGCTAACTAAAAGTTAAATTTTAAGTAAAATTTAGCAGAGGAAGTGGTGAGAAATGATTGGGTTCTAGTTAACTTTAAGATAGGGCCAATTGGATTTGGTGACAGATTGAATGCAGAGTGTGAGATAAAGAAAGGGGCCAATGATGACTCCAGTTATTTTGACTTGAGCACTTGAAAGATAGACTACTGATTTTCTTTATTTCCTCCTTTCCTTTCCCCTCCCTTCCCCTCCCCTCCCCTCCCTTCCCTTCCCCTCCCTTCCCTTCTCCTCCCTTCCCTTCTCCCTTCCCTTCCCTTCCCCTCCCTTCCCTTCTCCTCCCTTCCCTTCTCCCTTCCCT
>NW_016107714.1:191467-221663 GCF_001604975.1 Cebus imitator
TCCCCTCCCCTCCTTTCCTCCCTCCCTCCCCTCTTTGGTGGGGTCTTGCCCTGTTGCCCAGGCTAGAATACAGTGATGCAATTGCATCTCACTGCAGCCTGCCTCCCAGGCTCAAGCCATCCTCCCACCTTAGCCTCTCGAATAGCTGGAACTACAGGTGTTTATCACTATGTTTGACTAATGTTTTATATTTTTTGTAGAAACGGGGCCTCACTAATATTTCCCAGGCTGGTCTTAAACTCCTGGGCTCAAGCAATCCTCCTGCCTTGGCCTCCCAAAGTGCTGGGATTTCAGGTGTCAGCTTTGGTTTTAAGCATGTTAGGTTTTTATATGCCTCTTAATATCCAAGTAGAGGTGTTGGATATGTAAGTTCAGAATTAGGGTCTCCCTGGGCTGAAGCTGTAAATGTAGGTGGTATTTAATGCTAGGAGACTATGTGTGCTGATGAAAAGGACTGAGCCCTGGGCATGCAAAAAAGGACTGAGACTGGGGAGATGGGAAAGAATAAGCAGAGACTGAGAAGGAAAGACCACTGAGATAAGAGAAAAACAAAAGCGAATGATATCCTGGAAGCCAAGTGAAGAAGGTGTTCAGGGGGAGGGAATGATCAGCTGTGTTATACTGTTTAAGTAAATGAAGGTCTTTGGTGAACTTGAACAGTTTTAGGAGTGTTAGGAGTGAAATCCTAATTGGCATAGGTTCAAGGAGAATGGGAGGTGAGGAGAGTGGGTTAAGGTAACTGGAAATTCTTAGAAAGGGAAGTCATGGGGTGGTAGCTGAAATTAGAAGAGGGTATGAGAGTTTAATATTTTTTCTTTTTGTGAGAAGAATTAGAGCATATTTGTAAGTTGATAGAAGTGGTCTAGTAGAAAGAAAAATTGGTAAATCAGGAGAGAGGATAGAATTACTGGAGGTGATTTTTTTTTTGAGATGGAGTCTTGCACTGTCACCCAGGCTGTAGTGCAGTGGCACTATCTCGGCTCACTGCAGTCTCTGCTTCCTGGGTTCAGGCAATTCTCCTACCTCAGCCTCCCAAGTAGCTGGGAATACAGGCGTGCACCACCACACCCAGCTAATTTTTGTGTATTTTTAGTAGAGATGGGGTTTCACCATGTTGGCCTACATGGTCTCAATCTCTTGACCTTGTAATCCACCCGCCTCGGCCTCCCAAAGGGCTGGAATTACAGGTGTGAGCCACCGTGCCCAGCCACTGGAGTGATTTTTAAGTAAGCAAGGAAGAATGGGATCTATTGCCCAATTGGAAAGAATTTAGCATTATCTAGGAGCACAATTCATCCCTAGTAACAGGAGTGATGGCAAAATACATGAGCACCAACTTGAGCGGGTGTGGTGGGAACCTGGGAAGGTCTTTTGGTTGTGTCTGTTTTCACAGTGAAATAAGAAGAAAGGTCATCAGCTAAGAGTGAATGTGGAGACAAAAGACATGAAATACTCTAGTGAATAAGAAAGAGAAATGTTGAATTGCTGGGCACCATTTAGGACCCACTTGGAGTTAGTGGTCATGAGTTTAAAGCAAGACCAGTCACCATGTCTGTGTGTTTTTCTCCAGCCAAATCCAAAACATTGAAAGGAATGAGAAGGGAGAGTCCTGCTACTTGCCTGATGATGTTATTATTTAAAGTTGTTCTGTACTGTACTTTGAGAAACACACCCCTAAAGGAAGCTCTGTCCTCAAAGTCCAGAGAGAGAGAACAGGGTATATCACAAAAGAAGTTCTTAGGACAGGTCATCAAATAAAGTTTGAGCTCCCTCTATTTTCCTGACGGTTGCTTTTTACCCTTGTCACATTTCTCTGCTTCTTCCTTGTTTTCTCATGCAACAGAGGCTTACTGAGTACAGACTATGAGTCCACTCTCATGCTGAGCTCAGCAGTGAATGGAATACAGCTCCTGTCCTTCAAGGAGCTCACAACCAAGTGGGAGAAACAGACTCAACATAATTTTCATACTGTATGGTGAGATCCGTGATTGGGCATGGAAAGCAAGAATCTGGGATAGGAATTCACAACAGGAAGAAGAGGAAAAGGTGTTGCAGACGTAGAAAGCAACATGTGCCAAGGTGGTGAAGCCTGAAGAAACACATGCAGTTTTTTGGGTTTTTTTTGTTTTCGAGACAGAGTCTCACTGTCACCCAGGCTGGAGTGCAGTGGTACAATCTCGTCTCACTGAAACCTCTGCTTCCCAGATTCAAGTGGTTCTCCTGCCTCAGCCTCCCAAGTAGCTGAGACTACAGGCATGTGCCACCACAACTGGCTAACGCATGGAGTTTTAATGAAAGAGAAGTAGTTGGATGTCCCTGGAGTTGAAGGGACCTGTGAGAGGGTGGCAGAACAAAAGGTTGGAAGGGTGGGATTTGCCATATGTTGAAGAGCCTTTTGGACCATGCTAGGAGTTTATCCTGTTGGCAGTGGGAGGCTGTTGAGCACTTGAAGCCAGTGTGTGCCATGACCAGATGAATTTTAAAAAGGAAACTGTGTAGGATGAGAAAGAAAGCTTCAGAAAACAGGCACTTTCTTTGTATATTTTGTTTGCTGCAGTACCCATAGTGCCTTGCATCCAGTTTGTTGGGTGAATGAATAGATGAATTGGAACACAGTTGAGTCTGTGTATTAGTTTCGTGGCTATTGGAGTAATTGGAGGGAGGAAAGATACAGGCCTGAGTAGAAGAACAGGAGAGACAAATGATGGTTTGAAAGATTTTGGAAGTGGGATTGACAGGACTTGGTGGCCACTTAGAGGCAAGGGATAAGGAAAAGTAGAGGAGGGTAGCACTGAGGTTCATGAGGAAGAGGGAGTCTGGGGAGGTTAGAGTGATATATTTTGTTTGAGGTGCCTGTGAGACATAAAGAGACCTGTTCTGAGGCAGATTGGAATATGTGCCTGAAGTCAAGAGAGTCCGGAGATGGGCACTGAGATTTCAGATGTGGAAGTTGTTGACTGGCGAGGGTAGTTGTTGAAGCCTTGGAAGTAAATGCAATTGCCCAAGAAAAGGGTGATGCAAAGTAGAATGGGGAAACCTAATCTGACTCTTTTTACTTTCATCTCCCACTACTCTTCATCACCCCACACACCCTGATGACTCTTCCCAGACAGAATTAGTCACTGCCTCCTCTGTGGGCTGACATAACATTTTGTACCCACAACTGCTGCAGCACTTGAGTTCTGCCTAGCTTGTTTGCACATTCACCACCTTCCTTGGGCTCTGACCACTCAGTATGCTGTTCATCTTTTTGTGGCTGACACCTAGCCCCCACCTTGACCCAGTATACTGACACAGTGTACTAAGTCAGTGCTGACCAGATTCTCGAATTCTGTGCTAAGATATCCATGTGGAAGTTAGGCTTGGTACCCACACAGGGAATATATTAAACTGCTTTTTAAATCAAGAGCGATGATCTTCTGTAATCACAGGTAACATCCCCAAGCAAATCAGAATGAGAGAACCGATTTAGGAAACTCGAACAGGGAAGGTGAACCCCTTTCCTAACCAAAGTTAGGTAGGTTTAAAGAGGCTTTTCTTGTATTCCTTCCGTTCTGAGTCCTGTTATTCTGATCCCGAAGGTGCAGACAGTGGCACGTAAGGAAAATGGATCAGTGAAGTAGCAACTTACAACTTTGTAAGTCATCTAGCATGACTTATGAAGCCATATAAGATGTCTGATTGAAAGCCACAAGCTTAGGCCAGGCATGGTGGCTCAAGCATGTAATCCCAGCACTTTGGGAGGCCATGGTGGGTGGATCACCTGAGGTCAGGAGTTCAATACCAGCCTGACCAACATGGTGAAACCCTGTCTCTAAAAATATATATATATATTTAAATTATACATATATATTATATATCATTCATATATATATGTGTGTGTATATATACATATATATATAAAGAAAGTCAAAAGGTTGGTACCTAGAACCCCTGGAAAATCTAAAAAATAAAACTCCTAACCTGTCTTTTAAGACTGTTCATCACTCCAGTGTATTATCTTATGATTATCTTTTGAAGAAAAGATTGCTGTATGAAATCTTACTGTCAGTGAGTCATCTCAGAGCATTTTTACTTTATTTTCAAAGACTCAACCAGAGAAGAGGAAACTCTTACACTTTTCACTCAAGAGACTTGTACATAATGCAGTAGAGGGCTTCCCTAAGAACATGTTTTCTCCAGCATTCAAAATTAGGAACTTCACATCACTAATATGTGTCTTTTACTTATTTTGAGTATAAATGATTGGGGAAAGAATCCTTGGGAAAAAATAGCTTATTTATTTCAAATACCGTATAGTGGATTCTCTGTGTCTGTGACTCATCTCCTTCCATCCATCTATCACTATTCTCATACTCGGGATGCAAAGGTTCAGTCTCTGTCTTCAAAAGCGAGCTGCCGGTCTAGCTGGAGGGAATGATGAGTGAACAAATAATTACAGTGTAATCCTTTGGTAAACCAGAGCAGGTGGTAATTAACTCTGCCGAGAGATGAAGTGGAGCTGGAGAGAGTTCAAGGAGGCTTCACAGAGAAGGTGGTAGTGAAAAGCTGAATCACCTGGTAGGCAAAGTGGGGAGGAAGGCATGCCAGATCAGTGAGGGTCTTTTGTGCTGAACAGATGAGTTTGGATCATACTCAGGAAGATGTGTGGAAGTTTCTTGGCTTTTTTTTTTTTTTTAATATATAAACAGTTTTTCATGAAAAAAAAAAGGCATCAAAGTAAAATGTATTAAGGGTTTTTTTTGTTTTTGTCTTTTAAGCCTGCTGACTGATTTTTATTAACTTTGCCCAGAATGCTTTTAAGCTTGGAGCCAGTGTGATCCTGGGTACTCAGTCTTGGGGTTGGAACATAACTTGAGGGCAAGCTGTCAGCCTAAATCATCATTTCAGTGACAGTACCTACCACTTACTAGCTACTCCAGAAACATTTGTTGATTGAATGAATGAGTGAATGAATGCAGCATCAAACACAGTTCCTGAAATAAAGACTTCAAATTTTCTTTGGAAGGATTTTTTAAAAAGACATTAGACAGTTTTATATGTTCTGCCTTTGCTGGATTTTGGTAAAAAATTTCAGAATTGGATTTTTTTTCTCATGTTTTTCATCTTGTTCAGGAGATGAAAATGCCGAGGTGATAAATATAGACTCCTATGAAATACAACTGTATTAAATGTAAAATAATAGGATCTATTATTTTGGTTATTATATCACATGCTATCTTACTACTAGAGTTTAGCAATATATAGCTATGGTAGGCATTGTAAGTTTATAGAAAATTTTGTGGGGAGAAAAAAGCACGGCCTAGGAAAAGATGAGTGGTAACAACAGAACTCTGGCCCAGCCTGTGGAATGAGAATTGTGGAGCTAATGAAAATCAACATGTTGAAGCAATATACTCTTAAGAAAGTACCAGCTGGGCACGGTGGCTCATGCCTGTAATTCCAGCCCTTTGGGAGGCTGAGGTGGGCAGATCACCTGAGGTTGGCAGATCACCTGAGGTCAGGAGGAGTTCAAAGCCAGTCTGGCCAACATGGTGAAACCCTATCTCTACTAAAAATACAAACATTAGCCAGGCATAGTGGCACAAGCCTGTAGTCCCAGCTTCTCGGGAGTCTGAGAGGCTGGAGAATTACTTGAACCTGGGAGTCAGAGGTTGCAATGAGCCAAGATTGCCCCACTGTACTCCAGGCCGGGCAATAGAGCAAGACTGTGTCTCCAAAAAAGGGAACAGCAGTAGCTCATGCATACACATGTAATCCCAGCACTTTGGGAGGCTGAGGCAGGCTGATCACTTGAACTTAGGGGTTTGAGACCAGCATGGGAAAGATGGTGAAGCTCTATGTCCACCAAAAATACACACAAAAAATTAGCTGGACGTGGCGTCACCGGCCTGTAGTTCCAGTTAGGAGGCTGAGGTGAGAAGATCGCCTGAGCCCTGGAGGCGGAGCCAGGATCGCACCACTACACTCTAGCCTGGGTGACAGAGAGAGACCCCCATCTCAACAAAAGGAAAGATAACAGCTAAGCTAAGATATAACTAAATTGCGGTAAATCTGAGATAATGACATCATAAGAGATTGGCTAAAGAAGTATGGCTTTCTGTAGACCAGGGTTTTCTGGTTACTAGGAGGAGGCGTCTGAAGCAGTGGAGAGCCAAATACCACCATTCTTATGAATCCCCTGTGAACACCTTGAAAAATTTGTCTTAAAAAAAAAAAAAAAAAAAACCTATTATGATCAGGTATCACAGCACTAAGAAGGTTATATTGTGTCTGGCTTTAATAAAAATATATAACTTTGAATTATTATTATTACTTTTTGAGATGGAGTCTCACTCTGTTGTCAGGCTGGAGTGCAGTGGCGCGATCTCTGCTCACTGCAGTCTCCGCCTCCCGGGTTCAAGCAATTCTCCTGCCTCAGCCTCCCGAGTAGCTGGGATTTCAGGCACCTGCCACCACACACAGCTATTTTTTGTATTGTTAGTAGAGACTGGGTTTCACCATGTTGGCTAGGATGATCTCGATCTCCTGACCTCATGATCTGCCTGCCTTGGCCTCCCAAAGTGCTAGGATTACAGGCGTGAGCCACTGCGCCCCACCTTGAATTATTTTTTAAAGTAATTATTCCACATCTGTGGGTGGTACTTGGCACAGCTCAATTGCAGTGGAATTAGTTTAAGACACACTGCCCCATAGTGAATTATCCAGGCTTTCCAATTATCCAGGCTCTCCAAGCCCCAGAAACATGAATGGCACAGCTCTCAGGACCCTTCACCACCATTTACTGTCATTGTGTGTGGAAGCTGCCTTCTGATTACTAACCTGGCTTTCCAGAAGCTTTGGAATGGGGCATAGGTTACAGAGTACCCTGGGTATTGGATGTTACTGTTCCAGTCATTGGAACTGTATATTTCCTATTACATCTAATTTGTTGGCATTCCAGAGTTTGTGTGTTTAAATTGCATGAGTCAGTTTCTTGGGAGTCCTTACTGCTGTTAGATGAACTAATAGTGTCTGACCTCAGAGGTGAAGTTGGTATTTCTCAAACCTCAGAGCCCTTCCTTTCCACCTGCAACAATTTTTTAAAATATTTTTTTAAAAATATGGAACGCTTCACGAATTTGCATGTCATCCTTGCGCAGGGGCCATGCTAATCTTCTCTGTATCGTTCCAGTTTTAGTATATGTGCTGCCGAAGCGAGCACTGCAACATTTTTTTTAAGGTAATTGTTTTTAACTTTTTTTTTTTTTTTTTTTTTTTTTTTTTTTTTAATTTTTTTTTTTTTTTTTTTTTTTTTTTTTTTTTTTGAGAAGGAGTTTCGCTCTTGTTACCCAGGCTAGAGTGCAATGGCACCATCTCGGCTCACCGCAACCTCCGCCTCCTGGGTTCAGGCAATTCTCCTGCCTCAGCCTCCCGAGTAGCTGGGACTACAGGCGTGCGCCACCATGCCCAGCTAATTTTTGTATTTTTAGTAGAGACGGGGTTTCACCATGTTGACCAGGATGGTCTTGATCTCTTGACCTCGTGATCCACCCGCCTCAGCCTCCCAAAGTGCTGGGATTATAGGCGTGAGCCACCGCGCCCGGCCTGTTTTTAACTTTTAAAATATATAAGTAATTCTAACAATTATTCAATCCCAGCCATCTAACAAATCAGCTGTGTTTATCTTTTCATATTAAAATAGCTTTTTAGCCTATAGGCAGCAACCATATTTTAGACTTATTAAACAACCTACAATCTAAATACTGAGAATCTGGGTTAAATATTTTAAGTGAGAGCTTACTCAGGGCAGACAGGTATCTGATAATTTACACATTCAACCACTTGGCACCTGACCAGTGTGGTAGGAATGCAGAGCTAGAGAAGTCCTGAAGAAGTGGGACCTTAGGCTTGGTGGGGGAAAAGAATTGAGACACAGGCCTAGGAGAGCAGGGGAGGGCATTTATTCATTGGAGTGTGGGAAGAGCAGGGTTTGAACAAATGTGAAGAAGCACACACAAGTTAGGTGGAGGTGGGGACTGAGCGATGAGCGTGACTGTACAAATTCACAGATTCATGCTGTTTGTTCTTATCCTGCCTATTCAGAGAGGAGTTGGGGTGGCATGTAGTAAATGTCATCTATTAGATGTGTGGGTTCTTGTGCTGAGACATCAGCACCCCAATCAGTAACCATGAGTGGAAGGATGCCCCCCTTCTTTCCCTTGAGAAAGATTACTTCTGATAGAGGAGATTGAGCTCCAGATACAGTCTAAAGATTCATTTTTTATTTTTCACAAATGCAGGGTTTAGAGGGAACTGAAATTAATAACATTGTGTATTTTATTCATGTGGCCAGGTTATTAGATTGTACTTCGTTCTCTACCCTGGAGGAGCCCCATCCTCTAGCTGGAGAAACAATGACAATTGCAGTGAGGGAGTCTCACCCAAAATACCAAGCCAAGCACAAAGGAGGACTAGCTAATCCAGCTTAGAGGTGTCAGGATCTGGAAAGGCTTCACACAGGAGGTACATCTTAGAGCCTTGAGGATTGAGTAAGAGTTGGTCAGGTGAGGAGAGGAGGTGCTTCAGGAAATGGGAGAGCATATACAAAGTCATATTTGCAAGAGAGAACATGGCGTGATTGGAGTTTGATTCTGCAGGAGTGTAGGCTGCCTGAAGGAAAGCCCAGGCCAGAGAGGGATATGCAGGGATCAGATCTTGTGTCTTGCAGACCACGTTGAAGAGTTTGGAGTTTGTAATGAAGCTTGTTCAGACCTTAGGTCAGATGTCACTGGCTTCCCATTGCCATTAGAATAGAATTCAGAGTTCTTACCGTGGCCACAAGGCCCTCTATGACCTGGCCCTGGACTGCCCATATGGCCTTGCACATCTTGAGCCACTCCTCCATTGCTTGCCCATGCTGTAGCCAATAGGGAGCTGTCAAAAAATTGTAAGCAGTGCTATTTTGTGTTCAGTCTGACCACAGTATGGAGCATGGATTGAAGAGGGCAAAGCCAGCATCGGAAAGACAAGAGACGATAAGAAGCTGTTCTTGAGCATGGAGGTGGGAATGGAGAGAAAATGACAAATATGAAAAACTTAGAAGCAAATGCAGAAGGATTTGGTGGCCACTTGAGGTTTGGCAGAGGAGGGACTTCCATCAGTGAGTGGATGGTGCGTTCATACCCTGTGGTCTGGGATACAGGAGAAAGCTCAGTTTGGTGGCAAAGATGATTAGTTCATTTAGGAAATATGTTGACTTTGAGGTGTTTGTGGGATGTCCCAAGTGGAGATGTCTGGAGCGTTTTTGAATAGTGTCTGTGGAGCTCAGGGAGGTATGGGCCAAACCTTGGTATAAGTGGGAAAAGATAACTTGAATGTTGTGGTACTAGGTTGATGAAATCTCCAAAATACTTCTCGAAACAACCACTACTTTTTACTCCTCTGCTGTCACCCCTGAGCAAGCTGCTCTATCTTTTAACTAGTCTGCTGCTTCTGCTTCAGTCCTTTCTTAACACAGCTGGTGGAGTGATCTTTTAAAAATGAAGAGTCGGCCAGGTGCAGTGGCTCAGGCCTGTAATCCCAGCACTTTGGGAGTCCAAGGCTGGTGGATCATGAGGTCAAGAGATAAGACCATCCATGGTGAATCCCTGTTCTCTAATAAAAATAAAAAATTAGCTGAGTGTGGTGGTGTGAACCTGTAGTCCCAGCTACTTGGGAGGCTGAGGCAGGACAATCGTTTAAACCCAGGAGGCGGAGGTTACAGTGAGCCAAGATTGCACCACTGCACTCCAACCTGGTGAAAGAGTGAGTCTCCATCTCAAAAAAAAAAAAAAAAAAAAAAAAGAGGAGAGACAAGGAGTCTTGTAATTTCCTTACTTAAAACCAATCCTCACTGACTTCCCATTGCCCTTAGAATAGAATTCAGTCTTCTTCTCATGACTGTGAAGCCCAGTGTATGTGACCTGGCCCTGGCCTCCTTGTCTGTGTGGCCACACCCATTTTGAGCCATTCCTTCATCACTTGCTCATGCTGTAGCCATACTGGCTTCTTCTAGGGCCTCAAACTTCTGTATTGCTGTGTGGCAAGTTCTTTCTCTTCCCGCTGCATGAATTGTCATCTTTCAGGTCTCACCTTAGGTGTCATTTTTTCAAAGGAGCCTTCTCTGACCCCCTGGGCCATCCTGCATTTTTTGTAGCACCTAACACAACTTTTTAGCTTTAATTATGTGTTTTTCTACTATCTGTTACCTATACAAGCTCTGTGAGGGCAAAATCCATTCTGTGTTTTGTTTACCATTGTACCCATAGTGACTGACAGTCCTGAGCACATAGTCAGCACTCCATGAATTAGATTTGTTGAATGAAGGATTATAATCATTTTTATTTTTTATCTTGAAAAATTTAGAAATTTTACACAAATAGGATGGTGACTCAAGTGATAGAACTTATGGAGCTGATTTCATCTACTTTTATATTTCAACTGTTATTAAATGCCCTGCCTCTGGAAGGTTGAGACATGGAAATTGCAAATTAAATCTTGAAGAATTTTTCTTCGTTGTTGGCTGTATTCATTATGATGGCTCTGGTTTGCATGGATTGACCTATTATCAGTCTGACAATGGTTTGGCTGCTGAGTTTGAAATTCAGAAAACTGATACTTATTCCCTTGAGTTGGGTGTTTGTGCCAGAGTTTAGCAGCTATCCTTCTCCTTCAGCCCTGATTTGGGAAGCATCCCAATACATGCTGTTTGCATTGCAGCTGTGGGAAAGTCCACCTTTGTGAAGTTACTCATGAAAACTTACCCAGAGTGGCACGTAGCTACAGAACCTGTAGCGAGATGGCAGAATATCCAGGCTGCTGGCACCCAAAAAGTAAGTTTTTAGCTGTGGTGGGTAGTTGGCAGACATGGGTGAATAATCTAATTGTCATAATTTAATTTACTCTGAGTGGGTAAAGTAGCCCAGCTTGAGTATCCTTTTTAAAATAGCTTCATTCCAGAAAGCAGACCACATACACCAGAGAGGATATGACTTGTTTGAATATGTGTAGTTTTGATTTTTGTGGTTTTTCTATGTCTATCTAAGTGACTGCCTCTGTTGTTTGTGGTTTCCCAAAGCATGTCCAACCATCATGTATGGCTTTGAAGATGAATTTTGTCATTCCTACACTTAAGTATTTATGTTATTACTAAAGCTAACCACTAGGATTAATAACTAATTATAGTGATTTTAACTTTTTAATAAAGTCTTAGAAATTGGAAGGGATATTAGAGAGGTTCCTGCCATACTTTGAGTCAATGGGAGAGGTAATTGCTAACATTTATGAGCACATACTATGTGCCAGGTACTGTACTTATGCCAAACATGGTACATTTTACTTATATCTCATGGCTTAGGCCCTGGTGTCAAGACTACAGCTTTGGCAGAGGCCATAAGGTTGGTATCCAGCCACATGAGTGAGTAAGGAAGGACCTGTTTCGACAGGACCCTCAGGAGTGGAAGCACCATGCCTCCTCAGGCACCATGAACTTCTGCCGCCACCTGAACATTCACCGAGTGGCGCATTCTGGTTCTTAACTCTAATTACTAGACAATTCTGCCTTTTAATGAGCCATGTTGCACCCCTGTGACTCTGACTCATTGGTTCAAGTTCTGCCTCCTAAATCTTTTAACTTTTCCTTGTAACAACCCTATATATAGTTGACGGCAATGATTTTCCTGTTCTTTCTCCCCCTCAAGCCTCTCTCCCTTTTTTTTTTTTTAAGTCTCATTCTGTTCCCAGGCTGGGGTGCAGTGGTGTGATCTCAACCCACTGCAACCTCCACCTCCTAGGTTCAAGCATTTCTCATGCCTCAGCCTCCTGAGTAGTTGGGACTGTGGGTGCACACCATCACTCTGGGCTAATTTTTGTATGGGGTTTCGCCATGTTGGCCAGGCTGGTCTCGAACTCCTGGGCTCAAGCAGTTCACCTACCTTGGCCTCCAAAGTGCCGGGATTATAGACATGAGCCACCAAGCCTGGTCAAGTCTTCTCTCTTTCTAGCCAAACACCTCCAGTTTTCTTCCAGGCTATTCTTTACTCTGAAGTAACTTTGCCTAAGTGATGACCCGGAATTTGTTCACTTTCCACTTTGAATTTACTAAGAGTGCTACTTGGAGGTGAACAGGACATTCTGGATATAGTCTAAGTGGGACAGAGTATCATGGAACTTGTTCCTGGGTGCCATTTTTCTTTTTTATTCCAACCCAGAATTGTGTTACCTTTTCTGGCTGGCATATCATGCCTATTGAGGATTTTTGCTTCTTACGTTGTCTGTTTATATGTCTGTATGTGTGCCTGTGTGTGTTATTTGTAAAATTAACTTTCCTATGTAGGAATAAATTATGTATCTTTTTCTGAGTATGCCACAGGTCACCTGTTGAGATTTCAAAATACAGTCATGGGCCACATAATGATGATTTTGTCAATGATAGACCATGTATACAATGGTGGTTCCATAAGATTATAATAACATATTTTTACTGTACCTTTTCTATGTTTAGATACACAAATACTTACCATTGTGTTACAGTTGCCTGTAGGATGTGATACAGTAGGATGTGATACAGCTTTGTAGCCTAGGAGCAATAGGGTATACCATGTAGCCTAGGTGTGTAGCAGGCTATCCCATCTAGGTTTATGTGAGTACATTCTGTGATGGTCACATGGTGACAAAATTGCCTAATGATGCATTTCTCAGAACATATTCCTGTTGTTAAGGATACATGACTGTATGTCCACAATTGTTTGATATTCCTCCCTTCAAGAAGTAGAGCATGATTCTTGCCTTGAATGTGGCTGGACTTTGTGATTTGTTTCTAGTAAATAGAAAGTAGCAAAAACAAGAAATACCTTTCTAGGGTAGGTTATAAGACCTACCCTAGCTTTCATCTTGCTCTAGGGGAAACCAGCTGTTGTGTCAGGAAGCAGCCTTTTCAAGGGGCCCACACGAGAGGAACCAGCGACAGTCCAGCCTTCAGGCGACCATAGGCTCAGCCAACATCTTGACCGAAACGTCATGAGAAACCCTGAGGCCCAGCCACCCAGCTAAGCTGCTTCTCAGATTCCTGCCCCTTACAAACTGAGATAATGAATGTTTAAGCCACTGAACTTTGGAGTAATTTGTTAGGCAACAATAGATAATTAATCATCCTATAATCCCATTATTCACAGGTAAAATGGACTTTTTTCTACAAAGAAAATGTATAGATTTACATACACTTACATAAATGTATAAAATATATATACATTTGCTTTTTGAAACAAAAATTGTGATTGTTACCTGCATGTCACTTAATAGACAAGATCTTCCTTTCCCTGTGATGTCCTTTTAATGGTTGTAGTGCACTACACAATGTGAATATTATCATTTAGTTATCCAGTCCTTTATTTTGAGTATTTCCTTTTCTTATTTTTCCTATTATAAACAGTGTTGCAGTGATGAATATCATTGTAGCTATGCTGTTTGTTTTTTAACATAAAGCCATGTTTTGTGTATCTTTGTATTCTTTAGTGAATTGCCTGTTCAGGCCCCAGGAGTTTGAGACCAGCCTGGGTAGCAAAGTGAGACCCAATCTCTACAAAAAAAAAAAAAAAAAAGTTTTAAAAAGTAGGTGAGGACAGTGGTATGCACAGTAAAGGTTGAAATAAATGTTAGTTCCTTTTTCTATACCCTTATGGTACCCTGCCCGTGTAGCGCCTCATCCACATAGGCCTTCAGTTACTGGTGATTAAATGAATAAATATAGATCCAAAGTGTTTTTGTACAAAACTCACTTTTGCATTGTTGAGTCAACAGCAGACCCAGAAAAGAATCTGAGGCCGGTCAGTCATGGTGGCTTACTCCTGTAATTTCAGCACTTTGGGAGGGTGAGATGGGTGGATCACCGGAGGTCAGGAGTTCGAGACCAGCCTGGCCAACATGGTGAAACCCCATCTCTACTAAAAGTACAATAATTAGCTGGTGGTGGTGACAGGCACCTGTAATCCCAGCTACTCAGTAGGCTGAGGCAGGAGAATCTCTTCAGTTCTTGCAGTGGGGAGAGGGGGTGGAGGTTGCAGTGATCTGGGAGGTTGCAGTGAGCTAAGATCAAGCCACTGCACTCCAGCCTGGGCAGTAGAGTGAGACTCTGTCTCAAAAAAAAAAAAAAAAAAAAAAAAGAATTCTGGGCTGCTGAACATCCTACACTTGTGCCTACTTGCACATGCCGAGTAAGTGAAACGCTTCAAATTATGTTTTACAAAGTCTCTAGAATGAAGGAGGGTTTTGTTTTTGTTTGTTTTAACAAACAAATTCTAGTCTTTATATGAAAGATAGAATTCTGTTTGGTGGTTGATTGGTTGGATTTTCAAATAAGCAGTTGCTTTCTTGTTTGCCTTGAAATTTCATAAACAAATAGCTACAGATGGAAGCTTAAAAGAGAGGCTACATAGTGTTACAGTGGAAAGATTTGATTCCAAGTTAAATTTTAGTTGGTTGTTGACTGTTATTTCCTCCCCAGACAGACTTCACAAATCCCTCAATCAGTGATTGTGTTAATTCTATATATGGTTCTTCCTCTGCTTTTGTTATATTGAAAGTGGCATGTGATCTCCCTTTAGAGAGTCTTATCTAATAGGTAGGAAAATGTCTGACCCAGTGCTTGACTCACACCTGGGATCCCAGCACTTTAGGAGGCTGAGGTAGATGGATCATGAGGTTGAGGTCAGGAGATCAAGATCAACCTGGCCAACATGGTGAAACCCTGTCTTTACTAAAAATACAAAAATTAGTCTGGCATGGTGGTGTATGCCCGTAGTCCCAGCTACTCAGGAGGCTGAGGCAGGAGAATCGCTTGAACCTGGGAGGCAGAGGTTGCAATGAGCCGAGATCGCGCCACCACACTCCAGCCTGGGCAACAGAGCAAGACTCCATTCCCCCCAAAAAATCTCATCCCTGATTATTTTACTTTTTAATTAGTTAATTTATTTTTGTGACGGAGTTTCATTCTTGTTGCCCAGGCTGGAGTGTGATGACACAATCTTGGCTCACTGCAACCTCTACCCCCTGGGTTCAAGCAATTCTCCTGCTTCAGCCTCCCGAGTAGCTGGGATTATATTATACTCAGCCTCCTGAGTAGCTGGGATTACAGGCATGCACCACCATGCCTGGCACATTTTGTATTTTTAGTAGAGACAGGATTTCTCCATGTTGGTCAGGCTGGGCTTGAACTCCCAACCTCAGGTGATCCCATCCACCTCGGCCTCCCAGAGTGCTGGGATTACAGGCATGAGCCACCGCACCCAGCCTGATTATGAAATTTTGACTAAGCTGGGGATCTGATTTTACCTTTTTGGTGGAAGGAAACTTTTGTAATTTCTTCCATTTATTTTTAAACCTGTTTGGGGGAGGTAGGGGTATGTGTGGAAGGGTGTACGTTATGGAGTAAATATGCTTTCTAGGAAGTTTTTTTTTTTTTAAATTATCCTCTAGGCCTGCACTGCCCAAAGTCTTGGAAATTTGCTGGATATGATGTACCGGGAGCCAGCACGATGGTCCTACACATTCCAGACATTTTCCTTTATGAGCCGCCTAAAAGTACAGCTGGAGCCCTTCCCTGAGGAACTCTTACAGGCCAGGAAGCCAGTACAGATCTTTGAGAGATCTGTGTACAGTGACAGGTAAGACGCCAAGCCCTCCACCAGTCACAAGCCCCATGCTCAATGCTGCCTGTTTACTCTTCTTACACAGATCCTACACTGCTCTGGTCATTGAGAATTATACTTTGAAAAATTGTCTTCTTTTTTTTTTTTCTTTTTTTGAAATGGAGTTCCACTCTTGTTACCCAGGCTGGAGTGCAATGGCGCGATCTCGGCTCACCGCAACCTCCGCCTGCTGGGTTCAAGCAATTCTCCTGCCTCAGCCTCCCGAGTAGCTGGGACTACAGGCGCGCGCCACCATGCCCAGCTAATTTTTGTATTTTTAGTAGAGACGGGGTTTCACCATGTTGACCAGGATGGTCTTGATCTCTTGACTTCGTGATCCACCTGCCTCGGCCTCCCGAAGTGCTGGGATTATAGGGGTAAGCCACTGCGCCCGGCCCAACTGTCTTCTTTTTTAAAGACAACACTATACAGATTTGTCCAGAGTTCTACTTCTACCAAATTGTCATCTATGTTAAGAAAAGAAATTGTGGTTTTCATAAACTGAATGCTTCGAATTTCTTACATTGCTACTGATTACCTTATGTTTCCTTATTTTCTGGCATGGAGCAAGCTGGTAGCCACCTAATGTAATCATCACATGCTAAAAGGCACAGAATAGACATTTAAGTAGCAGCGTATATTCTAGGAAATCAAATGAATCAGTGGTTGGTTATCCTCTTTAAGAAAAAAACAGACGGAATTAAAATTTATGTTCCTAAAAGTGATACAAGAGATATTTTCAGCCTTTTTTTATTCTTCAAGAAAGGATGCTTAGGCAGAAATAGCACATCTGTGAAACTGGCTTCTGTCTCAGATTTAGCCCTTTTTGACCCCTTCTTCTGTGAGAGGGCTTCTTGCTGGCCAGAGTCTAGTGGGCATCAGTGCCTGTGTCAGATCAGGGATGGCATCATCCTGACCACCTGAGGGAGTGAGATGTGAAGTCACTATTAATGCAGGCTAGCAGCTACCCTGGGAAGTGAGCCCCTCTGCTCCAGAAGAGCTAAGACATGCAGGCTCCAGAACGCTTGGCTCTGCCATAGAGACCAGGCTGTGACTTGAGGTTAAGCTGCCTAGAGACAAAGTCAGGATGGCTTGATCTGGACACTGCTGGGGTTTTTCTTGTCTGAAGCCTATGAATGACCAGTATCAGTGTGAAATGGTGCTTTCAAGCAGTATGATCTTTCTTAAGCCTCTTTGAATTATCAAAATGGAAAACGGTGCATTTTTGTTGTCTGTTCACTACTGAAGACACTCGGTTACTGTCTTAATTCCAAATTAGACAAACTAGTTCTATTTCTTAGTGCTCCCAGAAAGCCTCCGAGAAGAAAAAATAAGGGGACATTTGTAAATGACAAGTGATTTTTCTGACTTTACCCCCAAATCATGTAAGATATGTAAAACAAACCCTATAGACTATGCATTCCTTCTTTATGTAACCGGAGAGAACCTACTTTTTATAAAAGCTAAACATGTGAATTACAGATAGCTGGGCTGTAGGTTTTAGTTCTTTTTCAACTGTTGGATATACCACCTGCCTGTTTTCCTCTCTCCTCTGCCAAGCCATGCCTCTCGGACTCAGAAGTTGAATGGGTTACTGGGAAAATCATATGAGTTACTTGGAAACAGTCAGTTTTTTTTTTTAAAGACAGGGTTTCACCATGTTGGCCAGGGTAGTCTCGAACTCCTGACTTCAGGCGATCCGCCCGCCTTGGCCTCCCAAAGTGCTGGGATTACAGGTGTGAGCCACCACGCCCGGCCTAGAGTCAGTTTTTATTTCTAGTCCCTTCATAAAGTAGGCATGTGAGACCCTCAGAGGAAAATAGAGAAGTAGAAACACTTTGTTAATTAGAAATGCATTAATAAGCTACACGGATCTTAACCTGTACTTGTAAAGGAAGAGGTAAGAATTGATTACACTATGGGCATACAACATGCTTCCAGGTGCTATCTTCAGTGAGGGCATTTTTGAGACAGAAAGGAAAACTAATTATAAGTTCTAATCCTTAGGGTAATTTAGACTTTGTTCACTGAGCACAGATTTATTGAATGCCTCCTCTGTTGAGGCACCAGTTCCTGCCTAACAGGGACGGAACACATGCTCACATGTGTGATACTTGTTCCAAAGGAGGAACACAGGTTATCTGAGAGAGTTGATTATAGGGAGGAAGAAATCTTAGTCATTTCTGTTTGAGTTAAAGGAAACACTAGCATATGGTTTTAGAGCAGAGGCCCTGGCTCCTAGATCCTTAACGCCCTGTTCTGCCCTGCAGTCCCTGCATTCAGTCTGCAGTACTTCCCTCCCACTCAGCGCCACAGCCTTCTACCCCTTCACCCCATCACCACCACGAGCTTTGAAGAAATAAAGGAAGTGCTCTTTCTCAAGAGAGCCAAGAACCCCTTTCATAGGGCTTATTAGCAAACCTTTAATTTCTCTTTATAGAAATTTATATTGTTTTGTTTTAAGACAGTCTTTCTCTGTTGCCCAGGCTGGAGTGCAGTGGTATGATCTTGGTCTACTTCAAACCCTGCCTCCTGGTTCAAGCAATTCTTGTGCCTCAGTCTCCCAAGTAGCTGGGATTACAGGCACATGCCACCCCACCTAGCTAATTTTTGTATTTTTAGTAGAGACGAAGTTTCGTTAAGTTGGCCCAGCTGGTCTCAAACTCCTGGCCTCAGGTGATCTACCCACCTCGGCCTCCCAAAGTGCTGGGATTACAGATGTGAGCCACAGTGCGTGGTCACTTTGTAGGATCTTAATTTCATTTTCTAGTTATCTGTGAAGAAGCCAAAAACATTTTGAGTTTAAAATATTATCCTTTTCTTTATTTTCATCAACTAGGCTATGGCTAAACCATTCCAGACTGGGAAAGTTTAGTTTTGAAGTTTCTAAGCTTCTTCGTAGCCTAACAAAAAGCAGTTATAATAATAACTAAGATATCTTGAATACTATGTGCCAGTCACTCTTCTAAGCACTTTATGAGGATTATATACAAGTCCTCATAATAATGGGCTGCAAGGATTTGAGTGACTTGCCCAAGGTAACATAGCTAGTGAATGTTTCTGGAGTGTTATTCTGGAAGGTATTCTCTTAATGGTGATGCACACAGCCTTGCAGTGTGCATTTTCCTGAGCCATCGTACACAAGGGTTCTGAATTTAATTTTCTCCGAAGTGGCCAGTTGCTGAGCATAGCCTTGAAAACTGGAGTCCCTTATTTAGGATGCAAATTATGTTATATGTTAAAATGCCTGAGGTTCGAAAGCAGAATTGACCTGGGTTTGAAGCCATGGTTTGTGTTTAGCTCTGATTTCCTGTTTACCAGATGCTCTTTTGGCCTTAGAAATAAGCAGGGGGCAAAGCTAGTTTGATTTTTAGCTTTAGCTTTCTTTTATCTGAACTAGAAACTCAGCAGCAGAGGAAGCAAGCAAGAGCTCATATGCACTTTCCAAAAGAGTCTGCTTTCTTGGTAATACTGAAATTAGGAGGAAATGCATTTTCTGCTCCATAGAGGACATCACATAAATACTATTTTTTCTGCATGTTTCAGCTAGACAAAAGGACGGCTAAGTAGCCTGGAGACTCAGAAGCCTTCAGTCCTTGTATGAAATTTGGTGGGTGGCTTTATACTGGATTCACTTGTTTGTTTGGGGCCTTGCTTTAATAATAATAAGCAAATCTCAAAAGTTCAAGTTTACATATATTATTTGCTATATGTTCTGACTAGTTTCTAATAAAGAAAATTGTTAGAGACCAATGATATTATCATCTGTTCCGTTTATTCCAGTGAATCAGTCCATCTGGAAAGGAGTGGTTTCAGCCTCCAGAGTCTAGATCCTATTTCCCATCTTAGTATTGAGCAGGGAGGGAGGTATGGGTTAAGAATTTAGATTTCTTAAGGATTGATGAGGAGCTAGAAAGGTTAAGTGTGGTTTGAACAGACATGGAACAAGTTGGTTATTGATTTTTCTGCTTTTCTCTCTCTTTCTCTCTTTCTCTCTCTCTCGTGCCTTTCATTCAATTTCCCATTCTCCTCCCTCTCCCCGTCCCCATCCCACTTCCATTTCCAACCAGGTATATCTTTGCAAAGAATCTTTTTGAAAATGGTTCCCTCAGTGACATCGAATGGCATATCTATCAGGACTGGCATTCTTTTCTCCTGCGCGAGTTTGCTAGCCGGCTCACATTACATGGCTTCATCTACCTCCAGGCTACTCCCCAGGTAACACAGAACCTAAAGCCTTAGACATTAGGGCCATATGAAACCTAAGAAGTGACATTCACGGAGCCCCTGATTTTCTGGTTGGAGAAATTAGAGCATAGACATTACCTGCAGCATGGAGAGCAGTGGGGGATACCCTCCTGTCCCACCGTTGAGCACCCCTTTCCCCACTGGCTTCATGCAGCAGAGTGCTAAAGCCATTGACTATGCATGAAAGGATTCCCGTTGATCTAGCAACAACAGAGCAAATCGAGCGTCATCTTTATCACTCAGGGTTTTCAGGTGGGACGCTCTGACCTGTAGTCACTTGCCTCAGCTCCTCCTTCACTCTGACAGGGTAATCAGAGTGTGTAGTAGTTTCAATGGTTTCCTGAATAAGCTGTGAGGAGGAGAAGGAGAATTTTCTCTTATTGACACTGCCCTAATAGCTCTTTTTTGAACCCTGATGCCACTGGGAAGGGAGAAGGGACCATAGTAGTTCCATTCTGTGACTCTCTGGTGCCATCCTGCATGCAGTAGGATGATGTCATTGCAGGAGCACCAAAGTCTCTGGAGATGGAAGTGAACTCTGGCTTCTGCTGACTGGTAGTGACCTTGGGCAGCCCCTGGAGACCTTCCATTAGAAAGATCCTTGCATGTAAAATCCACTGGCTTAATCTAGATGATCTCTAAGGGCTCTTCTGGAGAGGGATTCTGAGTGAAGGTGAGAGGTGTTTGTTGTTGTTTTTGTTTGTTTGTTTGTTTGTTTTATGAGATGTACTGTCAGCTATTGGGACATACCTCCAATATATAGTCAAATGCCAGATATAACACATACTGTTAAAAGGAAGGAAAGCTGTCTCCAAGCTAGAGGCTATGCCTTTTAGAGATGGAACTGATACTTGTGGGCAGAAAGGAGCCTGAGAACAGACTGAGCAGAACCAGAGGATGAGTGGGAGAGCTCCCGTCACACAGCTTCACACCAGCCAACGAGGAGAGGACTGGAAAAAAGGGGCTTATGAAGGTGGCAACCAGGAAGAATGAGGCCCCTGAATGTGACTGGGACCAGATATTGAGGATCTTTGTGTTGAGAGTTTCTGGACATTATGAGGCAAAAGCTAGATCATAGGAGGGAATAAGAGATTCTACAGAAATAAATAAGGGTTAAGGTTTAAAATGAAACTGGCCTGGCTGCGGTGACTCACACCTGCAATGGGAGGCTAACATGGGAGGATCACTTGAGGTCGGGAGTTCAAGAGCAGCCTAGGCAATATAGTGTGACCCCCCATCTCTACAAAAAAATTTTAAAATTAGCCAAGTGTGGTTATGTGTGCCTGTGGTTCTAGCTACTGGGGAAGTGAGGCAGGAGGATCGCCTGAGTTCAGGAGCTTGAGGCTGCAGTGAGCTGTGATCAAGCCACTGTACTCCAGCCCAGGTGACAAAGTGAGAACTTGTCTCTAAAATAAATTAAAACTGAACTGAAGTTTCAGTGAGGCCAGAGGGCTAAGAAACTTCCATAAATAGAACTACACTAAAGTTAGATGCATTGATTGCAAGTTGACCAGGTGGGTCATGTTTATTTGACTTACTTCAATAGTCTTCATTGTCTGGGAGCCAGAATAGAAGAAGGGGATTATATTTTAGGGGTAGGGATAAGTGTCAGCAATTGTGGGGAGAAGAGTCGCCTCACAAAGAGGACAGTTTGAAGTGTCGAAGTGTAGGGTTCAAGTTGAGAGAGAAGTTCTGAGCCCCAGGAAGGCTTGTGGCCTGGGTCAAAGAGAAGTGACAGTGCTATAAGGTTGGACTGAGTAAAGGTCCTAGTTGGAATTTGAAGAGGTGACAAGTTTCCTGTGGGAGTCATGGGGTGGCTGGACTGAAAGAAGCAGGAGGCTGAGGAGCTGAGCATTAGGAGAAGTGAGAATGCTGACTTAACCTTTTCCAAGAGAAACAGAACTTCAGCACAATCAGCTCAGTGCCATGAAGCCAGCACTGGGGAGGAGTGAGAGAGGAAGTGGGCTGACTCATTCTTGGGAGCAAAATGGGGCTACTTGGGCTAGCTGAAGAGGCTCTTGTTTCTGGGTAGTGGAAGTTGGACCCAGCAAGGAGAGCAAGAAAGTCTTAATTGCTTTTCTTCTTTGTGCACTCTGAATGACCTTGTAACAGAATGCCTGAAACTGGTTAATTTATAAAGAGGCTTATTTTGGCTCACAGTTATGGAGACTGGGAAGTCCAAATTGGGCAGCCTCAACTTCCAGTGAGGGCCTCCTGCTGCCTCATCACATGGTGAAGTGAAAGGGAGCAGGAACGTGCAAAAGGGGCAAGACAGGAGGAGCAGCCTTGCTTTATAACATCCTGCTCTCATGGCAACTGGCCCAGTCGTACGAGAGTGAGAACTCACTCCTGCAAGAATTGACCCAGTCCCAGGAGACTGACATTCATCTGTCTTAACAACCTAATCACCTCTTAAAGGCCTCACCTCCCAACACTACCACCCTGAGGACCAACTTTCCAACACATGAATGCTGGGGGATATACTCTTAAACCATAGCAAATGGTGATGGCAGTCATCATCACTTGGGGGCAGATCCGCCTTTTCGGAGTGGCTAGTTGGAATATTTTAGCTGGAGTAGAATGAGAAGAATTGAAGGATTATTGCAACTTAATGGCAGAAAAGAAAATAGCTTATTCATTTTGGAATTAGATGGGGATTTTAATGCTGTTTTGATGGCATTAGACCCAGAGATCCAGGAATGCCCATATTGCTTCCCTGAAGTCACACTTGACCTCTTCTGTGAAATTCAGAGGTAACTGTACCCAAGGGAAGAGCAGAATAGAAGTTGACATATCACTATGTAAAAAGCTGTGCAAGTGCCTAATCTTCCAGTTCAGAGGTCTAGTAAATACTAGCTTTGAGCATGTCAGATGGACTTCGTAGGGTCTTCTGCTCCTTTCTACCTATTCCCTAACTACTTTTTTCTTTTTTTTTTTTTTTTGAGACGGAGTTTTGCTCTTGTTGCCCAGACTGAAGTGCAATGGTGTGATTTTGGCTCACTGCAGCCTCTGCCTCCCATATTTAAGTGATTCTCCTGCTGAAGCCTCCTGAGTACCTGGGATTACAGGCGCCCGCCACCACGAATGGCTAATTTTTGTATTTTTAGTAGAAACGGGGTTTCACCATGTTGGCCAGGATGGTCTCCATCTCTTGACCTTGTGATCCTCCTGCTTCGGCCTCCCAGAATGCTCAGATTACAGGCGTGAGCCACTGTGCTGAGCCTACTTCCTTAACTTCTTAAATGCAAGCCGGGGCAGGCCAGGCCAAAGTGTGGTGGCTCACACCTGGTAATGCCAGCACTTTGGGAGACCAAGGTGGGAGGACTACTTGAGCCCAGGCATTCAAAACCCTCCTGGGGAACATAGTGAGACCCGCCCCCCACTACAAAAAATCTAAAAATTAGCCAAGTAGGTGGTGTGTCTGTATTCCTAGCTACTCAGCAGGCTGAAGTGAAAGGATCGCTAGAGCCTGGGAGATTGAGGCTGCAGTGAATCATGATTGCACCACTGCATTTCAGCCTAGGCCACAAAGCAAGACCCTGTCTAAAACAAATAAATAAATAAATAAACCTTTTTTTTTTTTTTTTTCCTTAAAGCAAACAAGTCAGGCCGGGCACAGTGGCTCACTGATGCCCATAATTCCAGCACTTTGGGAGTCTGAGATAGGAGGATTGCTTGAGGCCAGGAGCTTGAAACTAGCTTGATCAACATTGGGAGACCCCATCTCTAAAAATTAAAAAGAAAAAAAAGCAAGCCAACAATTTTAAAACTCAGAAGAGAAATGACTGGGCCTCAGTGTTCCTACCCAGCCCCATGGAATCAAGAAGAGAGTGCAGCTGATCAGTGTACATCAAAAAGCCAGGCCCTGCCTGGGATTGGCATAGCATGAGGACAGCATGCAGGAGGTGCATGGGGAAAAATGGTACCTGGGTTTGGGCTTGAGAGGCATAGTGAAAAGACCCACGAGCAGTCACATTCCATTTCCTATCTCTGACTTAAAGCAATCAGAACAGTAATTCTTCCTGGGTGGGGCAGGCTAAGAAGACCAGTAATAGGTCTCCTCTGCCACTTGCAGCTAGATTGTCTTTCCTGTTCACATTCAGGTGTGTTTTCCTCATGAGGACTGAGATGAAGAGGGGCCAGACTAAAGCACTGTTTGCATGGGATTCTTAAAAATAGAGGCTGCGCACGGTGGCTTACACCTGTAATCCCAGCACTTTGGAAGGCCGAGGCGGGTGGATCATGAGGTCAAAAGATTGAGACCATCCTGGCCAACATGGTGAAACCTCATCTTTACTAAAAAAATACAAAAAGTAGCTGGGCATGGTGGCGTATGCCTGTAGTCCCAGCTGCTTGGGAGGCTGAGGCAGGAGAATTCCTTGAACCTGGGAGGCGGAGGTTGCAGTGAGCCAAGCTCGTGCCACTGCACTCCAGCCTGGAGTCTGGTGACAGCGAGACTGTCTCAAAAAATATTTATATATAGAATTTGTTATAACCATATCAGTAAAGCAAGAGTTAATGACAAATGCTCAAAGTAGGAGTTTACTTCGACTTCTTTTTTTTTTTTCTCTCAATACTGCCACCAGTTGAGATTTAACTTCTAAAGGAAAACCATTTGCTCTGTTGAGCAAATTAATAGTAAAGAGAGATATGTTAGCCTATTTTAATAGATCAATGTTAGTGTCAATGTTTGCCTGCAAGCAGTGAATGAATAATTATAAATTGCTTTCATAAAAAGAATTGTTCTGCCTTTGTGTGTGTACTTGGAAACATAAAGCCACCAAAAAAAAAAAATTATTTTTGGCTGGGCACAGTGGCTCACACCTGTAATCCCAACACTTTGGGAAGCCAAGGTGGCTGGATTGCGTGAGCTCAGGAGTTCATGATCAGCCTGGGCAACATGGTTAAACCCCGTCGCTACTGATATACAAAAAAAAATAGCCAGGCATGGTGGCATGCTAGTTTCAGCTACTGGGGAGGCTGAGGCAGGAGAATTGCTTGAACACAGGAGGCGGAGGTTGCAGTGAGCCGAGATCATGCTGCTGTACTCCAACCTGGGCAACAGAGCAAGCTCCATCTCAATTTTTTAAAAAAATTTATTTCACGAAGCAGAGAATTTTTTATTCTCAGAAAGGAAAATTAGATAGCCTTGCTATGCTTAGAAATCCTAAAGCTACCTTGCTGGTGGGAATGTAAATTGATTAACCTCTAGGGAGGCAGTCTGGCAGTATATAATTGCAATTGCATATACCTTTTGATCATTAATGAAATTTGTTTGTATAATTTTGTTTCCTTAGAGAAAAGGTAAGACGAGGGAAACAGCAAAGATCCCTAAGTCTTTGGGATTATTGTCTACTACGTTTGGAAATTAAGTTTACATTTCTTAAGTATTTGAAAGCAAGAAGTCTTAAATCAGTGAGTTAATCCATCTATTCTTCAAGGACAGATGACATTGAATAATGAAATGTTTGTCAAGCAGAGAGAGGACCGAGGATAATTCAGTCAGAACAAACATTTGGAGCAAAAATTTTAAGATGTGAAAGACCCTGGCCTGTTCCCCAGGAAAGAGGTCAAATCTGGCTAAAGCAGTGAGTCCAGGGGAAGAGCTAAGGCAGATGAGAAGTAGGAGGGGTAGCTTTGTGACAGGTCAAGAAGACATCATTTTCTGAACCAGTGTGCATAAAATTTCACTACCGGATGAGTGCAGAATAGAATTAAGCACACTCTGCAGAGTTGGGGGGAGGAGAGTTAGTCTCAAGCCTCACTTGTTTTTCCACTTTGTTTTATCTTTGACCTGTGCAAATTTTACATTCTATTCCTGAGTGAATGTTTGGTATGATATGAAAGAGATATTTCAAATTACCTAACATTATATAGATGTGATGCTACTGATACATACCGCCTTGAACCCTGGGGCTATGGATATAGGCAGTAAAGAGCCTGTGAAGTCTTTTCAGCAAGGAAAGTTATGTCATTATATTGCCATACTACAGAAGAGTGGAGTGAAGGGGACACACTGGAAGGAGGGAACAGCTTTTGCCAGGAGCTCAATATGACTTACCTCAGTGACCTGTGGATGGGTAGAGGATGAGGAAATAGAAGCCCACAAAGATTGCACTGCGAGTACCTGATAAAGGCAGGAATTTACTCCTGGACTTTTCGACCTTAAGGCCTGTACAGCTCTGTCCATATACTTCCCTGCCTCCAGGAGGCAAAGTCAGAGGCTCCTTCCATAATCCAGGTGAGAGGCAGTGAGGACCCGACAAGGGCAGATGTGAGGGGAAAGAACCAACTGGACATGAAAGAGAATTGAATGACTTCCCGAATGTAGTAGAAAGGAGGAAAAGCAAGGAAAATTCTAGGTCCATGGCTTGGATGACTGGATGGACGATACTCGCCATTAACCAGCTTAGGATACTCCAGAGGAAGAGCAGGCTTAAGGTGGAGATGGAAAGAATGGTGTAGATCCTCTGATTGCATAAGAAAACAAGACAGCAGAAGCAAAGGCATGGCTTGTAATGCCCAAATAGACATTACAGGTGGGCCTCATAGCCCTCCTAAGACCAAATTATAGCAGCCAAAACAGCAAATGAGCTCATCGGGGCTTGGGGATTGTTTTTTAGGTTTGTTTGAAGAGACTGTACCAGAGGGCCAGGGAGGAGGAGAAAGGAATCGAACTGGCCTATCTAGAGCAGCTGCATGACCAACACGAGGCCTGGCTTATTCACAAGACAACTAAGTAAGTGGAGAAAAGAATGGATCAGATAGAGACCTGCCTCCCAACACCCAGTTGTTAAAAACAAGTTCAGCATGCAGCCCCCTTTAGGAAGGTTCAGAATATACTGGAAATGATTGGAAATGTCAAGTATTTTCCAACTCAGAAGTTTAATACTGCTGGGCACGGTGGCTCACGCCTATAATCCCAGCACTTTTGGAGGCCAAGGCAGGTGGATCACCTAAGGTCAGGAGTTCAAGACCAGCCTGACCAACATGGTAAAACCCTGTCTCTACTAAAAATACAAAAATTAGCTGGACATGGTATTGGGTGCCTGTAATCCCAGCTACTCAGGAGGCTGAGGCAGAAAAATCGCTTGAACCTGGGAGGCAGAGGTTGCAATGAGCCGAGATTGCACCACTGCACTCCAGCCTGGGCAACAGAGAGAGACTCTTGTCTCCAAAAAAAAAAAAAAAAGTTGTTTAATAGTGAATATAATCTGTACATTCTAAGGCCCTTTTTATTAGATTCTATTTTCTCCAGCTTTTTCTTTCTTTTTTTAACATTCCCCTAGATTGAACATTGTGATCGATGATGTTAGTTGGCTCAGCGTGAAGGGCTAAAAAATATTAGAGAAATTGTCCATTTTACTAAGTTGGCATTCCTATTTTCTGCCTATCCTCCCTTTAGGCTTGGTTTGTTGTCCACTTAAAATGTTTGGCACTGTGACCGTTAGTATCACTCTCAAGAATGAAGAGAAACCTCAACCTTTCTCTTTCCAGCCAACTTTATTGAATTTGTTGCTGTTTACGTGCAGTTTCATTGAGAAGCCATGTTGAATTTAGATCTGTTCTCTGAATAATTAAGACTTGGTAAGTATGTGAGGCTTGACTCAAGTTACTTTCTTTTTTTCTGTCCCCCAAACTTTCCTGCTGCTTATAGGCTCCACTTGGAGGCTTTGATGAATATTCCAGTGCTGGTGTTGGATGTCAATGATGATTTTTCTGAGGAAGTAACCAAACAAGAAGACCTCATGAGAGAGGTGGGAAGGACTATAACTCCTGCTTTCTAGTGGTTTATATTTGTTGTACTTTTATCTTTCTGGCCTTTGCTTCAAAGTTCAATATCATGAGTCGTGTGCTTTGCATCTCACATTGCATTTCACACTCCAAGGCCTATGGGATCTTGTACAAATTACATCCCTATTCTGGAAAGTATGCTGGATTAATAATTGTTAAATAATTGACTTGTAACATGTGCCTGCCAGCTGACTTTCTTCTCTAAGGCATTCTAAAACTAGGGAAATGAGACTTCTGGATTCTATTCCCGGGTCTGCCACTTGATGCTATATGACCCTGGGCTGCTCACATTTCTTCTCCATGCCTATTTTCCTTTCCTCACAAAAACCCCATGGCTGCATATGCATTGGGGGTGGACTGTTGAAAATTCTGTTAAAAATCTGAAATTAGCCGGGCGCGGTGGCTCACGCCTATAATCCCAGCACTTTGGAAGGCCGAGGCGGGTGGATCACGAGGTCAAGAGATCGAGACCATCCTGGTCAACATGGTGAAACCCCGTCTCTACTAAAACTACAAAAAATTAGCTGGGCATGGTGGTGCGTGCCTGTAATCCCAGCTACTCAGGAGGCTGAGGCAGGAGAATTGCCTGAACCCAGGAGGCGGAGGTTGCGGTGAGCCGAGATCGTGCCATTGCACTCCAGCCTGGGTAACAAGAGCAAAACTCTGTCTCAAAAAAAAAAATAAAATAAAAATCTGAAATTAAATTTCTGATTTTCTCCTTCCCACAGGTAAACACCTTTGTAAAGAATCTGTAACCAATTCTATGATGTTCAGGCTGTTATCTGGGCTCCCTGACTTTCTGAAGCTAGAAAAATGTTGTGTCTTCCACCCACCTTTCCATCCCTAGCCCCTCTCATCACAGGAGCACTCTGCCATTCTAGGGCTGGTTTGTTAATTATTGTTAGGCTTTGCCATTGTCTTTTCTATCTCAAACATTTTGAAAATAAAGTTTACTTGGCCGGGCGCTGTGGCTCACGCCTGTAATCCTAGCACTTTGGGAGGCCAAGGTGGGTGGATCACCTGAGGTCAGGAGTTTAAGATCAGCCTGGCCATCATGGTGAAACCCCATCTTTAAAAAAAAAAAGAAACAAAATAAAGTTTACTTAGGTTTTTCTTGTTTTTCTAATGCAGTTGTTCATTTATTTCTGCATGTATCTCTTGGTGCTTGCTCTGAATTCACCTCTAGACTAGTGTATTAGTCCATTTTCACACTGCTATAAAGATACTACCCAAGACTGGGTAATTTATAAAGGAAAGAGGTTTAATTGATTCACATTTTTGCATGGTGTGAGAGGCCTCAGGAAACAGAATCATGGCAGAAGGGAAAGCAGGCACATCTTTTACGTGGTGGCAGGTGAATGAGTCTGTGCAAGAGAGAGCCAGGAAAACTGCCTTATAAAACCATTAGATCTCGTGAGAACTCACTACCATGAGAACAGTATGGGGGAAACTGCCTCATGATCCAGTCATCTCCAACCAGGTCTCTCCCTTGACACCTGGGGATTACAAATCAAGATGAGACTTGGGTGGGGACACAAAGCCTAAACATATCAACTAGCAGTTTTGAAATTGCTCCCAGAACCCTTACCCAAGCCCTGCCTGCCATGCATGAAGAAGGGAAATAAAGTGGCTCAGGAGTGGGTGGGATCTTAAGTGTGAGCCTCTAGATCAGGAAATGGAGCTTGAACTCCAAGAAGCTTCTTTATTCTTTCCATCTGCATTCTTGGTATGGGGGACAGGTGTGGGGAACTTAGTCCCTTGTCCTAAAGAACCTGGCCAAAAGAAAGGGAGAAAAGAGCAAGAGTCCAAAAGTTAAGCATCTGACATTTAAGATTGGCCAGCCTGGCACTCTAGCTTTGTGTAAATACCTTACCCAGTGAGTTTCAGATAACCTTAATGGAGTGGATCTCTGTGCAGGAAAAAAGTAATAATAATATTTTGTTGTGCTCATTAACCTTCAAATACAGCTTATTGTTAAGGGAAGAAAAATGCATGGCCCTATAGGATTTAAGTGGTTCATTGCCAGAAGCCTGCAAGTCTGTGATTCACAGGAGTAGATCTCCTGCACTGAGCCCTTGATAGTTCTGCAGGGACACAGGAAGATAAATGATCTGGGGACATTAGAGTGTCCCAGAAGACAGAAATCTGTGTTTCTGTCCTTCATGCTCTGGGGAAACGAATGTGAGATTGGTTTCTAACAAATAGGCTGGGCAAGGTGTAATCCCAGCACTTTAGGAGGCCAAGGCAAGTGGATCACCTAAGGTCAGGAGTTCAAGACCAGTCTAGCCAACATGGCGAAATCCTGTCTCTACCCAAAACACAAAAATTAGCCGGGCGAGATGGCATATGCCTATAATCCCAGCTACTTGGGAGGCTGAGGCAGGAGAATCGCTTGAACCTGGGAGGCAGCAGTTGCAGTGAGCTGAGATCACACCACTGCACTCCAGTCT
>NW_016107714.1:221798-230945 GCF_001604975.1 Cebus imitator
AAAAAAAAAAAAAAAAAACATGTATATATATGTAATGTTTTAATATAAAAGTACAGCAATTTCCTTATCCTACTTATTTAAAACATTTTAATTGCTTTATTGATAAATAATTCACATACTCTACAATTCAGTGATTTAAACTGCAATTCACGCCACACACAATGGCTCACACCTGTAATCCCAGACATTTGGGAGGCCACAGTAAGAGAATTGCTTGAGGCCAGGAGTTCGAGACCAGCCTGAGTAACAAAACGAGAGCCAGCTCTACAAAAAAATTTAAAAAATTAAAGCCAGGTGTAGTGGAATGTGCCTGTAGTCCTAGCTACTTGGGAGCTGAGGTGGGAGGATTTCCTGAACCCAGGAGTTGGAAGCTGCAGTGAGCTATGATCCTGCCACTGCACTCGTAGGTGACAGAGCGAGACACTCTTAAAAATAAAGTGTACAGGCTGGGCACAATGGCTATGCCTGTAATCTCAGCACTTTGCGAGGCTGAGGAGATGGATCACCTGAGCTCAGAAGTTTGAGACCAGCCTGGCCAACATGGTGAAACCCCATCTCTACTAAAAATACAAAAAATTAGCTGGGTGTGGTGGCAGGTTCCTGTAATCCCAGCTACTCAGGAGGCTGAGGCAGGAGAATGGTTTGAACCTGGGAGACAGAAGTTGCAGTTTGCCAAGATCATGCCACTGTGCTCCATCCTGGGCAACAAGAGCAAAAGTCCATCTCAAAAAAAATTAAAATTAAAATTAAAAAAATAAAGTATACAATTCAATGGTTAGTATAGTAGTCATAGGGCTGTATAACCAGTACCACAATTCTAGAACATTTTCATTAACCCTAAAAGAAAAGCCCAAACCCCATCTCCCCCAGGTTGCCCTGCCTTCAACTCCTAGCCCTAGGCAACCACTAGTCTACATCTGTCTCTGTAGATCTACCTATTTTGCACATTTCAATATGAATACAATCATAATATGTTTCTTCTATAACTTTGTTTTTAAACTGGGTATAATGTTTTGAAGGTTCATCCAAGTTGTAGCATGTATCAATACTTCATTCCTTTTTTTCCCCCCATAGTCTCACTGTTGCCCAGGCTGGATTGCGGTGGTGCAGTCACAGCTCACTGCAGCCTCGAACTCCTGGGCTCAAGCCATCCTCCTGAGTAGCTGAAACTACAGGTGCACATCATCATGCCCACTAATTATTTTACTTTTAGTAGAGACTGTCTCACTATGTTGCCCAGGCTGGTCTCCAACTTCTGGCATCAAGTGATTCTCCCACCTTGGCCTTCCAAAGTGCTGGGATTACAGGCGTAAGCCACTGCACCCAGTTCTTTACCTAGTTTTAAAGCCTGAAAGTCTACAATTTCAGCATCTCTATTGATAAACATTGCCTTTTAGAAAGTAAAGGTCAGCTGGGTGCTGTGGCTGATGCCTGTAATCTCAGCACTTTGGGAGGCCAAGGCAGGCGGATCACGTGAAGCCAGCAGTTCGAGACCTGCCTAGCCAACAAAGTGAAACCCCATCTCTACTAAAAATCAGAAATTAGCTGAGCATGTTGATGGAGGCCTATAGTCCCAGCCACTCGGGAGGCTGAGGCAGGAGAATCACTTGAACTGGGAGGTTGGGGCTTCAGTGAGCTGAGATTGTGCCACTGCACTCTAGTCTGAGTGATGGAGCAAGACTCCATCTCAAAAAGAAAAGAAAAGGAAATATCCTTTAGGATAGTGCAGGCCACAAGTCTCACCTGGGTGAAATAATTTGTCATTTTCCAAACTGGTTGCTGAGATCATCTGTAGAGAATAAACATCTTAATGAGCAGCAGTAATTTTGAGCCTTAAATTGCAGAGGAGGGGTGAGTAGGTCTGGGTGGAGCCTGTAAGTGTGGAGATTAGGAACACGGAAAGGCAGACTGAAACCTCAGGCACCTTAGATTTTTAAAGAGGACACTGGAGAGAGGTTGCATTAAAATGGTCCCTATTCTACACTGTCAAGCCAGTCTGGATGGCTGTTATTCTTGGTGTAGGCCAACTTCCAGTATCAAAAAATTTGGATTAACACATAAAAAATAGCTGCGTTTCTTTCTGGCTTACGATGTGGTAAACCTTCTGTTCTGGAACCTGAATATTACCTTGATGGGGTTTATAACAAGGATCAAGGTTGTGAAAATTCGCAAACTCTCAAGCTTTTTTTTTTTTTAAATTGCATTTTAGGTTTTGGGGTACATGTGAAGAACATGCAAGATTGTTGTATAGGTACACACATGGCAGTGATTTGCTGCCTTCCTCCCCACCACCTACATCTGGCATTTCTCCCCATGCTATCTCTCCCCAACTCCCCACCCGCTGCTGTCCTTCCCCTGTTTCCCCACAACAGACCCCAGTGTGTGATGCTACCCTCCCTGTGTCCATGTGTTCTCATTGTTCAACACCCACCTATGAGTGAGAACATGCGGTGTTTGATTTTCTGTTCTTGTGTCAGTTTCCTGAGAATGATGGTTTTCAGGTTCATCCATGTCCCTACAAAGGACATGAACTCATCGTTTTTGATGGCTGCATAATATTCCATGGTGTATATATGCCACATTTTCCCTGTCCAGTCTATCATCGATGGGCATTTGGGTTGGTTCCAGGTCTTTGCTATTGTAAACAGTGCTGCAGTGAACATTCATGTGCATGTATCCTTATAGTAGAACGATTTATAATCCTTTGGATATATACCCAGTAATGGGATTGCTGGGTCAAATGGAATTTCTATTTCTAGGTCCTTGAGGAAGCGCCACACTGTCTTCCACAATGGTTGAACTAATTCACACTCCCACCAGCAGTGTAAAAGTGTTCCTATTTCTCCACATCCTCTCCAGCATCTGTTGTATCCAGATTTTTTAATGATCGCCATTCTAACTGGTGTGATGTGGTATCTCAATGTAGTTTTGATTTGCATTTCTCTAATGACCAGTGATGATGAGCATTTTTTCATATGTTTGCTGGCCTCATGTATGTCTTCTTTTGTAAAGTGTCTGTTCACCCACTTTTGAATGGGCTTGGTTTTTTTGTTTTGTTTTGTTTTTTTGTAAATCTGTTTTAGTTCTTTGTAGATTCTGGATATCAGCCTTTTGTCAGATGGGTACACTGCAAAAATTTTTTCCCATTCTGTTGGTTGCCGATTCACTCTAATGACTGTTTCTTTTGCTGTGCAGAAGCTGTGGAGTTTGATTAGGTCCCATTTGTCTATTTTGGCTTTTGTTGCCAATGGTTTTGGTGTTTTGGTCATGAAGTCCTTGCCTATGCCTATGTCCTGAATGGTTTTGCCTAGATTTTCTTCGAGGTTTTTTATGGTGTTAGGTCTTATGTTTAAGTCTTTAATCCATCTGGAGTTAATTTTAGTGTAAGGTGTCAGGAAGGGGTCCAGTTTCTGCTTTCTGCACATGGCTAGCCAGTTTTCCCAGGACCATTTATTAAACAGGGACTCCTTTCCCCGTTGCTTGTTTTTGTCAGGTTTGTCAAAGATGAGATGGTTGTAGATGTGTTGTGTTGCCTCCGAAACTCTCAGGCTTTTAACGTGAGGGAGAAGGTGATAGTTTCAGGTAAAAGAGGCTGCTTGTTATATGCAAATACTAGAATTACAGAGGATGTGATGGAACGAAATAACATGCACTTTAAAACTTTAAGACTATTTAACCTCCTTCAGCCCTCACTTAAAAGCAGTTTAGATTCTTGGAACCGCTTTCTCCTTCCTGGGTCCCTCCTGGCTCCCCTACATTTGATGTCTCCCTTTCTATCTCCTGGGCTGATACCTTTTTCTCCTTTCCTTGAAAGTGTTGGTGTCCCCAAGGCACCCCTGGCTCATTGCTCTTTGTCCACTCCCTCTGCATGATCTTGGGTTCGTTTTCCATCGCTGCCATTATCAAATTACCGCAAATGTCATGGCTTAAAGCAGTACACATTTATTATCTTACAGCTCTGGAGGTCAGAACTCTGACTTGAGTCTCACTGGGACAAAATGAAGTTATCAACAGGGCTACTTTTCTTTCTGGAGGTCCTAGAGGAGACTCTGTTTCTTTACCTTTTCTGTCTTCTAGAAGTTGCCCACATTCCTTGGCTTGTGGCCCCTTCATCTTCAAAGCCAGTAATGTTGCATCTCTAACCACAGCCAGGAACTCTTCTCTGCTTTTAAGGACCCATGTGATTACACTAGGGCCCTCTGGGAAATCGAAGCTAGTGGGGAAGAAGGAGGCTATTATTCTGCCTTCCGCAGATCTCAAACATTATCATGGCTCCTACTATTCTCATGGGCTGAAGACTTCTTATGAACTTGGAACTTCTATGGAAAATGTGAATCATATGCAAGAGGGAATGGTATCAAGCACCCCCAAACCTTGAGTTTGAGAAGGTCAGATTGCAAAGAGGAAGACCACATACCAGAGGTACTGTGGGGTATCTCACCAAACAGGAAAAGATACAGTTACAGGATTTTAAGGAAAACTAGAGTTTGGGTAAATCAGAATGAAGCATTGCTTGGATAGGTGCAAAGCAAAGCAGAAATGTGTATAAAGGAGTTTGTTCTGAACTGTGCAGTGAACCCAGGTTTGTTTCCCTAGAAAGTACAAAGTTAAGACAAACATGGAATTTGTGTTTAGAAGCTCCTTATGTGAAACTCTGAACCTGGCTTAGAAACTAAGACCACTTCTCTATGTCAAAGTGACTTAGAATCTTCTGTCCAAAAAGAAAAAAAAAAAAGGAATGTTTCATTTTGACTGATAACATTTAACATTTCACACAGCAAAGATTCTGATACCTCATGATTTTAAAGAACAAGGTTTCTCTGTGAGTCAGAAAGCAGTAGTCACACAAGGCAAGGGGTCGTTATGACACTCTACAGCTACAACGTGCCTGTGGGAGAAATACAGTTTCACGGTAACCTTGTAGCTGGCTTTAGCTGTGTAATGTCCTCCCAGCCCGTTGAGTCGCAGGGCAGCTTTTTACTTTCTTAGCATGAGCCAACTTTTACTTTCTCACCCACTTCAGTTATCTACTTAGAACCAATCTGGTTTCCCCTACAGCCTGCCCCAACTCTCATTATTCTGAAGCAAATCACAAAATGAGGGTGACTTTTAAAGCCAGAGCCATATCAAACTATGGATTTCACAACCCAGATCCCTTATGCTCAAAGGGTACAAAACAGTTCTCCTCCCTACCTGCATACCCACCACCACCTCCACCCCACCCTGTCCAGCAAAGCCATTTCCCCTGCTTCACCATTCACCCCGTTGGCCACATTAAAAGCCCTGGTGCCATCTTTGCCCCCCTACTTAATACTCATTCTCAACAAACGTTGCCTATTCATCTCTGAAATCTTTCAAATCTTCTCTGTGCCCATTTCTGTTTCTCTGGTTGAAGGTGTAGTGGAAATTGTGGTTGATTCCCCAACATTCATCCCACCTGTCCTCCTCTTCCAGAGCAGTCATATGGTCCCTGCTGTAGCAGTGGCCGTGCCTTGGAGTGGCTGCAATGGGCCCTCCCCTGCCCCTGATTACTACTACCAGTAATCATTTCTTCCCCAAACCACATCAACTAAACAATGTACAAAAAAGAACAGTGGTTGATATACAGAAGAACAACTTCAAGTCAGGTCACCTGCCCCATCCCTGCCACCAGAGAGCTGCCCCTCAGCCCTTCCTGTATGGAGGTATGAGAGCTGCCATGTTTTTATAGCCCTATCTCCCACCACTCCTACCATAAACCCCATGAGACCACCCATAGCTTCAGATGTGTTTTCCCACATGACAAAATGTTTCCCTGTCTCCCTCTCCCCGCCCCCACGAAGCTTTTACACTGGAAGAACTAATCCTGCCGGTCGCAAGTCCACCATTCCTGTCTGTGGAGCTCTTCCCTCACCCCACACAGTTGCCACTCTTTGTGCCCCTGGGCACCCTGTTTATTAAACTTCTGTCAGATGTGTCATACCTGAATGAAAGTTGTCTGGAGACATCTCTTTGATGTCCTTGGCCTTGACCTTCTTGACACAGACCATGTCTTGGTCATTTAGTACAATGCCTGGCCTTTATTTCTTTATTGCTGTTTCATGAGTGCCTAAGATAGACTGCTTAAATAAAGGAATGATTGACTGGAGACATGCTCGGCCCTTTCTCAGGTTCCTCGGTTATTTGTGAGCCCCATATTGTGATCATCAATTTGTGAAGTCCCTTCTGTGTCCTAAGCACTGAGAATATGCAAGAAATTTGGGGCCCAGACTCTACCCTTAAATTGTCAAAGGAGTTGATGATTATCAGATGCCTACTGCGTGCCAGTTACCCTACTGAACACTTTCTAAATGTTATTGAATCCTCTCAATAATCCTGTGAAGGAGGTTTAAGGTGCCAGTTTTTACCAGTGAGGAAACTGAAGCTCAGGGTTCAGTAATGCAACTAGAGTCCCACATTAACTGACAGCACTGGAACTCACACTCCAGGTCCATCCTGACTTCAGAGTCTGTTCTCTGCATAATACCAAACCATTATGTAAGGAGATAAGACTGACTTTCGGAAAAGAAGGCAAGCATGCAATTCTTTGGCTGCCCATCTGGATTTATCAGCCAACATTTGCAGCCAGGGCAGGAAAATCTAGTTGGCCAGCCCTACTAGGTGGAGGCCACCAGGTGCATCCTACCTGTGCCTTTGGCCCCTGGGTCCCTGAACAGGCATAGAGATGCTTCCAGGGGACTAGATTTTCTCTTCTTGGCAATTGCACCTTCATAAACCCATTTAGGCACTAGACATCAGAATTGTATGTGGAAATTTGGTGAACGTTCTGGAATGTCTTTACAGATGCCTTCTACTCCACTTCCCAGCTCACCCTTTATGTTGCTATCAGATGATTTTCTTAAAACACCTTTATTATTATTATTATTATTATTATTTTTTTTTTTTTTTGAGACGGAGTTTCGCTCTTGTTACCCAGGCTGGAGTGCAATGGCGCGATCTCGGCTCACCGCAACCTCCGCCTCCTGGGTTCAGGCAATTCTCCTGCCTCAGCCTCCTGAGTAGCTGGGACTACAGGCACGCGCCACCATGCCCAGCTAATTTTTTTTTTGTAGTTTTAGTAGAGACGGGGTTTCACCATGTTGACCAGGATGGTCTTGATCTCTTGACCTCGTGATCCACCCGCCTCGGCCTCCCACAGTGCTGGGATTACAGGCTTGAGCCACCGCGCCCGGCCTTTATTATTATTTTTAAATTATTTTTATTTTTATTTTTTGAGACAGTCTTGCTCTGTCGCTCAGGCTGGAGTGCAGTGGCACAATCTCGGCTCACTGCAACCTCCACCTCCTGGTGGAAAAAGAAAGAGAGAGATAAAGGGAGAAAGAAAGGAAGGAAGGAAGAAAGAGAGAGACAAGGGTCCATGTGCATGTCTTTAGGATCAACTATGCAAAAGGCAACATAGGCGAGGTTATATCCTACTCTGAAGCTGGGAGTATTCCCCAAGGCAAGAAGGGTTGCTGGGAGAAGACCCTCTATTCTCCCAGCCAAGTGCTAACCAGGCCCAACTCTGCTTAGCTTCCGAGACCAGATGAGATCAGGTGCATTCAGGGTGGTATGTCAGTAGACCCTATATTTTCTATGTCAGCAGTGACCCCATCATCCCTCCAGCACCTCAGCTAGAAAACTGGGAGCCTCTGACTCCTCCCTCTCACTCATCTCCAACAGCCAGGCAAATGTCTGATGCTACCAATTTCCTGCTAGCATTTCTCAGCTCTGTCTGCTCTCCGACCTCTCTCCTAATACAGGCCTCTCACCCAGCTCTCTACCTCTTGCTATGGCTCTTCCGAATTCCAACTCCACAGAGCAGCCAGAGGGCCTTGAACACCACCAGGTGCCTCCAGAAGATGCCTTTGCCCCTCACCCCAGGGGCCCTGAGCAGGCACACATTGTTCCAAACCTCTGTTTGTGTTTACATTAAACTCATGGTTGCCCCATAGTCCCTGAACTCTCATTGCTTTTGCTGATGCTGTGCGCCCTCCCTGGAGTGCCCTTCACCTGTAAGCCCTTCAGCATCCACAATTGCCATCATCAGGAAACTTCTGCTGACTTTACCCTGGCTCTGTGTCAGGTGCTTCCCTTTGAGCTCCTGCCAAATGTCTTATTGTTGCATTTGTCTTATTGTTGCTCTTACACATAGCATTAAAATCATCTCTCTTTTTTTTTTTTTTTTTTTTTTTTTTTGAGACAGCGTCTTGCTCTGTCACCCAGGCTGGAGTGCAGTGGCACAATCTCAGCTCACTGCAACCTCCATCCCCTGAGGTTCAAGTGATTTTCCTGTCTCAGCCTCCTGAGTAGCTGGGATTATAGATGCCCACCACCGTGCCTGTATTTTGTAAAAATACCAAATACTTTTTGTATTTTTATTAGAGATGGGGTTTTGCCATGTTGGCCAGACTGGTCTCAAACTCCTGACATCAGGTGATCCACCTGCCTTGGTCTCCCAAAGTGCTGGGATTACAGGCATGATCCACGGCGCCCAGCCTAAAATCATTTCTTTCTTTTTTTCTTTATTAGAGCATGGCATATGTCTTATCCTGCTTTTTATCTCCAGTGCCTGGCACACGGGAGTGAGTAGTTCAAAAGACACTGGACAAACGGAAAGTAGGAAGAAAGAAGAAAAAGGGAAGCAGGCTGAGCCTGAGAAAGACTCCTTGCACTAAGCAATGAAACACCTCCCGTGCCCTTACCCCTCCATGCTGCCAGCAACATACCTGCTAACATACTTAGCTATACATACCTGCTAAGATCCAGGCCAGCTGCAGGTGGGCTCTGAGCAGCCTCTCTGACTCTGGACTAGATTATGTGACTGTGAGGCCTTTAGAACAGATGGTAGAAATAGAAGATGATGATGAGCCCTTTGATTCTGCCCTCAGAGCCACCCCCTCTCCCATGATCCTGGGGCCACTTTGGATTATGAAGTGCCTCCTAAGGAGGGAATTACAAAAGACAGAAGAAGCCTCAGGCTCTGACTTCACAGAAGTGCAACATTAGGCCGGGCGAGGTGGCTCAAGCCTGTAATCCCAGCACTTTGGGAGGCCGAGGCGGGTGGATCACGAGGTCAAGAGATCGAGACCATCCTGGTCAACACGGTGAAACCCCGTCTCTACTAAA
>NW_016107714.1:231254-240641 GCF_001604975.1 Cebus imitator
TTTTGAGACAGAAACTTGCTCTGTCACCCAAGCTAGAGTGCAGTGGCCCAATCTCAGCTCACTGCAACCCACTCCTCCTGGGTTCAAGCAATTCTACTGCCTCAGCCTCCCAAGTAGCTGGGATTAAAGGGGTGCACCACCACCATGCCTGACCGGAAAACTATAAACTTTGAAGCCACTGTTTAGGATTTTATCATTGTATACAAGTGTGCTAATACATCCTGTGGCTCTGAGCTTGTTGCAGCATTCTCTCTTGCCTAATTTGGGGCCCAACCTGTGATGCAGGTATGTGCCCCACGGCTTACATTTGGTGACCCCAGACAGATGTTACCTGGTACTGGACAGCCTCTGCAGCGATAGGTAGTTCTCTGGCCACCAGAGCTGGCACATGGGAGGAATCAGAGAAGGGGGTTGGGAGAAACTGAACCACCTTGTGCAAGTCACTGAACATCTCTATACCTTAGGTTCCATTGCTTTGAAAACAAGCAAGACAATCTTTAAGGTCCTGACAGTCTGCTGCTTAAAATATCTGCCTTACACATGAATAAGTAGCATGGAATAGATGGAGGACTTGGGTTTAGACATCACACAAATCTGGATTCAAATCCTAGCTGGGGCACTCCTAGGCAGCGCAACTTGGACAAGTTCCTCTGCCTCTCTGAGCTTCTGTTTTCCTTAACTCTGAAAATGAAACTAATTTTGCAACTACTTTTCAAGTGGTACCAAGAATTACTGTAGACAAACTTCTGGGCACAGAGTAGTCACTCAGTAAATGGAGCTGGTAGGTGCATGTGAGTGGAGAGAGAGAGAGTTTGAGAGCGTTCAGAGTCTAGCTGAGCTGAGCCTTGAAGGGTGAGGTGAGGAGCATTTGGGCAGGTAGGGCAGGCAGGACAGTCCAAGCAGGGGAGCAGCACAGGCAAAGGAAGGGTGTGACGGTGAAGGGTGGGGTGCGCCAAGGTCCTAGTGGGATTAGACTGCATGCCCCTAAGTGTGATACCACTGCGGACCGAAGTGAGGGCTGCTTGCAGCTAAGGAGCTTCCTGGATCACATGGCATTCAAGCTGGGCATTAAGTGAAGCAGGATTTTTCGAGCAAGACTAGGCTGAGGGTGATCTGGAGTAAACACTATAAGCAAAGACAGGGAGCTAAGAAAAGATCCTGTGTGGCGGGAGGGTTGGGCAGAGAGACCGCAAGCCTGGAGTAGAGGGCAATAGCAGGAGAGAAATGCTCAAATGTTTTAAATAGAGTGCTGGTAAGACAAGCCAGGTCAGCCAAGCCTCTGTTGCTCACACTGTTCTCTTACCTGTTTCTTTCAGCATTTCTGAATAAGCTGTGTCTTTGAGGCCAGAGCTCAAATGCCCGGGTCTGGAGGGAGTCACTGAGGGCCCTTGGGAGACCCAGCAAAGGGGGCTGGTGCGAGACTTCTGCTCAGAAGGCGGAGGGCTGGGAGAGCAGGCAAGCATTCACTCTGCTTCCTTCCTGCCTGGTGGCTGGCTGCGTGCCCTGAACTTGACCTCAGATGACCTGCATGTTCCCTTCAGTTCCATTGCCGGGAGCAGTGAGCCTCATCTTTGGCTTTTTTTCTCCGTCAAAGCAGAGACTTTCTCTCTGCTCAAAGTGGGTTTTTTGTTGTTGTTTTGAGATGGCTTTCTAACTCAGGCTGGAGTGCAGTGGTACAATCTTGGCTCACTCCAATCTCCTCCTCCCGGGTTCAAGTGATTCTCCCACCTCATCCTCCAGAGTATCTGGGACTACAGGCATGCGTCATAATATCCAGCTAATTTTATAGTTTTAGTAGAGACAGGGTTTCACCATTTCAGCCAGGCTGGTCTCAAACTCCTGACCTTAAGAGATCCGCCCACCTCGGCCTCCCAAAGTGCTGGGATTACAGGCGCGAGCCACGGAGCCCGGCCTCAAACTGGTTTTTGCAGCTCCCCAAGTCTCCCCAGTACTTGGACAGGACCTTGCCCAGTAGGGTGTCTACTGCTGTCTGCCTTTTCTCAGTTTAGAATGATGATGTTAATGGTGCTAGATCATTGTATAGGTAAGTATATAAAGACTAAGTGTGTGTTTGTACGAATGGGAGTGTGTGAGAAATGTTTTTCCCAAGCAGACATAGCTAGTTAGCAGCGCTGGAATAGCCCAGGTGTCCTCACACTCAAGCCAGTGCTCGCTGCCCTGCCTATGAGCTCCTTAACTCTGAACACCTCAAATTTAGTAAGGCATGGAAGTGTGGACCTCAGCTAGTCAATTTGCAAGTCAAGATTAATGTCGGCATCTTGAAATCCTTGTGTGAAAAAGTGAGTTGTGTTTCAGGCATTGTCCTTATTAACCCACCACATTCTTAGATGTTCTGTGGTTGGGTTGGCATGCAAAATAACAACTCCAAAAATGCCTAGATTTGTCCAACGTCACTGATTAGTGGTTGCTTTAGAAGACTAAATCCAGCATTAGCGTCAGTAAGGTAGAAGGAACTACCACAGTTTCTCCTTGATCAAATGCATAAAATACTTAACAAGGAACGGATTGACTTCTAATCAACATACGGGCTAAAATTTATTAGTCCCAAATAGGCTGGTGTTGCTCAAAAACCTCTTCGGAGTTACCTTTGGAGCCAGTTTATGGGTCCCTGTAGAGCCAGGCTCTGTTCACCATTCAGCAAGAACACACTGAGTGTCTGTATGGCAGGCACCGAGTACAGTGGGTAGCAAGACAGACACACACATACTTACAAGTGACCTTTCTACTTAAAAAATAAAATGTCTTACCCAGGTTACACTACCGCCTTAATCACCAGGCTTGGTTCTGAAAGATATTTTTGGCTGCTTTCTGAAATTAAGCTCTTCTTCAGAGGATGGAGAATAAATTCACTGATTGAAAATACTCAGAAAAAAAAAAAAAAAAAAAAAAAAAAAAAAAAAAAAAAAAAAAAAAAAAAAAAAAAAAAAAAAAAAAAAAAAAAAAAAAACAAAAAAAAAAAACGTAGCTTAGACAAAGGCAATCTCAAACGAGGAATTCCCAAGACATTTTAAGCTATGGTAATACAACCTCACAAGGAAACAGTTTAGATAAGAACATTTATTTGGAAGTAGACGTTCTGGTGTGTTTGTTAAAAGTGCAAAGGCACGTTTTCAGGAGAACAAGGTTTTGACTCCTGGAGGCCAGCCACTTTTCAAAGGATTCCTCCTTTGAAATGATCTGAACCAACCCAGGTCTATTGGCTGCTATCCCCTGCTAATGAGTCCTCTGGCTAGGACTGCCCCAGGCATCCACATTTGACAGCACCTGCCTAAAAGACCTGCAAATCAAATCGAATGACAAGATGGACAGTTTGGAAACAAACCTGCTTATCTGCATGGGTCCCAGTGTTGTCAAGGATATTCCATTGATCAAAGACCATTGCTACAGTCTGAATTTCCAGGTTCTAACAAGAGTACATTTGTATATACTTTCTGTTTCACACAGTGCTTACTTCCTCATTTATCCTCTCCTTGAAGCCACAACTCTTGTGGTGGACGTTAAATATTCTCATATTACAGACAGTCACACAAAGTCACACAAAGATTCATTTAAATCATGTGCCTAAAGGACCACTTACTAGGCTTGAAACTAGATCTTGCCATTCCTCCTGCAGTGCTCTTCCAACAGTCCACAGGGGCCTAAACTCCAAAACTCCTACTGACTACTGCAAGCAGTGGTTCCCAGCCTAGCTTCACACTGGAGTCCCTATGCCTCAGGGCATGTCCTGACATTGCTAAAGACCCCATGGGGTGGGCACCAGGTCCACACAACCAGAATCTCTGGAAGTGGGGCCTTGACATTGGTATTCCTCAAGTTCTCCAGGTGATTCCACTGTGAAAAGTCTTGGTTATTCTATTAGAGAATTATCAGAATTTGCTCACTTCTCTTTCAAAGATCTACTTAAAGGCATTGACGTTCCACTTGTTGTCTTCTTCTTCTTCCTTTTTTCTTATTCCTTCTTTCTCTTCCTCCTCCTCCTCCTTTTCTTCTTCCTTCTTTCTTTCTTCAACGGACTCTTGCTCTGTCAACCAGGCTGGAGTGCAGTGGCACAATCATGGCTCACTGCAGTCTCAATTTCCTGAGGTCAAGCAATCTTCCCATCTCAGCCTCCAGAGCAGCTGGGACCACAGGCACACCCACCATGCCCAGCTAATTTTTTTTCTTTTTTGTTTGTATAGATGGGGACTCCCTATGTGAGCCAGGCTGTTCTTAAACTCCTGGGTTTAAGTGATCCTCACAACTTGACTTCCCAAAGTATTGAGATTATAGGTGTGAGCCATGGACCTAGCCTTAATATCATTCTTTAATATTGAATATTTAAGTTTCTTTTTTTTTTTTGCTATTATATAAATAAGTCCTCCAGGAAGATCCCTGTACTTAGATCCTTACAGTCTTTGCAAAACTGAGTATTTTTGTTTTGTGATCTGCCAGTTTGCTATAGCTATTTATTAATAAAGTTTTTATATGTTTTTTTTGTTTGTTTGTTTTTTATGGAATCTTGCTCTGCAGCTCAGGCTGGAGTGCAGCCTCCGCCTCCAGGCTCAGGCAATTCTCCTGCCTCAGCCTCCTGAGTAGCTAGGATTATAGGTGAGTGGCACCACACCTGGCTAAGTTTTGTTTTTTGGTTTTTTTAGACAGAATCTCGCTCTGTCGCCAGGATGGAGTACAATGGCGCAATCTCAGCCCACCGCAAGCTCTGCCTCTCAGGTTGAAGCGATTCTCCTGCCTCAGCCTCCTGAGTAGCTGGGATCACAGGTGCAGGCCACCACACCCAGCTAATTTTTGCTTTTTTTTTTTTTTCAATACAACTGTATTTCTAACATTTTGTTTACACACAAGGAAGTATTTTGCTTAAAAATATAATTTACATATATACACACCCATGCAGGGGAAATAACAAAATAATACTAGCTAATTTCTATAGAGTTGGCATTTTAAGTCAGAGGGGTATTGATGAGTAGATGTAGTTTATTAATTTTTTTCCTGTATTTCCTAAATTTTCCATATGGAACTTGTAGTATCTTTATAACAGGAAAAAAATGTTATTTTTAAAAAAACACCCCATATACTTTCAAAGTAGACCAAATTCAAACTATTTACACTTACTCATTTTCATCTTCGTTGTCAAAAGAAAGGAGGCTACTGTTTGTTTTTGTGAGTTCTTTTTGACTGAGTCCTGATTTATTTCATCTTCATGTGGCTCCTTTTTTGAGCTTGCTGTTAAACCTGAACATTTTTCATTTGAGGGACGCTTGACTGGTTTTCAATATAGAATTCTTCCATCAGCTGAAGCTGGTTCTTCATCTGCTCTGGCAGCCTTTAATTCTGCTTTAATTTTCATGACTTCTTCAAGTGATAGGTCTCCCTTTTTCAAAACCACCACTTGAGGCTGTTCATCTTCTTTGTCACTGTGATCCCCATCGTCATCTGGGAGCTGAGGCTGGATTCTCTTGGTCTCTACAGTGGGCCCCTCCCTGTAGCTGACCCATTCCTTGAAGCAAGCCAGGAACGCTGGTTCGGTTGGCCACACATAAGATACCTGGTTCCGCTTGCTCATGGTAGCTCCGGGTAAAGACGAGTTCCGCGACGGATTGGCCAATTTTTGCATTTTTAATAGAAACAGAGTTTTGCCATGTTGGCCAGAATGGTCTCTACCTCTTGACCTCATGATCCGCCTGCCTCAGACTCGCAAAGTTTTTTTTAGTAGAATCAGGGTTTCACTATGTTGGCCAGGCTGGCCTCAGATTCCTGACCTCAGGTGATCTGCCCACCTCAGCCTCCCAAAGTGCTGGGATTACAGGCGTGAGCCACTGCACCTGGCCTGGAGTTTTTATGTCTTTATTGGCCATTTGTATTCCTTCTTTTGTGAATGTTCACATCCTTTGCCTTTTTGTTCCCTTTTGTGCGTCCATCTTTTCTTACCTACTAAGTATATAACACCTATCTTGTTCATTTGTTTCGTAAATATTTTCCCATAGTTTATCATTTAGTTTGGTTTGTTGACATATAAAATGATTTATTGATTTTATGCTTAGAAATGTTCCTTGATAAGGTAAATAGTTACCAACATTTTCTTCTACAGGTCTCAATAAAGAAATGCCTGGTTATATAGAAGCAGTTTATCTGGCTACATGGGATTTTATTGTTCTGGACTAAGAAACTGTCTATCTCCTACAGGAATCTGACTTGGAATTATCAAAACTACACTACTTTCATAATATATGTTCCTTGAACTACCTTGCCCAACACAGGATAATGTAAAAAAAAAACCAAAAAAACCATGTTGGTAGTTCCTACTTTGTAGGGCAAAACATTTTACAAAGCAAACAATACAGCACAACCTCTCACAAAAGACTGCCCCACCTCAAAACTAACAAAGCCCATTTCCATCCTGTTTTCATAAATAGGGTGGGTCTTAGGATAGTACCACTGGGCTCTCTCAGCCCTGGGAGAGACGTTCTTTTAGCCTGAGTTTCTCCTGGTTGAGTGCTTTGGGGACAGGCTCTGCTCTTGAGTAGGGTTACTCTGGCATGTAATATTTGGGACATGACATATGCATAGTAAAAATTGTTTATCTGACACTCAAATTCAACTGGAAGTCTTGTGTTTTTATTTGCTAAATCTGACAACCCTAATCCTGTGGTTTTTCTGTGTGTCTTAATGTTGGTGCCGTTGCCCCAGGAGGGCCCACAGGAAGCAGCAGACAGACCTGGCACTTCTGGCATGCTGCATAAAGGAATTTACCTGTTTACCTTCAAAGAGGGCTCTCATGGCTAAGGGAACCTCCCTCTTGTGCCCCTGAGACATTAAAAAAACAACAACAAAAAACCCACTGCATTTACCTTTCCTACACAGATCAGCCATGTGCTTGTAAACCTGAGCTCTTTACCCAGGCCTCATGGGTTGCTTCCAGGCTTCCTACACTTCATTGTCCTTCTTCCTCTTTTTTTCTAGCAGCCATGATGCTGCTCATGGGTGGCCATCACCACCTTGCTCATGTGCCCTTGGTCCACTGCATGCTCCTGTTCCAGTGGCCAATCTGTTAGTTCCTCTTTGGCTTCTTTCAGCCTTTAATATCTTATTTTCTGTCTTACAGAGTTTGTTGTTGTTGTTTTTGAGACAGAGTCTCCCTCTGTCACTCAGCTGGAGTGCACTGGTGTGATCTGGACTTGTTGCAACCTCTGCCTCTGGGTTCAAGCGATTCTCATGCCTCAGCCTCCTGAGTAGCTGGAACTACAGGCCCGCACCATCATGCCCACTTAATTTTTGGAATTTTTAGTAGAGACAGGATTTTCACCATGTTGGGCAGGCTGGTCTCGACCTTCTGACCTCCAGCAATCTGCCCTCCTTGGCCTCCCAAAGTGCTGGGATTACAGGCATGAGCCACAGTGCCTGGCTTATCTTACAGATTTTTGATTCACTATAAATAATTAGATTGTTTTCCAAAGGCTGGATGTTAAAGTGGAATGTGGTTTGAGATGGCTGAGTGTCATGGGGATGTCCTAAAGAATGACAAGAAGACTGAGACATCAGCTAATCACATCCCTCCCTGGTTTAGCAGATAAATAGTACAATGTGGAGAATGCAGCGTATCTCCCCAGGAATGATGCTGATATAACACTATATGACTTGATCCATTAGCGCAGGCATTTCCAAGAAGGCCTCTCCCAGCTCTATGACGGATGCCTGTGTCCTTTTTATCTCTGCCCTAAGTAACCCTACCTTCTGAGGGACTTTAAAGCAGAGTTTCTTAATTATAAGGGTGCCTAGGAATCACCTGGAAGTCTTGCAAAATGCAGATTCTGGCCAGGTGCAGTGGCTCATGCCTATAATCCCAACGGCTGGGGAGGCTGATGTGGGAGGATGATTTGAGGCCAGGAGTTTGAGACTGGTCTAGGCAATATAGTGAGACCCTGTCTCTACAAAAATTATTAAAATTAGTACAGGGTGGTAGCACACACCTGTAGTCTCAGCTACTGAGGAGGCTGAGGCAGAAGGATCAAGTGAACCCACGAGTTCAAGCCTTCAGTGACCTATGGACCAGGCCACTGCACTCCAGCCTGGACCACAGAGTAAGACCCTGTCTCTTGTGGGAAAGCAAAAAAAATTCTGATTCACTAGCTCTGAGGCCTGCTGAGATGATAGTGCACTTCTACAAACTCTCAGTGGTACCGCTGCTGCAAGCCCACAGACTGACCACAGTTTGAGTAGCAGGAGTTTGAAACTTTTATTCCTGACCTGCTACAGGATGGCCCAGGCACCTCATCATCTTAATTCCAGGGCCCTGCCTGCCCATGCCCAGGAAGTATGAATCAATGGCAGTGAAATCTGTCTGTGAGAGAGATCACGAAGTAAGGGGAAGGGAGGCGGGCTGAAGACGGAAGAGCATGAAGCCTGAGAAAGGGCACCAGTTCAGGACAGTTTAGCCCGGAGCTGGTAGGACCTAGCGTTGATTGAATATGGAGGGAGAGAGAGAATGAGAGAGGCACTTGGCAAATTGTCTCCACCTGGGGAGGCTGGATAGCAGCTCCTACTTAATGTCAAGCCTCATCCTGGGCACCTGGATGCCATTATAGCCAATTACCTTCTGTAGTACATCTGAATTGATTATTGTATATAGTTTAACTCAGGTTGTCATGGTTACATATGGTAAGACTGTTGTGAGACCATTTCTCTGATAAGTGGGAGGAAGAATCAGGGGACTGAATGGAAATAAAAGGATAGGACAGTTTGAGTGCCTACTGTCCATGAAGGTCTGAGGCAGGACTTTGCCACAGATTGGTTTATTCAGTCCTCTGCAAAGAAGTCTGCATAGGAAGTATCATGAGTCCCATCTTTAGAGATTGAAAGGAGGCCAGAAGGGGGAAATTACCTCACCTACAGTCACAAACTAGTACGCGGAGGAGCTGAAAATGGAACTCAAGGAACCAGTGGGAGCATCTCAATGCATGGGGAAGGGGGTAGGCATTGTGGGGGACAGGGAAGCACAACGTCCAAGTGGAAAGAACAGGGTCTCTGAGGATGGGTGTCCCGGCACTGTGAAGTACCTACAAACGGGGCTCAGTCCTCACCCACAAAAGGATATGGGGAAGGGAAGCCTAGAAGATGAAGGGGGTTGATACCATGTTCAAGTCTCAGATGAGACAAGCAGGCTCCTGCTGAGCAGGAGATGGGACAGAAGCAACACATGGAAACAAGAACATGGGACAAGCCAACTGAAATTGAACCAATCTTTTAGGGATGCTCAGCTCCTTCTATAAAGCACTGTTACAAATGGATTCCTATGATTTGTAGTTCAGGAATTTCACTTTTATACTACATGTATTTTCTGTGGTCCCCCTCAGAATACATACATATTTTTGGTGT
>NW_016107714.1:240714-253028 GCF_001604975.1 Cebus imitator
TTTTTTTGAGACAGGGTCTCATTCTGTTGTTCAGACTGGAGTGAAATGGCACAATTTTGGCTCACTGAAACCTCAACGTCCTGGGGTCAAATGATTCTCCCACCTCGGCGTGTGCACAGCTGTACCTGGCTAATGTTTTTGTAAAGTTGAGGTCTCACTATGTTGCCCAAGCTGGTTTTGAACTCCTGAGCTAAAGTGATTCGACTGCCTTGGCCTCTCAAAGTGCTGGGATTACAGGTGTGAGCCACCAAGCCCAGCCTGATAATTTTTTTAAAACAAGAAAATACTAACCTTGATTTAATGCTGGAGTTTAATCAGGAGGCAGATCATAGGACCTGGTTTTTCCCACCAGAATCTCAGGCTCTGACAGGGGCTGCTGCTGGGTCTCTTTGTGGCGATTGTCAAAACGGACCTCAAATGGGATGTGTTCTTGCTGACCTAATTCACCAACATGCACCTTCTCTGGGCTCCTTGGCACTACCATCTACCCTGTTGTTCTTCCAGAAACCTCCCTTCCTATGCCCTCGTCATATGGGTTTGACTTGGTAAATCTTTCTTGACACTTCTCTGCCTCTCCACCACCATTACCCTAATGCAGACCATCATTTTGTTTTCTCACTTAGTTTTCTGCAACAGCCTTCTAGCTGCTCTCTCTGCCTCTATTCTGACACCCTCCTCTAATACATTCTCTATATAGCAGCCAGTATAAGATGTGGTCCCTGTCCACAGCTGAGGGGATGGGACAGACCCAGGCAAGCCTGTGATGTGATTGGTGGGCTCCTTACCCAATCTCAAGAGACCATCAAAGGCTTCCTGAAGTGTCACCTGAGCTTAACCAGGAAGGATGAGTGGGCGTTAATGGCAAGAAGGCAGGAAACGCCTCTGCTAAAGCTACGCTGTTTTAGAAGTTTCCTTTAGCAGGCAGGCTCCTTGTGTCACATATATCCTGAGTACCTTCCTTTACTGGATTTCTTTCCCTGTTTACAAATGAGTTTCTACTGAGTTTGTCCCACAGCCACTCACCTCTTCTACCATGCTTCCTTTAACTCCAATTTTTTTTCACTCTAGTCTAAATCTTTGAACCTGCTCTAATGCAAGGAATGGCAATCCTTTACAGTAGGAATCTCTAATATGCGTCGCCAGGAGGGAGGAATGCCCTGGAAATGGCATTCAAATATACACATAGACATTCAAAACACACACACACACACACACACACACACACACTCTCCCTATATGTTATTAGTGCTGTTAACCAAATACTTCTGTTTGTCCTTCCTGCAGATAGCAGGATTGACCTTATTGCACTTTCCTGCCCCCTTGTAACTTTCTTTGGCCAGTGAGATGAGAGCAGAAGTGATGTGCGTCACTTCCAGGTAAAAAGCTTTACGAGCCAGAGCTAGATTTGCCCCATTCTTGTTTCCTGCCTACAGGGTTAAGATGCATGTCCAGTTGCAGCAGCCTGGATGCCCGAGTGACTATGGGAAGCAGAGCTCCTAATGACCCATAATGGACATGTTTTGTCATTGAGAAATACACTTTTGTTACGTTAAGCCACTGAGATTTGGGGATTTTCTGTTACTCTAGCACAGCCTAACTGATCCTGACTGATACACCCTATCAACCAAGGCTCAGGGGTACCAAGGCCTTTATCCCTGTTGGTATTCTTTCCATTATGATGGGTACCATTGCATTCCCCTCGCAAGTAATGAAGCCTATTTGATTCAACCTAAATTCAAAATGCAGTCACAAAACTAGTTATAAAACATGAGGACATTTGCGGGGCTATTTAAAAACATAGTAGCCAGGTGTGGTGGCTCATGCCTGTAATCCCAGCACTTTGGGAGGCTGAGGCGGGTGGATCACAAGGTCAGGAGTTTGAGACCAATCTGGCCAAGATAGTGAAACCCCATCTCTGTTAAAACTACAAAAATTAGCCGGGCGCAGTGGCAGGCGCCTGTAATCTCAGTTACTCGGGTGGCTGGGGCAGGAGAATCGCTTGAACCTGGGCGTGCTGAGATAGTGTCACTGCACTCCCGCCTGGACGACAAAGTGAGACTCCATCTCAAAAAAACAAAAACCCCAAAACAAAACAAAAACCAAAAAACACAGTATAGATATCCTACACGTCACACTCAGCGACGCAGGTCTGCAAACAACCTACTAATGAGTCTCCCTTCCCCCGAGAGCAAAATGCCGGCCTCTGCCCGGTATCAGTTCTAGCATTAGTGGGCTAATTTCAGAGGCTCTGGATTGTAGGCCTGATTTTGCCATGTAGTAGTGACTGACCTTGGGCAAATTAACCCTCTGAGCCCCAGTTCTCTTATCTGTAAAATGGTGATGATACTAAAAACTGTGTCGTAGATAAGGAAAGTTAACATTTGCACATTTGTTGTATTCACCACTCTGTGCTGACAGAAGGATAATGTGTGTGGAAGTGCTTTGAAAAGGGAAAGCTCTGTGCAAATATTAGTCGATAATATTTTTAGCCAATACATGACCAAAGAAATAACATATCCGAAATCAAATAAACCTCCCAATGCCTTCAGTCTTTAAGACTAAGCCCAGGTATGGACATCGGTATGTATTTACATTTCTACAAAAGGTCCCCTACACAAATCTCATTCTTAAATAAGGACAAATTACTTATTAGCTGAAGAGGAGAGAGGTCAAGTACCTCAGAGGAGGCTAGTCATGTCAATCATCTGAGTTCCGCAGCATCCAACAGTGTTAGTTCCACGTGTTAACTTCCTGAAGAACCACAGGCTTGCACATCCAATTATGCTTCCTGTCCCTTTCCTTCCCCGTGCAGAATCCACTTCAGTTCATCAATGGGGTAGGAAAGCCTCCTTGTTTTGCAGCCTTCCCTCCATGCTCCAGGCATCCAGGGAAATGCCCCTGCTACCCCTATCATCCCTTGAGTTCTTAGGGCTTCCTCCTCTAGCAAGATTTCCCTTTCCAGCCCTTGGGGCAGCAGCACAGCCTGGCTCTGACCTCGCAGGAGCAGTCGCCTAAAAAAGGCTCCGCCCTCTGCCGCTTGGGGTGGCGCCTATCCAACTCGCTCCTAAAAGGAGCCTCTCTCCCTCTGTATACTCTAAGCGCCTTGGGGCCTAATCGCAGTCTCTGCCTAGGTGCTGAACTTGCTTCTCCCCGACTTGCTGTAGTCCGGTGCTTCTCTAACTTGACATCACCTGAAGGGCTAATTAAAACAGATTGCTGGACCCGCCCCCAGAGTTTCTGATTCAGTGGGGTTAGGATGGGGCCGAGAGCTTGCATTTCTAGCCAGTTCCCAGGAGATGGTGATACTGCTGGTGCCGGGGCTCCCTTCTCGAAACCACTGCGTGTAGGCTAATGGAGCTCCAGGAGGGAGAGGCTCATCCCATCCCCACGCCCACCCCCGATGCTCTCCTGCCCTGAGCACAGTGTGAATAGGGAATAGCTGCAGCAGCCCAGGAGGCAGGAGAACTCGAAGGCAGGACCTGAGGAGTGTAGACTGTTTTATCTTGGACATCCCTGACTGGTTTGTGCAAGTCATAAAGCAGGCAGGAAAGAAGCCTATGGGGCTTCAGTGTTATTGGGGGCTCTACTCACCTCGTCTCTTCCTTCAACACAGTGGTTGGGTGCTAGCTCTAGGGTTATGAAGTGAAAAGACAGAGTGCTAGCCCTCCAGAGTTTGTAGGAACTGGGAAGGAAACATGCAAACCATTACAGTGCCCAGTGCTGATGAGATAACTCTTCCTTTGCAAGGAGAGTCAAACTTATGTGGAGAGCGGCTGGAGGTTTCATAGAAGAACTAGCACTTAGGACTTGCAGGATGAATGGGAATTTGGCAGGTACAAGGGGTAGCTGAGAAGGGGTGGGATGGGAAGTGTTTTCCCCAGGCAGAAGGAATGAGCAACAAGACTGCCGAAGTGTAAGGTTCCAGAGGCTGGGATGGTTTGACAGCCAGCTCTCCAGCGCGGCTGGGTTCCCTCCAACCTTTCTGGTGGCCGCTTCTCAGCTCCTGTCCATCATGGCTGGTGCTCCCTGGGGCTCTGTCCTGGCATCCTTTTCCTCTCTCCACTTTTATGGCCAATGAGCTCCTCCACTCCTGAGGCCTCACTGATGGGGCCCAAATCTGTTTCAAGCCCAGGCCACGCCCCCTCAGCTGCACACTCACCTCCACAGGATGTCCCCATCCCCAGGCATCCTTCCTTGTGCGTTTTGTCACAGTGAATGGCACCAGCATTCACCCAGTTACCTAAACGAGAGGGCTTTATGAAATGACCCTCTCACAGATTGCTGGAGAAGAGTATATGGCACAGGAACTTGCTGGTGCCATTTACCCAGACAGAAAATTAGAGGACGGCTGCTGAGCTCCTCTGAAGGTCCACAACTTACTAGCCAAGTAATCTTGGGCAAGTTACTTAATCTGTTTTCTTATCCATAAAATGGCTTTGATGATACTACCTACCTCACAAGGTTGTCATATGGATTAAACAATATTAGTTGCTGTCATTCATTGAGCCCTATGTTAAGTCCTTTACTTGGATTCCCTTGAAGATGGAGTACCTAGTCCAAGGTCACACTGTTACCAAGTGGCAGATTCAGGTTTGGAAGCCAGAGTTCTCTGGCTCCAGAGCCACCTTCTTCACCTAACTGTCACACTTTCTGAAGACTGTATACCAAATAAGGAAATGCTTATGGTACAATGTTAAGAGGATGGCAAATTGTAAAATCAGTGCGAGTAAATCCACAGATAGCAAAGGCTGCAAGGAAATAGAGCAAATGGTTAAATATGGTTGTAATTTGGTAATTTTTTCCTCTTATATCTGTATTTTTCACATTTTCTCTATACACTTTTTAAAATTAAATTACTTATAACATCAAAAATACATTACATTAAAAACAATTATGAGTCTACAGCCTGTTTCCCTGTTTGATTGAAAATTACACTCTTCTTGGTATTTCGTCTTGGTTCTAGTCTTACTACCCTGAATAGAAACTCTTCAATCCTCTCAAAGGCCGTGGTAGGAAGCGGGTATCGTAGCCATGTCTACCCCCACCCAACCTTCGCTGACAACCTGGATCCTTGAGCAAGCTGTCAAAATCAGAGGGACGTTCCAGACAGAACCCGGACTGCTTTACCGCCTAGGGCTTTCTGGACAGCGCTACTTCAGATCAGTTACTTTTTTTTTCTTTCTTTCTAAATAGCCGGCCGAATGCTCTTTTTCCAGTTCTGGCTGAGTTGTTAGCTGCAGCCTGGCGGCGACGCCTGCCAGGTACCTGGCTCCGTGAGCACCACCCAAACTGGTCAGGCCAGTCCGTCCTGTGGCTGTTTCTGCCAGGACTCGCCCAAGTGTGTGTACGCGTGTGTGTCAGAGACCCACCCTGCCCCCCTGCAACCCAGGTAGGTGGAAGGCAGTTGCAGGCAGCGGCCTGGCAGTCAGGCCAGATGGGTGGGGCTGAATTAATCTAACCTGGAATTTCAGCTTGGCCTGCACAACAGGTGAGGGAAAAAAGCAGCAGAGAGAACCGGCAGTTCGGCAACTTGGAAATATTCATGAGCCTTGCTCCTTACCCCCTGCCTGGAACATAGCCCAGGGTGACTCTCCAAAGTGTCTGCGCCAGGTTTTAGGGCTTGGTCACGCCACGGCCCCCTCAGAGGCTGTCCGAGCCCCTCCTGAACGCTGTCCTCCTCAGTTACCCTCCGCGACGCGCCCGTTCCCCCTCCTCTGGGAGGCAGGGCGGGGGTATCGGATTAGTCTTTGTTTTCGACGCGAAAGAGCCGAGCGCGGAGCAGGGGAGGCTCGCGATGGCAGGGCCGTAGGGTCCACCTGGACAGGGCACTCGGCCGTGACCCCCGCAAGGGTGCCCTTAGCCTCTGCCCCCAAGCAACCCCTTCTTGCCGGCCAGGCTGACTCGGTACGCAAACGCGCGATGTCCCCCATTGTGCTGCCTCGGAACGAGCCAGAAGCAGCCGGGACAGGGGGGTCTGTCGGGCCCGGCGCTCAGGCCTCCCGGGGGCGCCGGGGCCGTCCCGGACTGCTCGGGCCCGCAGGGAGTGGCAGGAAGTGGGGACACCGAGGGCAGCTCGGCCGAGGGCCTAGGCTGGGAGGTCCGCGTGCCCCACCCCGCCTCGCCAGCCCTGGCTGCAGCCCCGCGGCAGAGCGAGGGTGACGAGCCCGAAGGGGGCGGCCGCGTCCCGGGAGGGCCGACCGCGGGGGTGGGAGCCACTGCAGGTGCAGAGACGCGGCGGCCCGGCCAGAGCCTGCCCCCAGCTGCTCGCGGGCCGCCAGCCCGACCCCTCCCCTCCGCGGGAACCACCACCACCCTCGCCCGGCCCTGGGCCCAGCGGGGCCGGCGGGGCTCGGCGGGGCAGCACGTGTGCGCCCTCCCGGGCGGGGGAGTCCCCGGGCGAGCACGTGCCGCGGTGCGCGGGGGGCGGGGAGTCCCGCGGACGCCTTCATTGCTGCTGCTGCTGCCGCCGCGGCCGCCGCTGCCTCTTCCTTCCTCCTGCGCCGTCCCCTCCTCGGCCCGGGCGGGGGGCTCCGCGCGCCGAGCTCGGTCGGGCCGGGCGCTCCAGGAGGTGGGCGCCCCAGGCGGCGGCGGCGGCGGCCGCGACGGTGGTGGCGGCGGCGGTGCGGGCCGGCAAACTTTGCCCCTTTGTGCGCTCCGCCCCGGAGGCGGCGGGCAGGTCGGTGCAGTCGGTGCCTTTCCGGCTCCGGAGTGGGGGAGGGGCGGCGGGAGGCGCGGGGGGCCCGGCCCGGCCCGGGGGAGGGGGCGGCCCGGAGCCGGCGGGGGGCCGCTCCTCCGGTGCGGGGGGCCGGGCGGGGGTGCTGCGGGGCGCTGTGCCGCGGAGCTGGGCGGGGGCGGCGGGGCGGGGGCGGGGGCTGCGGAGCCGCGGGAGCCGAGTGGCGGAGGCCCCAGAACAAAGGAGCCCGAGTGGCGGCGCGCGCGCGGCCCGGCCCGCGGCTCGAGCGCGCCCCCCTCCCCGAGCCCCTCGGCTGCGCCGGCCGACCTCCCAAGTCCGGCCGGCGGGCTGCGCTCGGGCGGCGGGGCGGCTGGGCGGCGAGGCGGCGGGCGCGGGCTGCCCCGGGCGCGCCCGCACCTCCAGGCCGCTTCCTTGCCGGGGGCGCCGGGGCAGCCCCGCAGAGCGAGGCTCTCAACAAACTTTATTTTGAAAGCTCAGCTCCGTGTTGGAGGGCCGGGCGGCCTCCAGCCAGGGTGTGTGGGGGAATTTGGGTGAAACTCTCACTCACCCGTGGGGGTAGGGAAGAGAGCAACTTTCTTAGAAATCGCACCTTGGCCACCCCCTTGAATACTTTGTCCAGGGCCCCCAGCAACCCTGAGGCCCGAGGCCGCCTCCCTCAGACAGGTAGCGGGTGCTGGGTGCGTCCTGTCTGAGGTTCTGGGTAGGACCTCATTTGAGCAACCCCATCTGTTCCCCCATTTTCTCTTTTCCCAGAAGCAGGAAGAAGTGACACGTGAAAGTTGTCCCTGAGCCCCGAGTGATGCGCTTCCCCTTTCTGTCTTTTTCAGGCAGCGCTGCCTTCTCCAGCGTCCAGACCCTGGAGGAAAAATACCAGGAGAAACTGCTCACTCAGCTCTGACCCCACCACACCCCCACTTGCTCACCTAATGCCTGGGTCCAGGGTGGGTAAGGGTGAAGAACCCACCGGGCCAAGATGATCCTTTTTCTGGGGACTGCTGCTGGTGTCCTCCCCCAGATCCCGGGCCCCAGCAGGTGGGAGAGTGGCCCCCTACGGAGCCCGATCAGACTGCTGCAAAGGAGGTGAAGAGGGGTTGAGAAGAGGCATCCATCTGGGAGACTGAAGCCACTTGCCTTCATCCTTATAAACTCTTGACTGTTCTAGGCGAGAAGGACCTGTTGGTGGCCTTTGCAGGTGGCAGGAAACTGGACTGTGGTTCTGCCCCTGCACCTATGCCCCCATCTCTGGCAGCATCATGAGTCAGTTTCAGGTGCCCCTGGCCGTCCAGCCGGACCTGCCAGGCCTTTATGACTTCCCTCAGGGCCAGGTGATGGTAGGGGGCTTCCCGGGGCCTGGGCTCCCCATGGCTGGGAGTGAGTCCCAACTCCGAGGGGGTGGAGATGGGCGGAAGAAACGGAAACGGTGTGGTACTTGTGAGCCCTGCCGGCGGCTGGAAAACTGTGGGGCTTGCACTAGCTGTACCAACCGCCGCACGCACCAGATCTGCAAACTTCGAAAGTGTGAGGTGCTGAAGAAAAAAGTGGGGCTTCTCAAGGAGGTAAGCCAGCCCTTGCTAGGCTACCCTGTCCCTTCCTCGAGGGCATGGTCATCCTGAGGGTCTTGCTTTCAAGCAAGGCTTGTCCAGTTGAGCCCATTCTCCCATTTCTGATCCTCTTGGTCCAACTTTGAGTAGGAGTGTAACAGACATGTTTGGGCTCCTTTGCAGCGCTGACAGTTTGTATGAGAGTAACTGGGAAGAAGGGAGCTCCGAGCTGGCACCCTCATCTCTGATGTTTGCATTTGATATGAGATGGTGATGTCTACCTTTATCTCTAGAAGTTTCTGGTCCTGCTGCTTGAAGCCTCATATGTATTTCAAGGTCATGCTAATGCTTGAATGACTTGGGTAGTGATGGTGTAAGATAAGGGATGGAGGCTGATGGATTCTGAGAGAAAGTTTTGTGTTGACAGGGTGGTTTTATGCTGCCCTGATGGAGTGGGATGCTTCTTTCATCGTTTTTCTCAGATGGCCAGAGAGCCAGTTGAAACTGTTTGGGAATCTAATGAGAAACTGGTGGTTTGGGTTCCCCTATTTTAGTACTTCTTGCAGTCAAAAACTTTATCTCTGTGTTCTCAGAACCTGGCACAGTTCCTTGGCAGGTAGTAGGGACTCAGATACTAATTGCATGAATGGATAACATGCTTTTGAGACACTGTCAACCCCAGGGAGGTGTACTCCCTTTATTTGGGGGTAACAGGGTAGAGGAGGAAAGGAGGATTTGGGATGAGAGCAGGCAGGGCGGGAAGAAAAGGAGAGACAGTGACCTTACATTGGCCATCTTTCCCTTCCATCATAGTGGCGGACTGCCGGCTTGGGTTTGGTGACAGCCGCGACAGCAGAGAGTTGGCAGAAGTAGGGCAGAGTGAAGTTGAGCAGCTTAAGAGGAGCAGTGTAGCCGCTGAGGTCGCTCCAGGCAGGGGAACTGGCGCTGGACAGAGACAGAGGCCTGCGCTGTCTTGGAGCTCCCCCTTGCTCTACCACTCATTTGTCCAAGGGCCCAGACAACTCAGGCCCCCTCTCTGGGTCTGTCTTTTCCTACTTTACCCTTTCGGCTGGGCTGGAAGCTGCTTGCTTCTCAGGACTAGGGCCCCTGTGGCTGTGATAGGCTGGCAGTGGGCTGGCAGCTCTTGCTCAGGGTTTCCCTGACTGCTCAGTGCAGAGCTGCATGGCGAGCTGGTGGGGCTGTGGTCCCGTGGCCGGGAAGAAAGATTTAAGTGTAGGGGATGGGGAGGTGGGGTTGCTGGATATTTCTGCCCTTTCTCACCTTGTCTTGTCTGCACCCTGTGGAAGCTGTATGTCCTGACCCAGGGACTGCAGACTCGGGGCCCTGTTTCCCCTGTCTCTGGTTAAAGCAGACATCTGGATCACATTTGCAGCCACCAGCCCCAGCCTGGGAGACCTCTCTGTTGCTGGTGTTGGGGGGAGTTAGCATCCTGCTGGCCCAGTGCTCCGTGGGTCACTACTGAAAGCAGGATGCTATGAAGCTGGGGAGGCTTTACTTCTGGACATAAGAGCTGGTGCTTCGGTGTAAGGAGGAGCTGCTGAGTCTACTTTGTAAAGCTTGATTCCTTTGCGCCCTTCTAGCATTCCTTTTCTTCCCCAGCCCCCATTGTCTCGCTCAGTTCCTCCCATACTCAAACTGGAGGAGTGAGGATGCTGAGCTTCCTGGGCTAGATGTTCTTGGAAGCAGTGGCTCTTGTGAACCGAGTTGAAGTGCTGCTTTTGGCAACAACAGAACATACCTGAGTAAAAGGGGCTGGGAGTGAGGCCAGGGCGTTGTCATCCTCTGGGTAAGCTGTCAGCCCAGGCTGCCGGGTGGTCTTGGTTAAGATATCATGGATCTGGGGTGGCTCAGGCTTAGAGACAACCCTGCTGAGAGGTGTCTGCTTCCCTGTGGACCTTGCCATGGCCAACTGCCCCTCTAAGCCCCAGGGTCAGGTAAGGTGAGGCTGGATGGTCTTGGGTGTCCAAGGACAAAGGGTCTACATGCTGATCTGTGGATCAGTGCTGGCCCACAGTGGAGTTCTCTGTTTCTAGAGAAACAAAAGGGGACAGTGGAATAAGTTTTTTCATAAAGCTAGCTCTCTGTGAATTAAAGAGCCTTCTACCTTTTTCTAAGGATAGGTCCTTTCTACTTCTTGATGTTTAAAATATGCTTTCTTAAAATGTGCTTTGTGAAGTGAAGGTGTGAGGAAAAAATAGACTTTTTTTTTTTTAAGTCTTTGCTTGGTAAAATACAAAATGGTAACCAGTACCTGTGTGACTCTTTTTTTTTGGGGGGGGGGCGGTCTGTGAAGGCTGAACGCCAGGGAGTCACTGTCCAGGCTATGCTGCATTTAGTGGGCATATCTCTGGCATAATTGAAAAGCTGAGACATGCCTGAGAGACTGCCTGAGTGGATGAGACCCCAGGACCAGCCCAGCATTTAACAGATGCTGGGGACTGCTGGGACCATAACCATTAGATCTTAGCAGCTGTGTGGCAGAGGGAACATGTCCCGGGATTGGGGAGGTTGTTTTGGCAGTGACTGTTCAGGTGGGGCAGGACGTAGTATCCTAGGAGCCTCTCGGACATCAGACCATCTACCTGCGCCCTGCTGCGTGGCATTTCCTCCTCTGTGAGAGTGCTGTGCTCCCCTGGCGACTCCTCTGTACTTCCCTTCTGTCTCCATCTCTCCTAGCTGTCTTTGGGGCTTCCTTTGAACTGTCTGCCTACAGCTGCTTTATATCATCCTGTAAGGAGATTATCTTGGGTTTTCCATCTTCTTTCCCTGCTCCTCACTCTTTTTCTCAGTGGGCTTTGGGGGTGAGGAGGAAGGGTGCAGGGGAATCCCTCAGAAAAGAAGTTCAGCATTTTAGGACTTTAGCCAGGTCTCTGCCAGATTTGAGACAAGATACCTTGGAATTTGGAATCTTTTAACAATATCAGAACACCTGATGAATCCTTGCCTATCATGCTGGTAGTTCTATATTGCTGAGGTTGGAGGCTGTGGAGAGAAATGCTTTCAGGCTGGTCCCAGCATCAAAGGGAGAATTGACTGGAGAAGTAGAAGTGATGAAAATCTTTAGGATGGGCCTTCCTGCTCTGGGGGGAGGTGACTACTTCTCTGGGTCCTAATGTGAGGCTGGGGTGGGTTGGTAGTCGCTGTGATCTTCCTTCCTAGTTCCAAGAATAATTTAGAGGAGGCTGTTTGATTTCATATTCTTTCTATCTGAGTGGTGGCTTGGTAGCACAATGAAGATGACTGATTAGAAAAGTCGGGTTTGCTGAGTATGGAGGCACAGAAGGTAGGGCCCAGAACCCAGAGTAAGTGCTGTGCCCTTACTGTCTTGGGCGACCAGTGCTCCATCCCTTCTGTGTCTGTTTTCTCAGTTGTAGGATGGGAGCAACCCTTCTTTGTAGGGCTGTCATGAGGATTAAATGGGATAAAATGTGTATAATATCTGGCACATACAGTAGTAGGTAATCAATGCATGATGGCAAAACATTCCTAAACATCTAGAAAGGGATGAATCTTTATGCATAAACAACTGTGGATTTGTCTTTGAGCTGTAAAGATGCAATGCACAGGCTGGGTATGGTGGCTCACTTTTGTAATCCCAGAGTTTTGGGAGGCTGAGGCAGGAGGATTACTTGAGACCAGCCTGTACAACATAGCAAGACCACGTTGCTACAAAAAATAAAAAAAGAAAAATTAGCCAGGCATGGTGGCAGGTGCCTGTAGTCCTAGCTCCTGGAAAGACTGAGGTGGGAGAATCGCCTGAGTCTGGGAATTTGAGGCTGCAGTGGGCCATTGTCGGGCCACTGGACTTCAGCTTGCATACAACTCCAGACGAAATGCAAATTACGTGTTTATCTCAAAGCATTCCCCCCACTTGTTCATAGAAGAACCGTGAGGCAGAACCATAGAGCCAGGCGGAGGGAGGGAGGGAGGAGTTTGGTAGCCTCCATGTGGGGGAGGAGGCTAGACACCAAGGAGTCGCTATGGTCCTGGGCTTGACTGAAAAGTTGCCCACGGGTCAGGGAAGTGAATAACTGTTAGAAGAATAACCCTTTACCAAA
>NW_016107714.1:253044-274156 GCF_001604975.1 Cebus imitator
AGAGAGCTGTTAAAAAAAAAAAAAAAAAAAAAAAAAAAAAAAAAAGGAAAAGAAAAGAAAAAAGCGCAGTAAAATGTGTGCATGAGTTTGGAAGCATGACTGAGAACATTATGGGTGAAAATTAGAAAAATGGAAAGATACATGTTATGAGAATACTTTCTAGCCCTCAGCCCAAGTGGACTTAGATCTTGAAACAGATCTCTGCCAGATTTGAGACAAGATACCTTGGAATTTGGAATCTTTCAACAATATCAGAACACCTGATGAATCCTTGCCCATCTTACTGATAGTTCTGTCTTCCTGAAGATGGAGGCTATGGAGAGGAATGCTTTCAGGCTGGTCCCAGCATCAAAGGGAGGATTGACTGGAGAAGTAGAAGTGACGAGAATCTTTAGAGAAAGGGACCTCAATCTGAGCATTTGTCAAGCCTGAGAGAAGGCTGGGCAGGCAGGAGTGTTTACCATAGTCTTTAGAATATTGTTTTTCAAATGCAAGCAGTTTTTAACCCCATGGCCACAGATTCTAAAAGAAAATTAGCTGGAGGGATAGGCTTGCTTGTTAAAAAGGAAACACTGATAGAACAGTCATGAATGAATGGTAGCTTCAGGAGGAACGTGTTGGTGGGACTAGGGAAGGACTGAACCATCTGTGTGGCTGTATGGGCTGTTTTCTAGTGAGGGAGGGGGTAAAAGGACAAGCACATTATGTGGAAGGTGGGGACATGGCACTGAAGCAGAGTTTACAGTATGGCATGAGCTCCTAAGAGGAGCATCAGGGGGTCCAGTGGCCAGAATGTGCTAAGGCTGGTGGAAAATGCCCATGATAATGTCTTGTATATAGTTCCAGCAAGAAGGAGAAGGAAGAATTAGGCTTACAACTTTCTAGGGATGGAGAGTGTGGACAGACACTGGGTCCCTGTGGTGTCAGAAGATATAACCTGGGGAAAAGAGAGCCAGCCAGCTCCCCTACCCAAGTCTGAGTCATTCGCTTTCTCCTTGAACACCTGCATTAATGCTTGCAGAATCACAATCTTTTTTTTTTTTTTTTTGAATAGAGACAGGGTCTCACTATGTTACCCAGGCTGGTCTTGAACTCCTGGTGAATCACAGTTTTTATGGAATTATGATGGTTGAAAGAGGGCCAAAAGACCAGAGATGGGCTGAAAGTCCAATTTCTCAAAGAGATTTTGACAATTATAAACATGTAAGCTTAATGTCAGCTTTTGACAGTTCTAGAACAGATTGTTTAAAAGGTGGTTTGTGAAACTTTAGAAAGGCAAGTGATAATCTTTGAGGGTCCCTGTGGTTCTTTTCAAAGCAGCTGAGGCGAACCAACAGATCTAGAAGTCCATAAATAAATGATGGCATCTCTTGCCAGTTTGTTGGATAGATGAGAAGTCCAGTTTTTGACTTAAAGTCATCTTGAAGGGAGGACACTGATGTAACTGCCCCATTCAGTCTTTCTATCAACCATGTAGATCAGGAGTTCCACACTGGGATCACCTGGGAAACCTAATAAAACACAACATGGTGTCTGGGTCCCACCCCCCAGGGACTCTGATTTAATTGATCCAGAGTGGACCAAACTGGTCTGTGGTTCCCAGGTATGTAGTTAGCATGGAAACCCTCTGGTCCAGATGAGAGACGATGGACACCTACCTGTACCCTTTTATGGCAAATTGCTCACCTGAGTCCTAGGACATCTGCTTGGTCCACACCCTCACTTCCACCGTGCTGCTCAGTGAATCAGCAGCATTGGCATCACCTGTAAGTTTGTTAGAACTGCAGAATGTTCATCCCTACCCCAGAACTGCTGAATTAGAATCTGCACTTTAGCCTGATCCCCAGGTGTTCTGTGTGTCCATGAGAGTTTGAGGAGCTGTCTACAGCGTTTCTATGACCAGAAAGACATGGGGGTGGGGTGGGGGTGAGGTGACAAGCCGTGATGAACAGGCAAAGAATTCCAAGTGCTAGCAAGGATGAAGAGGATGACCCAACCCATTTCTTGACCCTCTAAGCCAAGGAGACAAAACCTCTTGATTTACTGCATGTTTCTGCTTGTTCTTCTGGCATTTGTTTCCTTTTAGTTTCGAGTTATCAGTAAAACCTATCAATAAAACTGACCTACAGAATTATCAGAGAACTCATGTATTTGTTCTGAGAAGAGTCAGGAAAGGGCTCTCACATGATGTTTGCTGCTCAGCAGCCTGATTCAGGAGGTTGGAGCTCCCTGACACAGTAGTAGATGGTGGTGGTTGTGTAGAGGAGGGGGTGTGTTCATAAAATCTTGGGTCTCATGGAAGGATCTGGAAGCTTATGGAGCAGAATGGATGTGTGCACTTTTCACAAGATGAGATAGTAGGCGAGTGAGATCTGTGGGTGGGTGGGTGGCAGTGATGATGCAGTTATTACGCTGAATAATAGAACAAGGGGCTAAGGAGGTTGGGGCAGTCAGGTACAGTGAGTACCAGCAAGACTCAGTGGGATTTAATCAGGGCAAATGCAAAGGCCTATACTTCTTTTAAAAAAGAAATGCATGAACTCTGGCTTCTTAGCAGGTAGAAAGAACTGAAACTCTGAAAAGAATATTGACAGTCAGTCTTGAAATCTGTCAGAGTGGTCACATGTAGGACAGTTGAAGGAAGCAGGGCTGTTCAGCTGCTGATGAGTAGAGGAACACAGGTTCAGGCAAAGCTCGTATGAAGAGGAATTTGGTTCCCTCATTGGAGGGAGTATGCAGGAGTTTTATTAGTGGGTGAAAGTTATTAGACAGACTGAACGCAGGTTAAAGAATTGGCTAACATTTTTTACTATTCCAACACTGAGGAACTAGCCCTGAGAGGTCCTGTGTGACTAGTGCCTGCGCGAGTCTGGGTGCTGGCTAGCAGGAAAGTTATGAGGATATCCTCTGGGTTGGGGTGAGGCGGGGAAGGGAGATTCACATTTGGCAGTCTCTTGCTAAGATTTCGTGAAGTATATTATCAGGTCTATTTGTGTGTGTGTGCGCGTGCCCGCGCTTTACTTTTTTATTTTTTATTTTTTTGACAGTCTCACTGTGTTGTCCAGGCTGGAGTGCAGTGGCACGATCTCAGCTCACTGCAACCTCCACCTCCCGGGTGCAAGTGATTCTCCTGCCTTAGCTTCCCAAGTAGCTGGGACTATAGGCACATGCCACCACACCTGGCTAATTTTTGTATTTTTAGTAGAGATGGGGTTTTGCCATATTGGCCAGGCTGTTCTCAAATTCCTGAACTCAAGCGATCCGCCCACCTTCGCCTCCCAAAGTGTTGGGCTTACAGGCATGAACCACAGTGCCAGGCCTATTTTCATGTTTTTAGACAACTACATTGCAAGAGGCAGGAATCTTAGGCGGGCAGCATTTGGGTCAACTTTTAGACTTAATCTTAGACCTAGACCTCATCTCAGACCTCAGTTGGGTTAAGGTCTCTGAATTTTTCTGGAAATTTCAGCCAAATGTTATATGAATGTGCAGGGTTGTGTTTTCTCAGGGGAGCGGGTCTAAAACCTGAGCTGTCTATTATAGTTGGTAGCGGTTTGTAGCTCATGTATTGGACAGTGCAGATAGAGAGCATTTCTGCCATCACAGGAGGTTCTGTAGGACAGTGCTGGGAGCCAGCATCAGAGTGACCCTATGTGGTGGCTGAAACCTCACCAAGGGCTCGTTCTAGGTTGGGAAATAGCTTCTGGATTGGCAGCTCTCAGGGTTTGGGATCCCAGCCCCTACCCCAAGGTAAGTGGTGAGGTCTCTGAATAGTATCTTCCTGGGTTCTAACTGCACAGCCCACTGCTTCTCCTTGAAGGCGGGGCCATGCTTTACTTGTCTGCTATGGGAGACCACAGATACATGGGTAGAGGTGTTGCGTTCCACCCAGAGGCTCTCCGAGGATTCCTAGTGGGGAAAATCATTCCTCCCCACCTACAGTCTTGGTCAGCAGCCCCACTGAGCTGTGTTCATGTTGACTTCCAGCCCCAAACTTATCTCCTGGGTCCTGCCTGAGTTGTCCTCTCTGTGATGGGTTTTCTTGTTCTGGAAAAGGCAGTGTGGTGACAGGGCAGGCCAGGAGACTAGCTTCTGGGTCTCAGGAATTGTCACTAATTTCCCATTCCATTGCCCTTCACTTCTTTACAGCTTCCTTTTGGAATGAGGGGACAGTGCTCAGGAAGAGAGGAGGTATTGGAAAGGAAAGAGACCCCTTCATCTTCCTTGAGTCCTGCTGCAACCTGGCTGGCTGTTTCTGGGAGAGCCCTTCATGTTGCTGTGGGCCTCTGCCTATGTCTTCAGGGCTGAGGCTGCTGCCACACCCAGGGTGGACAGACCCATTGGTGACCTTGTCTCCTGTCATTTGCATAGGAAATCTAATAACCTAAGGGTTTTTTTTGAGACAGAGTCTCACTCTGTCACCCAGGCTGAAGTGCTCCCGGATTCAAGTGATTCTCGATTCTCGTGCCTTAGCCTGCCGAGTAGCTGGGATTACAGGCATGCACCACCACACCTGGCTAATTTTTGTATTTTTAGTAGAGACAGGGTTTTGCCATGTTGGCCAGGCTGGTCTTGAACTCCTGACCTCAGGTGATCTGCCTTCCTCGGTCTCCTAAAGTGCTGGGATTATAGGCGTGAGCCATCATGACTGGCTCAATAACCTGAATTTTAATAACCACTGAAGGAGGGGTAAAAAATAAGGTTGGCAGCCCATTGTGGGATAACTGGCTGGCCTTCAGGTGGCCACAGGTGTGGGGGTTGCTGCCTGCTTGCTTCAGGTAGCACGAGCATGCAGCTGGGGTACTGTTGATGGCTGTTCTGTACTGCTGGCTGTGACTTGTACGAATCCTAGCTCCGTTGTGTCCTAGCTCCACCACACCTAACGAGGGTATTAATGGACAAAATAAGGCACCTCTCACTGCTGCTAGAGCAGCAATTCTAGATTCTCAGAATGGATGGGAAGTTGCATTGGATGGAATTATTTGGTGGTATTGGCCAGACTGTGGGTCCCCCCTATGCCGCCTGCCCCTCCTAATTGCTGCTGGGTGGGGGAAGTCTCAGGAAAGGAGTACGGAGACGCTGGGTTACAAAGAAGTAACAAAGTACTAGACTAGAGTCTGCTCCACTTCTGAGTTTTTCTTGTGGGGAGGACATAAGTGGGCTCTTTCCTGTCTTATTTTTTGGTTGACTGATCTGCCCTTTAAGGTAAGCTCTCTGTGCCCCAGTTCCCTTAATAACGCTGGGAATGATCCTGGAGCCCTAGAAGAGAGAAGGATGGCAGACTCTTTCTGTGAGGGCTGGGTCCAGTCTGTACTGTGTTCGTGCTGCAGGATAGGGTGAGGTGCAGTGGGAGAAGAGCTGGTGCCAGGAGGACAAGGAGAGAGAAACACTTTCCTGGTGTATCCTGGGTCCCAGGATCTACAAGGTCCCTTGTACTGGCGGTGGGCAGTCCTTCTCTCTGGTGCTGCTTCAGTTTCCCGAGGCAGGACATCATCTGCTTTGAACTATAGACAGGCAGGTGGCCCTCCGGGCCCCATTCAGCAAACCTCGCCTGGGACTAGCTGTTTGGCAGGCGCCACACTGTGTCTGAGCGGTGGGTAAAGGGAGGCACATGAACTCTGTCTGTCCTTAATGATCCTGCTGTCTGGGGAGGAAGACAAGCATGAAAACAAATAATTAAAGTGCATTCTGACAGGGCTGAAAGGGAGGGATGCCTTGAGGGCAGAGACTGGCCTTAGTCACCTTTAGACCCATAGAGCCCAGCCTGGAAGAGAAGGAACATGTCTCGAGAGTGTAGTGACATGTGAAGGATAAGGAAGAGGAGGACTTCCAGGAGGGAGAAGTACCTCCCTGATCTTGCAGTGTGTAGAGATGCTGTTCGATGCTGGCAGTAGGGGTGTAGAAGGATGAGGACAGATTGCTGGGTACCGCCTGAGGATCCTAGAGGTGAAAGGTTAGACGCAGTGTGTTAATTTCTCTTGGCAGTCTTCTGCTGGGGTTGTCCCCAGATTTCTAGCTTAGCATTCGTGTCCCACCTTCTTAATAGCATCATACAGTACCTTGTTATTTGCTTAGGTCCTGAAACATTTGGTGGTCCAAGGCTGTTGAATTTGGGTCAAGGAGACCCTGACGGGGTTCACAGACTATAAGATCTTTCCACAAGCATCTTGAAGGGCATGTAGGATGTAGGCAGAGTGTCAGCTGCTACCTGTCAGCCTGGGAGGTCCTGGATGCATGCTGTTTGTTGGTACAGAAGCACGACGATGGAGTTGTTGGCTGGCTCTGACTTGTTTCCTTTGAGTGTTGCTGGGTGCCTTGGTTCAGTCTGGTTCTGCCGCATCTCCAAGGAGAGGAGCATCTTTTCTTCTTCTGTTGCTGCTGCTGCTGCTCCTCCTCCTCAGCCTCCTCCTCCCCCCTGTGATTGTCGTTGACACAGACTTCCGCTGCCAAAGCTAATTGTGAGGCCTGATCAGTGAATGAAGGCAAAGGCAGTTCCCATGGCAACCGCAAAGAGTTTCAAATATAGGGGATGATGTGTGTGTGATGGGCGGCAATTACTTGGGTGGAAATTGATGCGTGGACACCGGGGACTTCAAACATAGGCTCTGAAGGTGGAGGGGGTGTTGGGGTTTTTTTTGGCAGGATCCTTTGTGTGATGGAGAGAAAAGGAGGTCACAGACTTCTCTCATAGTCAATTCCAAGTGCCTTCAGTGTGTGGAATATAGGCACAGCCCTGCAGAGGCTTTGGAGAGGCACGACTCCAGTCATTCTGGTTGGGGATACAGGACACACAGAGAGACAAATAACAGTACCAAGAGTCAGATGAGAAATGTTAGAAGTGCTATCGGTTGGCAGAAGACTGGTATAATCAGAGAAGGTTTCCTGGAGGAAGCAGGGCTTAAACTGAGCTTTGAACTAAAGCCCTGTGAAGAGTGACCTCATTCAGGACACAGCCATGGTGAGGGAGGATGAGAAGCCTGTCTCCCTCTACCCTCTACCAGCTCTAGAAGAGGTAGGTGGATATGAAAATCATAGAGCGACACAGAGCAGCCTTGGCTGTGATGCTGCAAGTGATGGGGTGGCAAGAACCCTGTCCATTCATTTTCTGGCTGTGTGACCTTGGGGAAGATTCTTAGCCTCTCTGTATTCCATTTCTTCATCTGTAAAATGGGCACAAATATTTCCTGTCTCATTGGTTTGTTTAGAGAGTTAAATAAGATGCAGTATATCGCCAGGCGCAGTGGCTCACACCTGTAATCCCAGCACTTTGGGAGGCCGAGGCGGGTGGATTGCTTGAGGTCAGGAGTTTGAGACCAACCTGTCCAACGTGGTAAAACCCCATCTCTATCAAAAAAAAAAAAAACAAAAAAACAAACAAACAAAAAACAAAAACAGATGCAGTATATCATGTTCTAGGTGTGAGGCCTGACATAGGGTTGGTGCTTGGTTGATTTCTTGCAAATGTCCCCAAGAATGTGTCTGGTTGTGTCTGTGCTCCTTGGTCTTTGAATATCTGTGTGGAATTTGGTCTATGGGTATCCATGTTCCTGAGGTTCTCAGTGTTAGGGCATTTTATGTGTCCTGGAAGTGAGTGAATCCGTTCATCTCTCCATTGGGGAGGTCTGTGGCCCCGTTCTTCCTGCTGGGAGCACAGTAGGGTCTGGGGGTTGTAATGGAAGGTGGGGAGGGGAGAGGCCCTTGGCCCCATGCAGAGGGGTTCCAAGTATCTGCAAATGGTCACTGTGAAGTACAAAGTTTAGAAAAGGGGACAGGTAGAGATAGGAGGAGGATCAAGAGGGGAGTGGAGAGCGTACCAGCTGGAGGCAGAGTGGTCTGGCATGCACCTCTGTGACTCTCTTGAACCCCCAGCATTCCACGAACCTCAGAAGAGGGAATGAGGCCAGGGTGAGATGAGGTTGGGAGCAGGTGGACCACCTGGGGAACTATGGGCTCCTCTGGTGTAGCCAAGGGCTGCTGGAGGGCAGGGTGGGACATGTGTTTGGGGTAGGGCTGAATTACCATGGGGAGATGAGTGGAGCCGGGAGTTGGGGTGGGAACTTGGCTCTGTGGCTCCTTCAGGCGGCTGAGGAAGATAGGTGCTGATTGAGAAAGTCTGGGAGATCACAGTTGAGTTCTGGCAGGTCCTGCACTCCCAGGACAGCAGGTGTCCCTCAGATCCTTGAAGACCTCGGGGAGAAGGCCGACCAGGAGAGGGGACTCCACATCTCAGGGCCCAGCCCCCTGCCTCTCCACCCTCCTTGTGCAGAAACTTGGCTCAGCACATTCCAGTTCTGTGCAGAGCCTAGGAAAGTAGGGAAGACAGGGCCCCCGCCCACGTGGGGAGGACTGCCGTATAAATAAATAACGGTGCCTCACTGTGACTGGTGCCCTGGACGAGGCAGTACACTGCTCTGTCAGGACCCGGGAGGAGCAGATGATGCTCATGGGAGCTTGGTGATCTGAGAAGCTGGCAGTGTTTGGACTGAGCGTTGTACCATATTAGCTTGCCAGGTCGGGGAGGTGGAGAGGGATCCAGGCAGAAGGAGCAGCACTGGGAAGTCTCTGAGGCATGAAAACATTACTAGATCCAGGACGTAAAGGGAAGAGATCAGGTTCAAGTGACCTCAGTCTTCTTTGTATCTCACTGGAGTTGGCAGAGACAGACAGAGCTTAGCGAATTGGAAAGAGAAGAACCTAGATTTGAATTCCAGCCCACCACTCACCAGCTGTGTTGACAGGCGAGTAAGTTAACATCGCGAAGTCCTTCCATTGCCATGTTAGAGGTGAGGTTGTATGTGGAGTAAGTCAAATAAGATGATCCGGCAATGTGGTTGGCACAGGGCCTGGCACGTAGCAGGGGCTTGATAAACTGTGGCAGCCGCTGCAGCAACTGTGCTAATTGTTACTGTCCAAGCAGTGTTTGTCTCTCCTATCCAGCAGCAGACTGTGGGGTGGGTGGGAGGGCAGGGGTTTTAGGGACCATGTTAAAGGAGGGACCCCACTTGGCCTGGTCATTGTCAAAGTTGAGGGGCACAGAAACCCATTGTTTGACCTGAGCCATGCTTAGGACACTGTTTCTTGCCATGCTTTGCCACCTGCCTTCCTCCCCACCCTGGGAGGAGCCCAGGAGGGCTGCCCTTTGTTCCCAGGGGGAGGCAGGCGTGGGCCCTGATGCCTCCTGGAGTCTCCTCACTGGATGGCCAGCTTTGCTGTCTCTCCAAAGGCAGCTTATCCTGTTTTGAGTACCCACTTTGAGCCCCCAGGGAGGGGACAACAAGCATCTGTGGTGGAGTGGGTAGGAGAGCGAATCACTGGGTCAGGGGCTGTCGCACATCCTAATGAATCCTGTGAGTCACTTCCCCCTGACCTCAGCTTATTCATCTGTGAGAATGAGAAGGAGCACCCAGTGAGCTTTTCTGGAAATTGATTCACCTGCAGTGAATACTCAAAACTGGATGTGGTAGCTGCTATTTGTAGTTCAGTTTTATAGATGAGCAAAGAGAGGCTATGAGAGGTAAGTTACAACCAGCTAGGTAGTGGTAGAGCCTGGAGTTCGTGGCTACCAAAGTGTGGAAGTCACCTTCCTGGGAGGCAGAAGCTTGGGGGTGTTCAGCTACAGGGAGGGATTGGGGTAGAGAACAAATAGCCCCGGGTGGCCCAGGAAGTAAATCCAGGAGTAGATTGCAGGGCCCTCCTCTCCCCTTATCATCTGGCCCCACTTTCAGCCTCCTGGTGCAGCTTTCAAAGGCTGAGTCTGGAAACTGGAAGGCCAGAGCTCTTGGGGTCTCGGCTACCTCCCCTCCTCGCCTTTCTTGGAGATGGGAAGCCCTGAGGTCTGGGGGCCCTTGGGGTCTTAGGGGGTACCTCCTGTAGCCTCTCCAGGAGTGGAGAACTCATCGTGGGGTGGTGGGGGGGAGGCTGTCTTGGGTAGGTATGTTCTGGCGGGGGTAGGGGGTGATCCTAGAGTGAGGTGTGGGTGTTTGTGTGTGTGGAGGAAGGCAGGGTTGACACAGGAGGTTTGGGCTCCGAGGAGCCTGTTTTCTGAGGTGGGCGCTGGAGCAGGGAGGAGGAGAGCTACATAGCTGTTAAGAGTATGGTCTTCAGAGCCGACAGACCTGGCTCGGAGTCCTGGCTCTGCTGTTTCCTAGCTGCGTCGTCACCTTGGGTAAGTTGTTTCACTTATTGTATCTCCTCATCTGCAGAATGGAGTAAAGGTTCGTGCTGCCTAGGCTTTTTCTTCTTCTTTGAGGATGAAGGAGCTGTTGCACCTCACGCCCTTGTCACAGGGTTTGGTGCTGTCCTAGCTGCTGCCAGGATGTTGCTGGGGTTAGAGAGTGGCGGAGCGGGAATCCCCCCAGCGTCTGCTCCGCTGCGCTCCGCTCTGCCCCGCCCGGAGGCGCAGTCTGTCATCTCTGACCCTGGAGGCGCAGAGGACGCCTTCTGGGTATTACCTTCGGGGTCCCCGCGGGAGGAGGCCGGGGGTGCCCTGGGATGCCCCAGCTTGCCGGGGAGCGGCGCGGCGGGCCTGGGAAGCTGCCAGCGCGGCTCAGCAGCACCCTCGGTGGCGCCCCCGCCTCCTGGCTGGGCAGGTCCACCGGGCGGGGGCAGGGCCGGCCGCGGGGATTGGCTGGCGAGCGCGCCGCCCCCCTCGCACACCAGCCCCGCGGCGGGGAGGGGAGCGCAGCCGGCAGCTGGCCGCCGCCTCCTCTGCAGTGCCTCCCTCTGTGCGCTCCCTCCGGCGGGGATAATGGGAGGCCCGCCGGCCGATGCACCAGAGGAGGCCGGCCGAGGTAGAGCGCGCGGGGCCGGGGACAGCCGGGCGGACGCGGGCGGGAGGTGGGGGGGGGGCGGCGGCCTCCCAGATCTCGGGGGGCTTCTCAGAGGAGAAATGAAAACAAAAACACACTGGAAGGTGAGGGAGTCCGTCTGCCGTGATCTGGGCGGCAGCTGGAGGCAGGAAGATGGTCCCCGATAGCCTTTCTTGCCCCGGCTGCCTCCCCTCCCGCTCACCTCCTTCCCCTCCGGCGAGGCTGGGGGCTGTAGCAGGAGGACTTTGCTACCTTCCCAGTACCCGCCTGGCTCACACGTCCCTCTGGCTTCTTTTGCAGGTGGAAATAAAGGCTGGTGAAGGAGCCGGGCCGTGGGGACAAGGAGCGGCTGTCAAGGTACCTTGTGTGTGTGCGTGCGTGTGTGTGCGCGTGTGTGTGGTGGCGGTGAAGTGTTTGACCGGATTGGATAAAAATAAAGGGTCTCCTCTGGTGATCCCTTAATCTCCCACTGTGTGTGTAGCAGCAGCTGAGGGGGAGGGGCGGCGGGGGTGTGGGCGGCCAATGAATTCTCAGGCCTGTGTGGGTTTTGTTTGGATTCTTTTTGCTTTCTCAGCTGGATGGTTTTGGGTGCAGTTGGGGTTTGGGGTTTGGTTTGTTGAACTGTTTTGTTTTTTTAAGACATGCAACCCACTCCCCACCCCTGCCTCTGGAAATCTCTCGAGAATGTCCCTGGCACTGTTGGTTTGCATCCAATCTGCAGAAATCCCGGGGGGGAGGTGCGGGGGGGGCGTAAGGGGGAGGGAGATATGCGCTCCTGAGTCTGAAGCTGATAGGGTGTCATTAGTCATGCTGCTGTCACCATGGAGATGACTGGAGAGGAGAGGAGGTGGTGGGGGTGAGGATATTTTGGGTAGGGTGGGGGCTGATGCAACATCATGACTGGGAATCCGTCGGGCGTCTGCTGTTACTCTGTGTGGCTTGGTGTCTAGGGGACTGGGAAGAGAGTGTTCCCAGGTGCGTGGGAAGCCGAGAAGGGGGCACTGAACTTCCCCTTGTGGTTGTCTGGGGCGCAGGGAGGGGGGAAGCTTGGGTATTTGGGGCAGGGGAGGGGAGAGTCCAGTGGAGTATCAGCCATTGCTAGGAAACCTCCCAGATATTCCTCCCAGATTGGCATGGACCAGATCAGTAGGTTTCCTTGAGCTTGTCCCCTTTTTCAGGGCTGAGGAGCCACTGTGAGTTTGGGATTACTCAGCAGTATCCTCTGCTGGCCCAGGGCAGAGAAAACAGATTGGAAAGGGCTCGGCGTAGCTGCCTCTCAAGTCCAAGAAAGAGGCTGGGAAGGAGTGTGGGGACAGGTGGGCAGGGGCAGGGCTTATGGGACTTCCTAGCAGAGAGGAAGCCCATTTCTGCCCTGCCTCAGCCCACTGTCCCCTCAACCACAGGAGTCTTCAGGGAGCTGGGGATCTTGGTTGCTTGGGTAGCAGGTGGGTGAGCTGCTAGTGTCCCCAGATGCTCTTAGTCTCCTCCCTGGAAATTCTCCTCCCGCCTCCTGGGAAAGCTGTGGGAAGCTCCGTGGAGGTGCTGGAAGCGGCATCCTGCCACCTCACTGACTGGATAGGGATGCTGGCAGGGAGGGACTCTTCTTCCCACGTGGGAGATAGGGGCTCTGCTTCCCACGTGGGAGATAGGGGCTTCTGGACAAGGCTGCAGGGTGGATCAGGAGGCCTGGATAGTTCCCTGGATTTGTCCCAAGGAACTTGAGGCAAGGAAGTGCCTGGGGAAGGGTGTGAATTTTGCTTCTGGAGCAGCTCCTGGGAAGGAGGAGCCAGGTGGCATTGGCTCCCCTGTCGAGTGGGTGTGTTTTGTTGAGACTGGGAGTAGTGGGTGATCACCTGGGATGAGGCGGTGGGAGACTCGAAGGCAACAGAGGGCAATTGGTACAGCTGATACTGTGAGTAGGGAGGAGAGAGCTGAGCTCACCTCATGCTGGCTCTCACTACATACTCTTCCACGCTCTTCTCTGGAGCAGAACCTCCAGGTTCCACCTCCGCTTCCTCCCCTGGCCTCCTGCTGCTGGCTGGAGGAGTTGTAGTCACCTCATGTGCTGTTGCAGGGGTGTGGGCACAGAGATCATGGAACAGACCTGCTCTCTCTCCCAGCCTGGGGAAAGCAGGCCAAGGGGATGAGGACAGATGGACTCAGGGAGGGGGCAGCCCCCTCCCTCCTCTGTATCTCCAGCCTTGTCAGCCTAGAGCTTCCCTCTGTGCTGGGAAAAAGGACGGGCTGGCAGGTTTGTTTACTCCCAAAAGCACCCCCTCCCACTGTAGTGATGGCTCCCTGGCAGACCCGCTTCTCCTCAGCTCTTTCCAAGTGTGTTCTCTGTGTCTCCCTGCCTGCATTCAGCTGGCTCCAGATGGTGGCTGGTTTTCCGCAGTCCTGCTGGAGGCTCCCAGCCTAATACCCCAGCCCTTAGTGTTGTGGCCGTGTGGCAGGGGCTACTTGAAAATCCAGAGGAAGCCCTCCTAACAAGTCTTCTCTCTTCCCCCTTTTCAGAGTAGGGCCTGAACCGGCTGAGTTTTTAAAACTCTGAGATTGTATCTATGCTTGTTTTTATTGTTCAGTTGTCTGTCTGAGAAACAATATGTGGCTCGGGCACTGCCAGCAAACACTCGCTTCTAAGTCTTCTGTCCCTAGTGCCACCTCCCCTCATAGAGTTTCCTTAGGTGGCCAGTTGGCTACAGTGTCCTGCATACCCAGGGAGAGGCAGTTTTGCCAGAGGCTCTTCCATTATCAGGTTGTGATGTAAGAAGGATATGTTTGATGTGTGAGCTTGTTTTGGACTGGTATGAGATCAGACGAAGATTTGGGAACACAAGACAAAGGGGGGTGTCACCATCTGTGTTCCCATGAGATGGGTGCTGGTTGAGGAGGTCCCATGGGAGAATGGTATCTAGTAGCCAGTGGGAATAGACACATATACTGTGCGCTGAGTCCTGCCAGGGTTTCAAGAATATCTATGATGTATGTATCAGTCTACGTAGTGCCTAGCATAGGCACAGAGTTAAGCTTGATAAATGCAAGTTGATGTTTTATTGTTTGGTGTATTACATGTCCACCCATGATATCCCAAGGAACGTGCTATAGCAGACACTGTTGCTGCCACCTCCTCCCTGGCAGCCTGGAGAGGAGTGAGTGCCCAGTGCCGAGAACACCGGGCTACCCTGTTTTCAAGGCTCCCACGCGGCTCCCACACACTGCCCCATGGGAACCCTTGACTGGCTGAGGATGTCTGGAAACTATTTTGGGCTTGTGCCCAGGATCTCTGCCTTCTGTCTCTCCTTTTGACCACTGCAAAAATGCCCTGTTGTCAAGGATCTGTGATCCTCAACTTTCTATACACTGTTGGTCCTTCCCACTAGTTGTTTCTTGCTTGCTCCTCCCTTCCTGTTTCCCACCCCTTCTCTCTTGGGTATGTTTACAATCAGCAGCCAGCTTGGGGAGATGTGGAAGCAGGTGAGCATGTCAAGCTAGAGCAGCGAAGGAACTAAGCAAGAGATTTTCAGAGTTGAGTTTGAGGATGGAGAGAAAGAGGGGGCTTTCTCCATCTATGATAAGAGCTGGAGTTGGAGTCTAAAGCTTAGCTATATCTCCTTGGTGACCCTCACCCTTTTTGAATGTCATGGGAGAGGGAGAGAGTCTTGCAAGATATACACATGAGTGAACTGACGGGAGAGCCCTTCTGTCCAAAGTGGTGCAGGGGCCCTGGAGCTGCACTCAGGGACCACTATGAGGATGACTGCAGCCCTTTAGCTGGGCCTGGTGTGGAGGGGCCTGGGCACTGGGCTCCCTCCAGCTGCAGATGGAGGTTTCTGCTAGAACTGGGCTTTGTGGTCTTGCCAAGTCCCCTCCCATGCCCTGGAGGCTGCAGCAAATGGTTTGGCTAGATGGGGTTGGGGGCAGGGAGTATGGGAGGGGCTATAGTTTGGCTCAGCTTTTGGGTCTCCCAATCCTCTTAAGTCCTCTCTTTCCTACCCTTGACCTCTTGGGCTTTCAGCCTCATTTCCTCTCACACCCGGGCATCTGGCAGTTAGCTGAGGACTCCCCCTTGTTCTCAGCCTCTCCACAGCTTTGGAGAAGGAGCTAGATTAGGAAGGTTTTAGGCAAATAGGAGGCAGGGAAAGCTTGAATGATTAAAATCTGTAGATTATTGTACTATCTAGGACTGTGACCCCCATCCCTGTCTAGTTTCTCCCCCTTTCTTCTTCCCTTTGTCTTTCAGCATCCACTAAGCGTTTATCATGTTCTAGGTACAACATTAGGTCCTGAAAAATAAGATAAATCATTGTTATTTGATTCTCATGAAACTATTGGAAGTAAAAGACATGGACTAAACTATTAATACCTAAAATTATAACTCTTGAGTGGGAAAGCTAGCACTGGCAGCTTTTGTGTTTTATATATTGAATGCTTTTGACTTCAACATTGTGTTTGGGGCTGTGAACTCGCACATGGCAGACAGAATCCTCACCCCAGATGCACCCAGCACTTTACATTTGCTTTCTCTCTGGCTCAGAGAACCTCAAGGGACTTTGAAGGAAGAATCAACATGCCAAGTTTGTTTTCAATAAGTCAGTGTTTCCGGGATCTAGCAATGACAGAGGAGGGCAGTGGGGTCAGAAATGGACTAGCTGGGAAGGGAGCTTAGTTTTGAAAGGCACGTGTTGGCGTTAGATGTGTTGGATTTGAGAGTCAGAAAGCTGGATGGAAATACTGTGCCTGAGCAATCTACCATGAACCTGAAATTGCCTTGGACTCATTAAGAGTGTGGATCCTGCAGCCCTTACTGCTTCAGGGGGCTTCAGTGAGACCCACTGGCTGAGAGGAGGAGGGTGAGAAGTGCAATTGTTAGTTTCCTTCCCCCCTGTTTTCTACTCCTACTCTTGAGTTCTGTCATTAGCCATGGGGAGGTCACTCATTGTCTTTGGACTTCAGCTTTCTGTATAAAGTGAGGGGGTTGCCTTCCAAAGTTAATTCTTTCTCAGACTAAATCTGGGGAAGGACCAGTTTTTGTGGTTTGGTTTGTTTTTGCAGTGTTCCCAAAAGATAACAAAACCAAACATGGTCCCACTTTGTACAGCGAGTTTGCAGCTCGCTGCATGTGTGGCCCAGCACCATCCAAAGTAAGACGACCCTAGTGATCATGCCCTTGGATGTCATGGTGGCTTTAAATTGCTCTAATGGTTCCTAAAGGCTTCCTCTTGGTTCTTGTGTGTATGTGGCGGTGGATTGGTGTTAAGCAGTTGATGGGCCATATCCTGAATAGCACTGCTTTTGAACTTTTTTCTGGGACAGCTGAGGGTCTCTGTTTTGATGCCTCTTCACCCTTTCTGGACATGACTTTTTCACTCTTCTATACCCTCATCTTATAGACAAAGCCTCCGCTTGAAAGAGTAGAGATCTTTTTGTCCCAGAAATTCTCTTGAGTTCCCCAAAAGATTTACTTGCATCTCAGCTTCTGTAGAAAAGGATGCCTCCTGCCTTCTCTTTCACTTCTGCAAGTCTGGGAACCTGATGGAGGCCCGTCAGAGCCCTTGGAGGCCCTGAAAGGGCAGGACTGTGTGTGTGTGAACTGCATGCCTTGGAGGAAGAGAACAGTTGAAGAGGAGGCCAAGTCTCCTGTGGCTGCTAGTGTGGACTTGACCATGCAGGAGACTAAAGTGCCATTGCCACAGGCAGGCCACCTTGAATTTTGAGCTTTTTCCATGTGGTGGCTCTTAATAACCTAGAGGTATACGCTTTTTCCTCTGGGGGTTGATCGCAAAATCTGCCCTGATTTCTACAAACACAGACATCTCAATATTTCTGACAGCATGAGTTTGGCCTGTACTTTTCTTGGCCTTCCCTGTACTTTTCTCTTGCTGAGGATCTATGACCTTTTTATTTGAGATGCTAAAGATTAGACAAAAAAAGTAAAAATACTAACTTTCTTCTACCCTGACTGCCTTAGCTAGAGGAGAGTGCGAAGGGAGGGGTAGGGGGAGGTAACAGTACTTGCCACAGAAATATTCCTTAAGAGGCAAACATTCCAAGGATAGGAAGATTAGGGTCTAAAGAAATCCTGGTTACCTCTGTGGCCTGGAACTCTTACGCCCTTGGTGCTTAAGTAATTGGATTTCTCAACCCTGCCTCCAGGCATTTCCCCCCCCACACACTGTAATCCTAACCTCATGGGCTTTGCAAAGGAAACAAAGGCATTGAAAGGGTTTGCAACTTGTCCCTGACACTGAGCTCCTGTGCTGTGAGCCCTGCTGAGTGAGTTGTCCTCTTTGCCTCCTCTGCAGCATCCACTGCCTCTCCCAAAATCCTTGTCCGCAGGAGTGTTTTTCTAGCCTGCAGGCCTTGGTTCCTAGCCCTACTAAGCAGATGGAATTTACAGAAGGAGCCGTTTCCTGCCAGTCCACCTTCCTGTACCTCAGGGAGGCTGCATCTCTGACTCCTGCTGGCTACTCTGCAGATGGGGAAGAGCTAAGGGAGGCTGGTAACTCCTATAGGAGGCAGAGAGAGGCCCTTGAAGGGGTTCTGGACTGAGAGCACTGCCTGGGTCCCCAGACCAACTTTCTCTGCCGCATCTTCTCCCTTGAGTATGACGCTTGGCCAAGCATTCCTCTGGTGGCTTGAACAGGTTCAGGCTGGGGCACAGGTCCCTACTGCATCAGGCCCTGCTGGACCCAGAGAGAGGAGACTGTGCCTTCACCACATGGATCATTGTTGCCTTACGCTCTGAGTTCTGGGGGAGGAATACAGAAATGGGTTTTCAGGGGAGCCCTGGAGGTGGTGCCCAAGAGACAGCCACCATATTTTTTTCCTGGCACTGTGGATCTCTTTCTGCTGCTGTCCTCTCCATCCTAGGACACTCTTCATGGCTTCAGTCCATCCCTGGTCCTCCCCTTGTGCTTTGATCTCAGCTCTAAAACCTAGACTGAGCAGAGAGAGCCTCCAAGGACATGCTTTATGAAGCATGGGCCCAGGGCTCTGTGTCAATCATCCAGGTAACGTGTAAGATGCCAAGGGGCTGCCCAGCCAGGATAGCTACCTGCTAGAGTCAAACCCATGGGTTCCTGCTGCACAGTTAGGTAGAATGGGCTCAAGACAAGGCTGGCATAGAGCTTCAGGCATGTGGGCTGGAAGCTCTGGGCAGGTGGGCCTTCTGGCATCCTCCTCCTCACTAGCCCTGCCATTGGTCTCTGAGTCAGGTCCTACCTGATGGTTGAGCTGTATGGCGACCTCTGCCCTGTGGCCCTTCCTCCCACTGTTATTTCTCCTTGGTTTCCTGTTTTCCAGCTGCGGGTTCCCAGAGGCGTCATTTGGACCCTGGGTAGTAGTTAGGGCTGAGCTCTGGGGTTGTGTGGTTGGAGTGGCGTGTGTCTTAGGGCTGTACTGGCAAGTGGGCCAAAGCAGTCTGAACACCCTGGCTAGGAGCCAGAAGCCGGGACTCCGTGTCCACCCTGGGAAGCCTGGGAAGCCCCTCCCCGTCACCTTCCAGATACTGCTGCCTCCATGTGGGGAGCGTTGCTCCCTGCTGGATCGTTGCCAGAGGTCTGGGGGAAGCCGGATGTGGAGGAGGACCTGGGTGGATGCCAGGGCACTTCATCCCTGAACTTACCTCACCTAAATGCTCCCACCCCCACGGCCACCACCAGGACAGACAGGGCCATGCTTCAACTTGCCAAGAGTGTTTCCAGGGTCCAGTCCCTCTGGTTCAACGAGTTTGGTAGTTCCCAACACCAACTGCCTATTAGAATCATCTGAGGAGATTTCAGAAAAGAAACTATCAATTCCTGGGCCTCAGCACCCGAGAGCCTGCTGTTACTGGTGTGGAGTGGAACCTGGGCTCCAGCATTTTTCAAAGCTCCCCAGGTAATCTGAATGTGCAGTCAGAGTTGAGAGCAGCTGCCATATCCAGTTTGGGTGTCCCTCCCTCTCCCATACCCCTGGATTGCCCCAGAAACTTTTTCTCATTCATTGATAATTTTAATGGTAATCAATACAGAGTCTGCAAAAGTGAAGACAGACATGTCAGACAAAATACTGGATTTAGTGTTCTGTTTCATGTTTCATGAGACTGTTCCATGAGTTCATAGTTATTAAAACCAGAACTTAAGTGGGAAACTACAGCAAATGATAGAAACTGAATTTTCTCCTTAGTTTTTAATTTTTAAAAACTTTTAAAATTGAAGTATAGCATACACATAGAAGGCACATACTGTGTACAGTTTGGTGAATTTTCACAAGTAAATGCCTGTGTAATCAGCACCTGGCTCAAGAAATAAGTACCCTCACTCTGTTTCCATTGCCCAGAATTTCTACGGCATTTGGACAAAGATCGGGCCAGGCCATAGTACAGTACTGCATGCTGGCTTTGGGCCTGGAGAGCTTCAGCTTGGCCTGCACTGGGAATACCTTTAAATACTTTTCACACCTATGTGAGCTTTCCTGAAACTGAGTGGGTTCCTCCTGTGATAGAGTGCAGGGAAGGGTAGGGGACCCTTCCAGCCCCTCCCTGGTGTCACTCTCTCCCTTATCACCTTTAGTTTCTTTGCCACTTGGGCTTTAGGTGTCCCAGTCCCCTATCTTAGGTGAATCCAAAAATCTTATCTTTTTTTTTTTTTTTTTTTGGCCTCTTATTCTCTTTTTTGATCATGTAAGTAATATTCTTTTGAAAAATTAGAAAATAGAAATAGGGCTGGGTGTGTGGCTCATGCCATAATCCCAGCACTTTGGGAGGCCAAAGTGGGGAGGATCACTTGAGGCCAGGAGTTCAAGATAAGCCTGGGCAACATAGCAAGACCCCCATCTCTAGCAACAGGAAAATAAAATAAAATAGAAAGGATCGAAAGGGAGGAATTTGCCCATAATTTCTCAGTCCAGTTAGTCATTTTTTTGTGTTTTTTTGTGAGACAGCCTGCCGTCCAGGCTGGAGTGCAGTGGCTCGATCTCGGCTTACTGCAGCCTCTGCTTCCCAGGTTCAAGCCATCCTCCTGCCTCAGCCTCCTGAGTAGCTAGGACTACGGGCACATGCCACCATGCTCAGCTAATTTTTATATTTTTTGTAGAGGTGGGGTTTTACCATGTTGCCCAGGCTGGTCTCAAGCTCCTAAGCTCAAGGGATCCACCCCACCTTGGCCTCCCAAAGTGTTAAGATTACAGGTGTGAGGATTACAGGCATGAGTTAATAGTTATTGCTCACCGGAATATCCCTCCAGACTTTATTCTCTGTGTACTACATACCTGTTTAGTGTTGTTTGTAGAAATGGAGTCATGCCATATTGTAGCACACTTTCATCTACATGATAACTGGCAGTCATTTATTGAGCATTTACCATGTGCGGGGCAGGCACACGGAGACAAAGTTTTCATAGTTCTCTCTTAGTTTTCAGGACAGCTCCGAGGCAGGTGGTAGTAGCCCCACCTTTCAGAAAGGAAACTGAGATTCAGGCCAGGAGCTTGACCGGAGGGTGATGTTTCACAAGGGATGAAGTTGGAATCCAAGCCAAGGATATCTGACTTCAGAGCTGATGCTTGTGTCTGTAGACTGCTGCCTCCCTCCTGGGACCGTCTTTGCATGTTGAATTCATTTGCCAAATATGTACTGGGTAGAGGACATCTTTTTCCTTAGTATTTTTTCTTTCCACTTTGATGTGAATGACTCTAGTGTTTTACCCGTTAAGTGTGGTATTGCTGATTGTTTGAGGTCTTCTGGTTGTTGGTTTGAATTCTTCTATATCATGCTGAAGAAATGGTCTCATTACATTGTATTAAGAAATTTTTTACGTATTAGTAGTGGATGTTTGATTTTGTCACGTCTGTTTAGCATGGTTTGAAGATCAAATAGTACTTTTTCTATTTAATTATTTTTGCATTCTTTGAATATACTATCCTTGGTAATGAGCTTTTTTTTTTTTTAACATGCTGTTTGATTTGATTTATTAACATAGGAGTTTTGCATCTATATTTATGAATCAGATTGACCTATAATTTTCCTTTAGTGTTTGTCAGATGTTAGTATTAGAATAACAGTAACTTCATATATTAGTGACTGTGAAAGCTTTTTTTCTTTATCCTTTGATATAATTTGGTACAGCTTAAATAATAATTCCATTCTTTTTTGAGGGATGGGTCTTTGCAGCTTTCTGATCACCCCACTACTCCCCATAACTAATGTTACTAAATGTTTACTTTGTATTTTCCATGAAAGTGATCCTTTTCAAATTTATTAGCATAATCTGTCTGCAGTTACTGCTTTTCAGTTACCTCAGTAGCTGTGTGTGTGTGTGTGTGTGTGT
>NW_016107714.1:274166-304581 GCF_001604975.1 Cebus imitator
TTTTTTTTTTTTTTTTTTTTTTTTACTTCATTTCTAAAATTGTGTATTTTTTCTTTTTCTTCTGTATCTTTGCTGGAGTTTTATGTAATTTAAAAGCACACAGGATCTGTCAGTTGGGCTGTTTCCCAAAGTATTAATTTCTGCTGTAGTCTTACATAAATTATCGTCTTTTCCTTAGGTTTATTTGGTATGTCCTTTTTCTGGATTCTCAGTTGGATCCTTAGCACATTTTTTCTATTTTTTTCTTCTTTGATAACAAATACATTTAAAAATATGATTTTCTCTAAGTTCTACTGTGGCCTAATTCTCTCGGTTTTGATATTTTTTGTCTGGAGTTCTTGGAGAGGTTTTGATGGCCTACCCAGCATGAGAATTCCAAGCCCCAGTTTAGCCCGACCACCCTTCCTCCCCGTAGGGGCCCTGAGGAGTGTCCCTGCGCATGGCTCAGTGGCACAGCCAGGCAGCAGAGTACGTGGTGACTCCTTTGGGCTTTGTCTCTAAACCCCCAAGTAGGGACCCTAGTAACAGTCTTCTAGCTTAGCCACCAGGACCTGTGGAATTATTATTTTTCCCTAAGCAAAATCAGTTTGAATTTCTTGCCTAGAATGAGAGCATATCCTAAGCCTAAATGAAAGTTTGGGTAGTATTTCGAAAAGTCTATACATTAGCACCAGAAGAAATGAAGCTATGTGCCAGAAGAAAAACCAAGACTTTGACCCAGAGTTGATGGCCCTGCTGAGCTGGTCTAAGGCTGCAGGCTAAAGGCTTGCTCCCTGTATCTTTCATGAGGCTTTAGAAAATATGGTCCAGTGGGATCCTTCAAGTCCATAAAGAGTGTCCAAGAATGGAGAGAACCGAAGAGAGGGATCCACAGTGGGAAAAATATGGTGGGCATCTCTTACACACCTCCTCCTGGGCTCCTCTGAAAACCCATTTCTGGTTCCTCCCTTAGAGCGCAGAGTATAGGGTAACAATGATCATGTGATAAAGGCACAGTCTCCCCTCTCTGGGTCCAGCAAGGCCTGGTGCAGTGGGGACGGCCCTCTTTGTCCCAGTCTGAACCTGTTCAAGTCATCAGAGGAATGACTTGGACCAAGGGTCACACCCAAGGGAGAAGGTGCAGTGCCTCAGGGGAAGAGATTCTTACTCTTTATCCCAACTCCTTAGAGAGCCATGATGGTCAGGAGAAAGGGATGGGCAGGTAGAGGAAGAAAGGATGGACTTTGAGTTCAACCTAGAAACTATTGGTAGCATTTCTTTTTTCCAAAATGAAGAAAGTTTTGACTTTTCAATGATAATAATATATGCCCATTTAAATAAATCAAACAATATGAAAGTATGAGAATCCCTATTTCTTCTCCACCCCAGTGTAATCACTATTAACAATTTATACATCTTTCCAGACTTAAAAATGAGTACGTGAATGTACTGCCTTCCTGCAGTAATCTGTTTGTACCATACTTTTTTTTTTTTTTTCTTTTTGAGATGGAGTTTCTCTCTTGTTTCTCAGGCTGGAGGTTTTGGCACAAGCTCAGCTGTCCACAACCTCTGCCTCCCAGGTTCAAGCAATTCTCCTGCCTCAGCCTCCAGAGCAGCTGGGATTACAGGCACATGCCACCACCCCCAGCTAATTTTTGTATTTTTAGTAGAGATGGGGTTTCACCATGTTGGCCAAGATGGTCTCAATATCCTGACCTCGTGACCCGCTCCCCTCGGTCTCCTAAAGTGCTGTGATTACAGGCATGAGCCACCGCACCTGGCCAAGTTCTTAATATATTCTCAGTATATTAAGATATATTATCAATGTTCTTTTTTTTTTTTTTTGAGACAGTCTCGTTCTGGCGCCAGGCAGGAGTGCAGTGACACAATCTCGGCTCACTGCAGCCTCCGCCACCCAGGTTCAGGCGATTCTCCTGCCTCAGCCTCCTGAGTAGCTGGGACTACAGGCGTGCACCACCACGCCCGACTAATTTTTTTGTATTTTAGTAGAGATGGGGTTTCACCATGTTGGCCAAGATGGTCTCAATATCCTGACCTCGTGACCCGCTCCCCTCGGTCTCCTAAAGTGCTGTGATTACAGGCATGAGCCACCGCACCTGGCCAAGTTCTTAATATATTCTCAGTATATTAAGATATATTATCAATGTTCTTTTTTTTTTTTTTTTGAGACAGTCTCGTTCTGGCGCCAGGCAGGAGTGCAGTGACATAATCTCGGTTCACTGCAGCCTCCACCTCCGGGGTTCAAGCAGTTCTCCTTCCTCAGTCTCCTGAGTAGCTGGGACTACAGGCACGTGCCACTACACCCAGCTGATTTTTTGTATTTTTAGTAGAGATGGGGTTTCACCATGTTGGCCAGGATGGGCTTGCTCTCTTGAACTTGTGATCCACCCGCCTCGGCCTCCCAAGTGCCGGGATTACGGGCATGAGCCACTGCGCCTGGCCTATCAGTGTTCTTTTTTTTTTTTTTTTAAAAGAAGTTAGACTGGGCGTGGTGGCTTATGCTTATAGTCCCAGTGCTTTGGCAGGCTAAGTTGGAGAATTGCTTGAGGCCAAGAGTTCAAGACCAGTGGGGGCATCATAGTGAGACCTCCATCTCTACAAAAGATGAACTTGCTTGAGCCCAGGAATTGGAGACTACAATGAGCTATGATCAGGCCACTGCATTCCAGCCTGGGCTACAGAGCAAGACCCTGTCTCTTAAAAAAAAAAAAAAAAAAAAAAAATTCAGTGAGCTTTTACTAACTCATGTGTGCCAGGCACTGTGTTGTTAGATAGGGGTAAAGAAAAAGGAGACCTGATTCTTACATGCATTATGATAAACATTATCCAAAATGTAGGCAAGGCACAGTGGCTCTCACATCTGTAATCCTAGCACTTTAGGAGGCTGAGGTAGGAGGATCCCTTGAGGTGAAGAATTCAAGACCAGGCTGGCCAACATGGTGAAACTCTCTCTAATAAAAATACAAAAATTAGCCAGGCATGGTGGTATATGCCTGTAGTTCCAGCTGCTTGGGATACTGAGGCAGGAGAATCACTTGAACCTGGGAGGCGGAGGTTGCAGTGAGCCCAGATGGCGCACCATTGTACTCCTGCCTGGAGGACAGAGTGAGACTCTATCTCCAAAAAAAAAAAAAAACCCAACAAAAATGTATAGGTTCTCCTTTTTTTTTTCTTTTACTATTATTTTTAATTGACTCATAATTATACATATCTGTGGGATACAGTATGATATTTCAATGCATGTGTACAATGTATAATCATTAAATCAGGGTAATGAGAATATCCATCACTGTGAACGTTTATTAATTTTTTTTTGTGTTGAAAACATTCAAAATTTACTCTTCTAGCTATTTGTAAATATACAATAAGCCAAGCACAGTGGCACACTCCTGTAATCCCACCTACTTGGGAAGCCGAGGCAGCAGAATTGCTTGAGGCCAGAAGTTCAAGACCAGCCTATGCAACAAAGTGAGACCCCTCTCTCTATAGCAAAAAATTTAAAATTAGCCCCACACAGTGTTGTGTGCCTGTAGTCCCAGCCACTTGGGAGGCTGAGGTGGGAGGATTGCTTGATTCTAGGAGTTTGAGGCTGTAGTGAGCTATGTTCACACCACTGTCCTCCACTCCACACACATACAACCAAACAATAAATCGTTAATTATAGTTGCCCAATAGTGCTATAGAACACCGGAACTTAGTCCTTCTATCTGGCTGTACAGTTTAATGTGTTAACCAATCTTTGGCTATTTCCCCTGCGCCCCTCCCCTCCCCAGCCTCTGATAACCACTATTTTTCTCTCTGCTTCTATGAGGTCAACTTTCTTTTAGCTTCCACAGATAAGTGAGAACATGTGGTATTTATCTTTCTGTGCCTGGCTTATTTGATTTAACATCTCCTCCAAGCTCATCCATGTAGCCACAAATGACAGTACTTTGTTTTTTTTTTTTACTTTNTTTTTTTTTTTTACTTTGTGTTTTTTTTTTTTAAATCACTGTCTAGTATTCCATTATGTGTGTGTACCACCTGTTCTTTATCCATCGACTGATAGTTTGGTCAATTCCATATCTCAGACATTGTCAATACTGCCACAGTAAACATGGGAGTGCAGATATCTCCTTGACACACCTATTTCAATTCTTTTGGACGTATACCCAGAAGTAACATTGCTGGATCATATGGTAGTTCTAGTTTTAGTTTTTTCAGAAACTTCCATACTGTTTTTCGTGATGGCTGTACTAATTTACATTACATTACACCAAGCTCCCCTTTCTCCACATCCTCGCCAGCATTTGTTTTTTGTCTTTCGTAACAGCCATCCTAACTGGAATGAGATGATACCTCTTTTGCCATCTTTTTGTTTTTTTTGAGATGGAGTTTTGCTGTTGTTGCCCAGGCTGGATTGCAATGGCGCGATCTCAGTTCACCGAAACCTCTGCCTCCTGGGTTCAAGTGATTCTCCTCTCTCAGCCTTCCTGAGTAGCTGGGATTACAGGCATGCACCACCACGACTAATTTTGTGTTTTTAGTAGAGACGGGGTTTCTCCATGTTGGTCAGGCTGGTCTTGAACTCCCGACCTCAGGTGATCTGCCCCTGCCTCGGCCTCCCAAAGTGCTGGGATTACAGGTGTGAGCCACCACACCTAGCCCTCTTCTGTCTGCTTAAATTAGAAAACATAGTATAGCTTTCATCATTATCAAGGTTTTGATACTAACTTCTGTTGTATTTTGAAAAAAAATTTTGGCCTATTTGGTCTTTCATTGTGTCTATCATAAAAATTTGATTTTTATACAACCAGAATTCAGTATTTTGGCTTGTTTTTACTTAAGTTTTATTTTAGATATTCATATTTCTAAGGTGAGATTTATTTTTGTATGTGATGTAAGATAGGGATTGAACTTTCCCTAAATAGAAAGCCTGTCATCCCCAATCTATTTATTATTTGTAGCTTCCCTTGTGGTCTATGAGTTCTACCTTAAACATTTCATAAATACTCTTACAATCATGGATGTTTTAAGGCCTCTTTCACTTTCATTAACTATTTGTCTGAATCTGTGTATTCCATTGCTTTAATTACCACTATTTTTATATAACAATTTGGTTTAAAACATACTTTTTCTTGCCTTTTTTAAAAAAGCATTTCTTTCTCCAAATAAACTTATAAACAACTTGTCAGGTTCTGTGAAAAATACTGGGATTTTTCAGTTGGAATCACGTGAAATTTACAGGTTATTTTGGGGGGAATAGACAGCTTTACAATGAGTCTTCCTATCCAGAGAAAGGGAAGTATATCTTTCCATTTATTCTAGTCTGTCTTGTGTGTTTATCAAAGTTTTAGGGCCAGGTTTGGTGGCTCATGCCCGTAGCACCAGTGGTTTTGGAGGCTGACGCGGGAGGACTGCTTGAAGCCGGGAGTTTGGGATCAGCCTGAATAACATAGTGAGACCCCCACCCGCCCCTTGTTTCTACAAAAAATAGAACAAAATTAGCTGGGTGTGGTGGTGCATGCCTATACCCCCATCTACTTGGGAGGCAGATGTGGGAGGATCGCTTTGGCCCAGGAGTTGGAGGCTGCAGTGAGCTATGATATGGCCACTGCACTCCAGACTGGGCGACAGAAGGAGACTCTGTGTCTAATAAAAACCCAACAAACAAAATAAATGAAACATTTGAAGGTTTTCTTCTTAATTTCTTGTGAAGTTTCTTCCTAGGTGTGCTGTAGCTGCTGTTGTTGCTTTGGGAATGGGATCTTTTCTGTTATACTTTGTATCCCATCTTTGCTGGCATATTAGAAATCCAGCTGCTCTCTGCTGCCTTCTCTGACACTTCTGTCCCTTTCTCCCTCAAGTTTTCGTGGTACATTGTCTGTACCTCTGTGGTAATACTGTATGCCTGGGTGTGAGTTCCTAGTGGTGGGGTGCTCATCTCACTCCATTTCATGTCCCCAGTGCCTGGCACAAAGCCTAGCATGCGGTAAATCCTTTTAATAAATGCTGTGGCATCAGATTGATGAGAGAGGCAGTGAGCTTCACCTCTTCAAAGTGTGGCAGCCTGGGCCAATGTAAGGAGCAGAATCTCAAGCAGCCCTGGCTCCAAGCCTGCAGGCTGTGATCCGGATAACAGATGGGGCACCCGCCTTGTCCCCACAGGGAAAAGGAGGTCCTGGGCCATTTTCCCACATGCAGACGTCAGGGAGGAGCCCTCTAAGCCTGTATCTCATTATTATCCTGAGACCCACAGCCCACTTGTCATTAACCCCCATTAGTGCTAACTAGTTGGGAGAACTGCTTTCTTAGTTTCCAGTCATTTCAAGTTAGCACAAACAAACTTATCTGCAACTTCCCTTGGGGGATAAGGACTCATCAAGGCTGGAGGCAGAGTTTATACTGACCTATGTGCCCAGTCACCTCCTCTCTTATGGTAGTGCCTTTCTTTTTTCTTTTACTGTTCTCCATAGTATATGCATCCCCTCAACCTGATATGTCCTACATGAAGTTTATTCCTATCCATGTGCTAATCTTTATCATAGCATTTGCTTTTTTTCCCCTTGAGACAGAGCCTTGCTTTGTTACCCAGCCTGGAGTGCAGTGGTGGCGATCTCAGCTTACTGCAGTCTCCACCTCTGGGTTCAAGTGATCCTCCCACCTCAGCTTCCCTAGTAGCTGGGACTATAGGTTCGTACCTCCACACCCAGGTATTCTTTGTATTTTTTGTAGAGATGGGGTTTTGCCATATTGCCCAGGCTGGTCTTGATCTCTGGGGCATAAATGGTCTGCCCGCCTTGGCCTCCCAAAGTGTTGGGATTACAGGTGTGAGCCACAGTACCCTTTTGATGTTTGCATTTTATATGTAAGCCTTTATTTGTAATTGGGGAGCACTATTCCTTGATGGAGCTGTCTGGGGCATGCCAATTCACTCTGTACCCTTGGCAGTGTCCAGACCCTCAGGTCCCCGCCCCACACTGGTCTCTGCTGCCCCTGGAGCTAGGATGGTGATGATGTCTACTTGCCTCGGTGGGACCCAGGAACAAGGAAACTCCCACCTTGTTCAGAGAGGCTTGAGGGCTATGTCCTTGGAGAGATGGGAATCGCTGCTGTTGTTAAGCAGGGGTCAGGATTCCTGCCTCTTCACCTGCATAAAAAGAAGGTGGGATTGAGGACGTGAGCTGATTTCCAGTACCTCTGTAGCAGTTATGCATCTGGTTCAGCGTGTCCTGGGGTTTCCCTGGGTTTTGCTTGACAGCAGCGGTGAGCTGTTATTCATTTAGCCTGTGGTCTGTGCTCACCCTCCCCTTCCCACTCTCTCATCTTTCATACTCAGGGTGGGATAGGACATAGGAAGGCTTCTCTGGCTCCTCTGCTGGTTTGCTTTAATTCCCAGGAAAGAATGGAACCAAGAGTACACTCAAGAAATGCTGGATTGTGGAAAAGATGTGGAAGTATTGCTCTGTTTGCCCCCACCCCCTCCTGTTGATTTCTTACTTCATTTCCCAGTGCCCACCGGGGGCTTGTTAGTCTCCAGTCAGGTGGCCCTGAGGCTGCAAGAGGCCCCAGCTGCATCCACAGCTGCATCTCTGCCAGCTCTGGAGGAGCTGCCTTCTTGGGGTACTGAGCAGAGACTCTGACAAATGGACCTCCCTGAACCCATGGAGCTGTTCCAGATGCCTCCTTCCAGAGCAGAGCACATTCTGACAGTGAGGCTGCGATGCAGGGCTGCTGATGGCTTCAGCTCACCTGTTGGACAAAGTCTGTTTCTACACTGCCTCCCCCATCCATGTTTTGTCCTCTCAAAGAGCATCAGAACTGACCACTGACTGGCCAGGCCTGCATGTGCACATGGGCCAGGTGGAAAGAGACTACCTTAGTTCACCTGGTTTCTGAACCAACTGAGGCCTTTCCCTCGTCTGTACTCACCCTCAGCCCCATAGGGTTATGAGAGGGGGTTCCCAAAAGGTAGTTCAGGGGCCACCTGGGTCAGAATCCCCTCCATGGTCAGGCAGGGTTGATCTCTGGTGGGACCTGGGATTCTGCATCCATAGCCAGCTTCCTACAGGTGATTCCCACGCCCACTGGAGTTTGAGAACTGCTGGCCTATGGACTACTGTAACAAAAGAGGCTGCCTGTTTGGGGCTTCCAGTACTTGATCAGCACTGAAAAGACATGCCTTTAAATGGCATGATGGTTTGTGAAAAGGCCAGATGCTACGCAAATGCTTGTGAAAACACAGGAAGACCTTTCAGATATGATCAAACTCTAGGAAATAGTTAAAACTTTTTTGCCATTGTCTGTTACAAAGAATGAAAACTCACTGTAGAAAAAATCAGAAAGTTCAGCTAAGCAGATAGAGAAAATATAAAAGTACATAGTTTTTCTACTCAGAACCCCTGTTACTATTTCAGTCTTTCTAGGATGCCTTTTTTTTTTTTTTAATTTTAAATATCTTTGGTTTTTTCTCTGTGATTATCAAAATAATACATGTTTATTATAAAAACTATTTCTTTTCTAATTGGTATAAAAAGGTGCAAAATGTTTGATTTGCAAATTTTTCCTTGCTATGTTTAGTTGTGATGTGCTTTTTTCTTTGTGAATATATTTTGATTTCCTTTACCTACTTTTTGTGTATACTTTTTTTATGAATGGTAAGAGAGCTTCATATATTAGTGGTATTAACTCTTTATCATGCTTTGGCAAGTATTGCAAATTTCTTTTGATTTTTTTTTTTAATTTTGCCAAACTTTTTTTTTTCACATGCTTGTGTGATCACATCTAGCTCCAGTAATCAGTTTATTATTATTTTTTTTCTTTTGGCTGTGCCAGACAGAACACAGAACAGGTATTGCTTTTGCAAATTAAGAGGAATTAAAGGGCAATTAGGCAGGTGTAGGCCAAACCAGTGCTTCTCCACTTATCTTCTTCATCCAGATAACTTGGGATTCTTACTACAATGCATTTTCAAATTCAGTGGGTCTGGGGTGAGGCCTGAGATTCTGCTTTTTTGTTTTGTTTTGTTGTTTTTTTAAGATAGAGTCTCGATCTGTGCCCTAGGCTGGAGTGCAGTGGTATGGAATGATCTCAGTTTATCACAACCTCTACCTCCCGGGTTCAAGCGATTCTCATGCCTCAGCCTCCCAAGTAGCTGGGGCTACAGGCACCCACCACCATGCCTGGCTAATTTTTGTGTTTTTTTGTGGAGGCGGGGTTTCACCAAATTGACCAGGCTGGTCTCAAACTCCTGACCTCAAGTGATCTGCCTGCCTTGGCCTCCCAAAGTGCTGGGATTACAGGCATGAGCCACTGTCCCTGGCCTTATTCTATATTTCTAAGCATCCTCTCAGGTCATGTTGATGCTGCTGTTCCTTGGCCCACATTTTTGAGTAGCAAGGGGCCAGGAGTTTTCCAGACCTGGGTGATCATCAGAGGTACCTCATGAACATTGATACTAATCAATCTTCAGATATGTGGTTATGGTTTATTTTTATTTTTATTTTAGACAGGGTCTTGCTGTGTCACCTAGGCTGGAGTGCGGTGGTATGATCGTGGCTCACTGCAGCCTCTGCCTCCTGGGCCCAATCACTCCTCCTGCCTCAGCCTCCTGATTAGCTAGGACTGCAGGCATGTACCACCACACTCAGCTAATTTTTCTATTTTTTGTAATGATGAGATCTCACTGTGTTGCTTGAGGTGGTCTTGAACTTCTGGGCTCAAGTGATGCTCCTGCCTTGGCCTCCCGAAGTGCTGGGACTACAGGTGTGAACCACAGTGCCCAGTTTAGTTATGATTTTGAGGAGCAATTTGGAACTCAGATTTCTGCGCCTTAATCCAGAGACTTTAGACTGTGAGACTGTGCCTAGTTTGGCCACATCTGGTTGGGTGACTTCAAGACAGTGGCTCCCAGTGGCTCTGGTGATTGATATTGTCAGTATTTCTACTACTTCTTGAATATGTTTTCCTAGAAAATTGTTCTTTAATTCATATTTTCTTTCTTTCTTTCTTTTTTTCCCCCCCGGCCCAATTCACACCATGCAGGGACTTTAATTCATATTTTCAAAGTTTTTAGTAAAGCGCTTCACAGATAGTTGTTATATTCCTTTTATATTTCTCTCTCTTTTTTTTTTTTTGAGATGGAGTTTTGCTCTTTGTTGCCCAGGCTGGAGTTCAGTGGCGCAATCTCGGCATACTGCAACCTCCGCCTTCTGGGTTCAAGCAATTCTCCTGTCTCAGCCTCCTGAGTAGCTGGGATTACAGACCCCCGAAACCATGCCAGCTATTTTTTGTATTTTTAGTAGAGACCGGGTTTTACCATGTTGGCTGGGCTGGTCTCATTCTTCTTGCCTCAGGTGATCCACCCACCTCGGCCTCCCAAAGTGCTGGGATTACAGGCATGAGCCACCGTACCCTGCCTATTCCTTTTATATTTCTAATATTTATTTTTTTCTTTTAAAAATAACCAGTCTTGTTGGAGGTTGGTTTGTTTTATTGGTTTTCGGGAGAATCATCTCTTGGATTCATTTATAAATACCACTACATTTTGTTTTCTAATCCACTATTTCTGTCATTATCCCTCCTGATTCAATTTTTCCTACCTTTCTTTGTTTTTATTTTCTAGCTTCTTGGATTGAAGCCTTAATTATTTTTTTCTCATTTAGTAAAATTATTTATGGAAACATGAATTTTTCTAATGTCGACTGTTCTCACTGATACTGTTTAATCTTCAGATCTGTAGTTGTGACTTTATTTTTTTCCTTCATCCTGGAGTTATTTAGGAGATTTGCTTAGCACTTCCATATGTTGTGTTCCTCTGAGTTAGCGAGGGCTTGAAGGCTGCCTTCCCAGGGCTCTACTCATTTGCAGACCAGGCTGTGAGTCGGTGCTCTGCATAGTCCTGTTTGTTCATGATTGGAACTTGTGTATGTGTGTTACTGAAGCTTGGACTTGGCCCTCTGGGGAGCACCTGACAGGGGCTGTCTGTGCCCTCTGTGGGTGCAGGGAAGGGGTCTTGAGAGGAGAGTGGGTGGACCCTGTTCCCAGGCTCTCTCCTATCAGCCTTGCCTCTTCAGGCTGCTGCCCAGCCTGGAGCCCATCCAGGGGGCCCCCTTCTTCCTTGTCCTCTGCTCTGCAGTAGTCGTCCAGTACCCAGGGTAGTGTCTGAGGCCCAGTGTCCTTGAGTGTTAGATGAGCTGGGGGCTGGTGGAGGGGGATGGGATAAGTCAGAGAATTGAGTTCTGGAGCCTCTCCTGCCTCTGACCAGCCATTTGTCAGCGACTGCATGCTTCACCCTGTTTCCTGTTTCTTGTTGTAAGATTTGGGGAATGTTACCTTTTCACAGGAAGTGGAAGAGCCGTAGATACCATCCAGTAACATCTCTCTTTTAAAAAATATTTTTTGGAGGTGGGGAGGTTGGGGAGGGATAACATGGGGAGAAATGCCAGATATAGGTGACAGGGGGATGGAGGCAGCAAACCACGTTGCCATGTATGTACCTGTGCAACAGTCCTGCATGATCTGCACGTGTACCCCAGAACCTAAAGTACAATAAAAAATACATATATTAAAACATATATATATATATATATATATATATTATTTTGCCATAATTTCAGGGCTTCAGAAAAGTTGCAGGAATAGTACAAAGAACTCTCTTCACCCGGATACCCAAATGTTAAAATTTTACATTTGCTTTATCATTTTTTTCTCTGTAATTTGTATTTGAACCATTTGAAAGTAAGTAGCAAACGTCCTTTACTACTAAATACTTGAATGTAGACTTTCTAAAATCATGTCAATAACCACAAAGGAGTGACCTAAATCAGGAAGTTAATGTGGATACAGCATTATTATGCCAGCTAACCTAGACGTACTCAAATTTTACCAATCATCACAACCTCTTTTGTGAGAGAAACCCCCCAGATCACATGTCCGGTGGCCAGTTTGTTTGCTTGTTTGTTTGAAGTCTCCTTTAATCTGGAGCAGATTCTTAGTTTTTCCTGATATTTTTAAAGAATTGTTTTTGGCCAGGCACTGCGGCTTATGCCTGTAAATCCTAGTGCTTTGGGAGGCCAAGTTAGGAGGATCACTTGAGGCCAGGAGTTTGAGAGCAGCTTAGGTGACGGAGCAAGACCTCATCTTAAAAAAAAAAAAAAAAAAATGTTTTTAAGCACATGAGGCTGACTCCCTGTCCTCATAGCTCCCAGTGAATGCTCAGCTCCTAGGTGTGTGTGTCATCAGAGAAGCCTAAGGGAGAGAGTTGGGGCAGGGCCCAGCGCCCCAGGGAGCTGCCTTCTCCTGCCCTCCCCTTTCCCCCCTCTGTCTTTGCAATGCCAGGCCACACAGCATCCCACCCCACCCCACCCCACGCATTCCCTGGCTAGTTTGGTGTTAGCTTGGGATGGAGGACATTGCTCGGAGGAGAGAGGGACCTTTGACACCGGTCTGCCACTGCCTCTCCCTGAGATGAGGGCTGAGGAACCGAGATCATGGCCTTGGGTAGGGCCCAGCTGCTGCTTTCTGAAGAGTAACACCCTCGGTTTGGGGGTATGGGTTTTAGCAGCCCTGTCACCTCCCTCAAAGTTGTTCCCCCACGCCACAACTTTGAGGTCAGTGGCTAGGAATTTTTAATCCCCAGTCAGAGGTGGGTGCCTGAGATGTGTCCTAACTGAGATATGTCCTGAGGGTGAGCCAGAGGGCGCAGGTCGTCTGTTCCAGGGCCTCCTTGCCCTGGAATACCTAATGAGTTTTCAGAGTGGTTATTTGCATTACAAGGGCAGTGCTTAACAGATAATTGACTTTTCGGTTATCTTGTAGTAGCAGAGCTCCCTTGTATAATAGATACTAAAAACATGATTTGTTTTTTTGCAGATGATTTGCATTTAGCTTTTTAAGGGCATGCTTATTGCATATTATATATTCTTTGTCTCAGTTATTTTTATTTTATTGAATCCCTCGAAAACTCATCCCCTCCAACTTTTTTTTTTTTTTTTTAATTATTCTAAGGGCCTTTGAACCAAGCTCCATGTCCTGTCTTTTGTTATCTGTGACTCTACCCTGGGGATCAGCTGGTTTTATGTCAGTAGTTCTTTCTGGGCCCCCTGCCCATGCATTTCCAGAGCTCATCTCTCTTCCCCAACCCAGAGCTCAGGGCCGCCCCCCAGCTTGCTTCCCTCCCCTCTCAAGACTTGCCACTACTGCTGTCCCAGGCAGTGACATGGGAGGTATTCTCTTCATCTTCCTTTGATGAAAAAAGGACCACCACTACTTTCCCTGAGATAAGACACTCCTGTTTTCACTTTCACTTGTAACCCAGAAGAGAAATAAAAGGAGAAACACCGATGAGAGCGTTGCAGAGAACATTTTCACAACACTCCTGCCTTTTCCTTTCCTTTGTCCCAGTCACCCCACCATTGTTTGAGGGTGAGGTTAGCAGCTCACGCACCCTCCTTGAGCTTGTGTTCAGCTTCTGCTTTTGCCTCAAAGCTGCTTATGGAGATGGAGATGAAGGATCAATGGGCGCTTTCTCATTTCCTTAGCCTTTTAGACTTTTGAGGTAGAAGGTGGGTGATAAGAAGTGACTATTTTTTTGAAATTACAGCTTTATTGAGATATAAATTATATAATACACAGTTCACCCACTGGAAGTGTACAGTTCAGTGGTTTTTAGTATAATTTGGATTGTGCAATCAACACCACTCTCTTGGTTCACAAATTTTTTGTCATCCCCGGAAGAAACCCTGCAGCAAATAACATTCACCCTCTTTGTTCCCCTTACCCCTTCAGCCCCTGGCAACCATTTATCTTTCTGTCTCTCTGGATTTACCTACTCCGTGCACTTAATCATCCTAATCATATAAATGGAATGATATAGTACGTACCTTTAGTGTCTGACCGACTTAGCATAGCATTTTCAAGGTTCATCCATGTTGTAGCCTGTGTTAACACTTTATTCATTTTCATGACTGCATATTATTTCATTGTATGGACAGATCACGTTTTCTTTATCCATTCTTTAATCACTGGACGTGTAGGTTATTTTAGCTTTGGGCTGTTATGAATAATGCTGCTATGAACATTCATATACATGTTCTTGTGTGAATGTGCCCATTTTAAAATTGGGGCTTTTTGGTTAAGGGGTTGTTAAGAGTTTGTTATCTCTTTTATATTAATCCCTTGTATGTGATTATGTATATGATTTGTAAATTTTTTCCCCAATTGTGTGGTTTTTTTTTTTTTTTTTTTAGAGACAGGGTCTCTGTTACCTGGGCTAGAGTGCAGTGGAGCCATCATGGCTCACTCCACCTGGAACCCCTGGGCTCAAGGGATCCTCCCGCCTTAGCTTCCCAAGTAGCTAAAACTACAGATGCATGCTTCCACCATGCCTGGCTAATTTAAAAAAAAAGTTGTAGAGCTGGGGTCTTGCTTTGTTGCCTGGGCTGGTCTTGGACTCCTGGGTTCAAGCAGTCCTCCTTCAGCCTCCCAAAGTGCTGGAATTACAGATGTGAGCTACCATGCCTAGCCGTTTTTTTCACTTTCTTGATGGTATCCTTTGGAACTCAAGTTTTTAATGTTGATAAAGTCCAGTTTATCTTTTGTTCTTTTGTCTCATATCTAAGAAAGTACTACCTAATCCAAGATAATAAAGATTTATGTCTGTTTTCTTTTAAGAGTTTTATAGTTTTAGTTCTTAACACTTGGGTCTTTCATCCATTTTAAGTGAGTTTTTGTATATGTTGTGAGGCAGGGTTCACATTAATTCTGTTGCAACTGGATATCTAGTTGTCCCAATTAAAATACTGTTCTTTTCCCATTGAATATCTTAGTTTTCCTCTAAATGTTTTGTAGATATTTATACTAGATGAGATAGCTAGATTGATCGTTATATTTTTATTGATGACTTGCATATATTGGTTGGTAGCAACATTTATATGATGTACATCAGTTCTCTTCAGAATTTCTGGTGAAAGACTAAGTTTAAAAATTTCTAATTCATCATGGACTGATAATTTCATAAAAATATAAGAATGAATTACTAGGGCCGGGCGCGGTGGCTCAAGCCTGTAATCCCAGCACTGTGGGAGGCCGAGGCGGGTGGATCACGAGGTCAAGAGATCAAGACCATCCTGGTCAACATGGTGAAACCTCGTCTCTACTAAAAATACAAAAAATAGCTGGGCATGGTGGTGCATGCCTGTAATCCCAGCGACTCAGGAGGCTGAGGCAGGAGAATTGCCTGAACCCAGGAGGCGGAGGTTGCGGTGAGCCGAGATCGCGCCATTGCACTCCAGCCTGGGTAACAAGAGCGAAACTCCATCTCAAAAAAAAAAAAAAAAAAGAATGAATTACTAGAAAAATGATCATGTGCTTAGATGCCATGGCAATGTCAAATTGTGATACAAGTTTCTAAAGTTAACACTTACTCTTAGCTTTTGTACTTACCTTGTCATGGGCTGATAGAGATTGCTGATCCATAGATCACACTTACAGGAGTCCTAGCCAAGACCCAGCTGGCCATGCTCAATCTGCTTATCTCTTGCTGGGCATGTCTTCAACCAGTGTTTCTGGAACCATGGGCCTTGGGGGTTTCATCATTGTTACCTTGGGGCACTGGAACAGTAAATGCTAATGTTACTGCTTCTCCTTCCATTTTGAAATGGGCAGTTGTCCCCAAAGGCTTACTAGACACGTACCTTTTAAATTTTTAGCCACCCAAATAAGATGAAACCCTTGTGCTAACGTGAGTAAAATCCTACCCCTACCTGTTGTTATCAAGCTTGTTTCCTACAGCCTTCAGGGAGAATAGAATTCATCTATTCAGCCTTTAGTGCCAAGTTGCCATCTCTGTCCTCAAGAGAATAATAAGCCCACCTAGACATGGGAGGAGAAGAAAAGACACTACCCCAACAGTCAACAGCCTTGGGAATGTAGCAAAACAGGAGCAAACCTGGAGATTCAACCTCTGGGGTCCTATGTAGCTATATACATGCCAGAGAAAAGAGTACAACTATTAAAAATGAAATTACTGAAGAATAGTTAACTCTATAGGAAAATGTTTATAACATTGGAAAGGAATTAGCATATAAGAAAAAAAACTGATATATTCTGTCATCCCAATTTTGTAAATTAAGTGCATGTTGCATAGTTTAAAAAGATACCAAATATAAACTATAGTCATCTTTGGGCAGTGGGAGTTTTTTACATCCTTTTTATTTTCCACTTAACAGTGAAAAGAGCCTCCTGTTCATCTCTCTCAGCAACTTCTACTGAAGCTGTCCTTTCTGTTCCTTATTCTATGCCTATGACCTCTCTTTATTCTCTTGGATCATCCACTGGGGTTTTTTCTTGCTCTATCATGAGTTATAGTATGCCTTTGATATCCTATCAGTAATTACATAAGAGGCAGCTTCACTTGGAGATAAAGTCACAGTTAATATCAGTTTTCATTGCTTTCATCACATACTCAGAACCACAGAGTATGTATGTTACATAGGTTTATGTTGCCCTGAGCATGTTAGCAATAGTGGTGCAGTATGCAGTTCCTAAAGGAACTTACCTTTGAATAGGATCTAAGACAAATTCAAGCATCTAAAAACTCCCTATCCACGAGAAAGGACTCTGTTGTTCACTACTGTATCCACAAAGAGATGCTGAATATATATTTGAGAGACACAGGAACGAATACATAATTATGTACGCACATAGGAAAGGAATGGTTGTTATAATGTGCTGATAGCATCAGTAGGTGACATCTCATAATTCTGTGGGCTACAAATACCTATTTTCACTTTTTTAAAAGAAACTACCCACTTTTCTCATTTGTGTGCTTGGTTTTACATAGTTGCAATCTAAACTTCATACAGTATGGTATTCTGCTATTCTTCCTATTTCATCTAGCTTTTTTCCTTAGTGTTTATAATTACAGGTTTAGATGAGTATATAATGGTCTGTTGAGGTGTATCATAGTTTACCAAACCATGCCCCTCAGACTGAGTTTTCTGCTTTCACTAATGTGTGGGAAAGATTTTTTTTATGCAGACTTATCAGCTTAAGTTTCTAGGAACAGCACTGATTGATGGAAGTAGTCTTTATTGTTCTTGATAACATTTGTTCATGTGTTCATTTATTTGCTTATCTAGAGATTTATTTATTTTTACTGTTTGAACCAAGACAGAAAATTGAAGTTGTGAATTAGAGGGCACCCTGGCCTGGGAGCTGGGTGATGGGGGTTCAAGGCTCAGTGGGTTGAATGTGAATCCAACAGTAGCATGCTGGGGTGGAAGCAGAGGCGGTGGCTGGTCAAGGAGCCACCTACTGTGTTTGTCCTTGTGAGAGATAAATGAGGAGAAAACAAAAAGAAGGCAGATCTGAAAGGCTCTAAAGGAACAGTTGGCAGAACTAGGGTTTGCTTGCATGTGAAAACATCAAGAGGACATCAGAGGGGATGGAGGGTTTGAGCCAGGATGCTCAGGGGAATGGCCCTTAACGTGATTTTTTTTTTTTTTTTTTTTAATAAAAGGGATGTCCAGCGGAGGAGTTGCTGAGGAAAAGGAGGCAGGAGCTCAGTTAGGTTTTAAATGTATTGGGCTTAACTTGCACCTAGTGGAAGTGTGTCTGGTAGCTGGAGAGCAATCAAGGAAAAAGGAAACTTTGGGGCCATTGGTGCAGGCTGAGTGGTGGGGCCTTGATGGGAGGGGGAGGCTTCCAAGGGGAGCATGGAGAGCAGTGAGGGCAGGAGAGTGGAGAACAGCTCTGTTGAGGGGATGAAGGAGGAAAAGGAGAATGGAGGAGGTCCAGGGACTGGCAGGGTTTCAGAAACCCGGGATGGGAAGGTGGGTGGGTGATCTGCTACCACAGACAGGCCAGAGACGAGGGACCCCCATGGCCTTTCTCGTGACCCTCAGAAATAGATAATGACTTGCAGATGCCGAGATTCCTATTCTGTTTCTCCAGCATTGCACACAGGTCTTTCAGATGAACATGTACAAACCCAGATTACCGGCATCTTTCAGTTATCTGGGCTAATAAACCAGTAGTGATTGTGGATAATGAAGCTTTACACTGAGATGAATTGTGTGACTTTTCCAGGAGTTGAAGTTTAGGATAAAGAGAATTAATTTGTGCTCCTCTATTTCCTTCCTTCGGGACAGCAGCAGACTTCCCTAAATGGCATTTCCTAGCCTACTCTGTGAAGTTGATCTTACAACTGATAGGTGGATGCCTTTCTGCCAAAAGTTAGTTTTCCTCTAGATTTTTGGGTGGTCACTTAAAGATTTATTTCTTTGAATGAAAAAAATTGTTCATTAAGTCCTTGAGAAAGGATTGAGTGGGGGCAAACACGTGGATTCCTGTGAAAAGCTGAAATCCATGAATAATTATGGAGACACATTTGGGAGCTCATTCTCAAAGAATGATTAGAACCTTGGTACCTGGGAGGCTATGAGCATCCACAATTGACTCTGATGTTGGATTCAGCTTTGCCACTCACCAATTTGGAGTTTTGAGCTTTGGAGTATGTTAGTTATCCTCTCTGTAACTTATCTACTAAAATGGATGTGGAGTTGTTGAAAGAGTAGAAAGGTTACATTTAAACATAAAAGTGTTTATTTAAAGTTTGCATTCACCACTCAAAACTGTGGGCTGCTATCCTCCTTCTCCTCTAACCCTGGCCCCTTTGACACACCTGAGCTGTCAGTGGATTTTGAGGGTTTGGGAGCCTCTTTAGGGAAAGTGTGTGGAGCCCTTAGCATAGGACGGCTCTGCGGGGGACTGTGGTGTTAGCAATGCATGCTTTCTGTTTCCTTAGCCTTCTAGACTTTTGCATTAGGAGGTGGGTGATGAGAAGTGGGTCTGAGCTGTAAATGTCCTGCCTCGCTGGGAACTGATGGGGGGCTTTTCTGGCCATGGGATGTGCACCGGGGGGCTTTGGCAATGGCTCCAGCGGCTGCAAGAGGGTGTGCGTGTGCGTGTGCGTGTGTGTGTGTGTGTGTGTGTGTGTGTGTATGTGTGTGTTAGGGGAGTTGGGGCTCTTGCTGGGTCTGGCTGAGGAGCTGCCTCCGCGTTATGACCTGGTTCTTGTGTGCTGGCAGCTTCAGAGCAGCTGCTGCTGCTTTTTGCCAGGCCTCAGATGTGGTTAGGCTCGATTTCCTCCCCGCTGGCCTCTGGCCGGGCCGCCACCGGCTGCTTGAGGCAGGGGCTTCCGTCAGGAGAACTGGATCCTGCTCTGGGCCGCAGATCAAGAGGCTGGGGGTGGGGCACAGGGAGCCTGCAGAGCAGCCTGCAGCTGTGCTCCCCCTTCACCCCCGCCTGCTGCAGGGGAACGTGTGCTGCCCAGGGGATAGCTCTGCATGGGTCAGAGTTGCAGGGCTGTAGTTTGGAGTTCTGGTCGGAGAACAGCAAGTTACATAGAACTTTTAATGGATGGGAAGTTTCAGGCTTGGCACCCCATCTTAACCAGGGTCATCTTCACCTTCCAGTGCGCCTCATCTCTTAGAAATTTTCTCCATTTTCTTTCTGCATTATGTGTGATCTGCCTCTGTATATTATAACTGCAGTCAACTCTAGCAACGGAACTAGCACAATAAATACCCAGAAATTCTCCCTGACTGCTCCCTTCTCATCCTGTTCACAGGCATGTGTAGTTTGCACAGACTTTCAGGTGTGTTATAGATGCTCTATTCTTAAATCTTTTTCCCCCTAAATAAAAATGAAAATACCTATGATAAATTTTGGAAACTATAAACAAGAAAGTTACTCTCTATCATGCAGAGGATAAGCACTGTTAACATTTCTGTGTATTTTCCCTTGCTATTTTGTGTACTTAGGCATGCATTGTAATTGAATTGAATTGTTAAATTGGCCAATATTTCAAATCCTGTTTTTTCCCCCATTTCAGATAGTACATACTTCCCCCATCATAAAAACCTCTGAAAGCATTCATTTAATAAGTACATTCGTGAGTTTCACTTTTTCATTTAATACATTTGTTTTGTTTTATATTCTTATTCCATATCATTTTAAGTAGTTGTGTGCATCTACTGATTAAATATTATAGACAGACGTATGTTGGAGATATTGCAGGTTCAGCTCCAAACCACTGCAATAAAGTGAATATGGCAGTACAGCTGGTCGTGTGAATTTTTTGGTTTCCCAGTACATATAAAAGTTGTATTTAACTATATTGTAGTCTATCAAGTGTGTGATAGCATAATGGCTTTTTAAAAAGTGTACATACTTTAATTTTAAAATACTTTTTTGCTAAAAAATGCTAACAAAGTAAGCACATGCTATTGAAAATGATACCAGTAAGACTCACCCAATGTGAGGTTGCCACAACCTTCAGTTTGTCATAAAAAAAAAAACCACCCCCAGTATCTGCGAAACACAATAGAATGAAGCACAATAAAAAGAGGTATGCCTGTATTAAAATTTTTCTTATTTTATGTATTACTTGAATCATACTTGACTCTAGTGTTTTATGTATGTTAAACAGATAAAGCATAATAATAAACACAGGCCACCTCCCCAAGTTAGCTAGAACATTGCCAACACCACTGAAATTACCTGGGTGTTTCCGCCCCAACCCTTTCTCCCTTCTTCACCTCCAGAGGTAACCATTACCTTGAATTTTGTTTTTATCTTTCCCTTGCTTTTTAAAGTGTTCACTATGTAAGTTTGCATTCCTATACATTTAATTTTGCTTGCTTGTTTGAGCTTCGTAGACTCAGCAGGACATACATAGTTCTCGAGACTTCATTTTTTTTTTTAAACCCAGTTGTGGTTTCTGGGATTCATTTATGTTCCTGGGGCTCATTCATTCACACTGCTCTGTAGTATTCCATTGTCCATTCTGTAGTTTATGAGCCCTTAGAATATTTCCATTATGTGGTTTTTATGTGTAAGGCTGCTATGAACATTTATGTACATGTCTCCTGATGGATGTGTACAAAGCTTTCCTAGGAGTCAGATTGCAGGGCTATAGGAGATGTGCATGTTTGACATTAAAAGGCAGTACCACAAACATTTCCAAAGTAGTTGTTCTGTTTTGCTTGCCTCCCAGTGAGGTATAAGCAGTAATTACTGGGGCCGAACACTGTGGTTCAAGCCTGTAATTCCAGCACTTTGGGAGGCCAAGGCAGACAGATCATTTGAGGTCAGGAGTTCGAAACCAGCATGTGAAACCCCGTCTCTACTAAAAATACAAAAATGAGCTGGTCATGGTGGTGGGCACCTGTAATCCCAGCTACTCGGTAGGCTGAGGCAGGTGAATTGCTTGAGCCTGGGATGTGGAGGTCGCAGTGAGCAGAGATCATGCCATTGCACTCCAGCCTGGGTAACAAGAGTGAAACTCCATCTCAAAAAAAAAAAAAAAAAATTTAGGAATTAGCCAGGTGTGGTGGCACGCGCCTGTAGTCCCAGCTATTTGGGAGGCTGCAGCACAAGAATCACTTGAGCCCTAGAGGCAGAGGTTGCAGTGAGCCAAGATCCCACCACTGTACTCCAGCCTGGGTGACAGAGCGAGACTCTGTCTCAAAAAAAAAGGAGTGGTTATTGGGCCACGTGTAGTGGCTCACCCCTGTAATCCCAGCACTTTGGGAGGCCAAGGTGGGTGGATCCCTCGAGGCCAGGAGTTCGAGACCAGCCTGGCTAACATAGTGAAACCCCAACTCTACTTAAAAAAAAAAAAATACAAAAATTAGACGGGTGTGGTGGTGCGTGCCTTTAGTCTCAGGTACTTGGGAGACTGAGGCATGAGAATTACTTGAGCCCTGGAGGCAGTGGTTGCAAGATTCTACCACTGCACTCCAGCCTGGGCAGCAGAGTGAGACTCTGTCTCAAAAAAAAAATTTATTGCTAAACCCCATTGGCACTTGGTATTAAACTAAAACTCTTGCAGTGCTTACTATGTACCTGGTACTATTATAAATGCTCTTCATATATTGTTTAATTTTCTAAATAACCTTGTGAGATAGGTGCTGTTACTCATTTGCAATTTACAGGTGATAAAACAGAGGCACAGAGAGATTAGCTAACTTGCTTATGGTCACACAGCTAGTAAGCGGTGGGGCCAAGAGTCAAACTAAATGTTCTTCCTCTTCAATCCTGCATGATAGGTATAAAATGCAATCTCGTTGTGATCTTATTTGGTATTTTTCTGATTACTGATGATATTATTTTTTTCATATGTTCAGTCCCCATTTTCTTTTCATGAAGAATAAATATAAAATTTAAAACCACCTCCTTATTGTTGGGCACTCAGGTTTGTAATTCTCTACTGTTTATGCTTGAGGGAAAATCGTTGGCACATGTAGCTTTTTAATGTTTTCTATTGGCTTGTTTACTTTTGCATTTCCAGTGAAATTAAGGATACTTCGTGCATTGTGATCTGGAGACAACTACTTCCTCTCTCTGTGTTTAGTGTCCTCACCTCTGATCTCCACTTTGGAAGAGCGTGTGGTGATTAAATGAGATAAGTCAATGTTTGTGTCGTGATACTCTGCCTGTCGTGAGAGGGTTCCATCAGAGTCATGTGGAGACTTTTCCTGGTTCTTTCTCTTCTTTTCCTTTCTTCCTGGAACCCACGTTTATTACTGTTGGGTCAGAGGACATGAACAAAGTCCTGTGCTTCTGCCAGATATGATGACCTCAGGCAATGAGGCCCATTTCAGCTTTTTCCTAAGTATCACCCCAGCCACTGGAAGATTGGCTATATCTGCCCATTTTGTAGTAGGAAAAACACGTTTTACTGATAAGCATGTAGTAACCACAAGAATGACTGCCTCCCCTACCTCATACAAGAATACCCTCTGCCAACATATAATGCTCTCAAGAAGTTAGACGTAACCCTCCTGGATTTGCTGTCTGCAGAGAGGGCCAGTTTGGGTATAGAGGGTGTAGACATGGGACTGGGAGCCAGTGTGCCCATGTGCACACACTCCTTCATTTCTGCAAGAGCAGACAGAAGTGCACATCTTCTGCAAGGGTTCCCCTAAAAGTCTCTTTCTGCACTCACTGATTGGTTTTATCAGTAAATCTTTGAAAGGGAGAATCCCCTTAAGAAATGAATAATTGATCAACCCTAGACAGAACATACCATAAATACAATCCATTTGCTATTAGAGAGAGTGGGGCTATCCATTTGGTGGCAAGGAAGAAGGAATTGGCTTTGTGTGGAGGTGGATTGTGAACTCTGGGGCTGAGATAAAGGATGAGGCTGGAAAGAGCAGCCCCTTGAACAGCTGCTGTGGATCAGAGTAGCTGAGCTGGGGGTATGTGTGGTTGGGAAAGTACTGGGTGGAGTTTACCGGCCAGCAGGATAGGGAGCAGCCACCACTATCTTGGAGTCCCATGAGAATTCACTTCAAGAGATTCCCCTGCAGAGGATGGGCCACTGGCCCCTGAAGATTGACTACAGGCTAGTTCATTCTGGCTAAAAACACCTTCTTGGACATGGTTCTTCTAATATGGTGTGTAACTGCTGATGGTCAGCAGAACAGCCCTTCAGATTCTGTTCCTCTTGTAACTTCCCCCTTCTTAGAGGCCTTAGGAAGGTATAGCCAATGAGAAATTTGCTCTTTCAAGATAACATTCTTCATCTTCCCTCTTCCCTTCTGTTTTCCTTTAACAGAGAATTGCTGATCTGGTTTTGATGTGTTGAAAGTTAGGAAAGATTTGGGAAGCCTGGTGTCATTTCTGCACCCTTCACTGTGTTGTTGGCTGAATGAGGTGTTTGGGGAGAGGCATTCCTCACTTTTCCAGTCTTGCTTGGCATCTGGGGGGGGCTCTGGAGCCCCCTGGTTGGGGAGGGCAGGCTTCTACTGTTAAACACAGGACCAGCTCTGGGGATTTGGGAGCCTAAGAAGGGAGTGCAGTGTAGAGGAGGAGGCAGAGGACCTCATGAGCTAGCCAGGCGGGGTACAGGGTCACCTTCAGCCCAGGGTCCTCAGCCCTCTGAAGGTGGGAAATGTGACTGGGGTTGGTGATGCTCAATGCACATGAACTCTTCATGGAGTATAGTGAAGAGTTAGATCTCTTCTTGGATCTGAGAAGGACATTTTCCCTGCCTGAGAAACATTTCCTGCCTCTCAGTCTCCTAGTAACAAATCCCTGCTGCCCCTAGGTGATGGGAACACACCTCCAACTTGGGTGTGTTCCCATCACCTAGGGGCAGCAGGGATTTGAAGACCTAGGCTGGGATGAGCATAATCCCTGTCAGTGGTACTGTGAAGCAGGGAAGAAACCTGATGGGGTTGGGTGTGAGGGCCCCAGCGAGGGCAGGGAAAAGGGGTTTGCACCTGGAAGTTGGCAGTAAGATAGGTAGCACCAGCACCGTGGTGGGCCTCTCTGGAGGCCCCCTACAGCCTTTGCAGACCTCTACCATGTGTGCATTGTAATGGGTGCCAAAATAACAGAGCGATCGCCAACTTTGCCTAGAGCTTCCACAGAGCATCTTCTCAAAGTATGGGAGTGATGAGGCTTGCACCAGCCAGGTCCCTGGGGAGGAGGAAGTGACAGAGCTTTTTGAACTCCACTGCGTTTCGAAAGTGTGGCAGACACCTGGTCCCCTAGGAGCATATGGTGTAGTTGACCACACAGTCTTATGAAAAGATCCCTAACAGAACATGGCTGTGCACAGTGACTGTAGACTCTGGGGCAATCTGTGGTGGGCAGGACTAGTCAAGGAGGACTTTCTCAGGGAGAGGTTGATTCTGTTCCATGTCTCACTGCTACAGTTAATCACTTGCCTCCATGACCATGTTTCATTTTCATCTGTTTGCTATTGCCTTAATTCAGGTCTTTATTGTTACTAATCTGGACAGTTGCATAGTCTAACTGGTCTTTGGATCACTAGCTTCGAACCCTGCAGTCTGTCTTCTACAGGATGCCTGAATGCCCCTCCTGAAATGTAAAGCTACTCCCTGTAGCATTCAGGCTGTGGTCCATACATCTGCGTCCCCTGCCTTTGCGATCAAGATACACTCAACAGCTTACCTGTCTCCAAGCCTGCCTGGCCTTATGATTCTGTGGCTTTGCACATGCTGTTCCTTCCATCTGGAATTCCTGCAGAATGCTTCCCCTTCTTCCAAAATACCTGCCACTCTTTCCAACCTCTCTGAGATTTCTTTGAGATGAAACCTTCCTGGACAGCCACCTGCCCAGATAGCAGTATAGACTGAGCCCCCGCAGGCCCCTGTAGATACTGCTTTCACAGCACTGGAATGACTTAGGGCATTGATTTATAGGCCTTTTTCTGCCTTTTCATCTTAAAAATTCTTGAGGTTCCTGAAATACATAGTCTGGTCTGTTGTCAGGTAACAAATCACCCCAAAACACAGCGGTATAAAACAGTAATTATTTTGTTATGCTCAGGGATTCTGTGGATTGGGAAGTCGGAAATGACAACAGCACGGGTAGCTTGTATATGTTCCTTGATGTTTAGGGCCTCAGCTAGGAAGGTATAAAAGCCGGAAGTAACTTGATGATTGGGCTGGAATCCTCAAAGGGCTCTTTCACCCACACATTTGGCAGATGATGGCAGCTATTGGCTGGTACTTCAGCTGGGAATATCAGCTGACTCCTCCATGTGGCCTCTCCACATGGCCTGGGCGTCCTCACAGCATGGTGGCTGGGCTCCAAGAGTGAGTGTCCCAAGAGAACCAGGCAGAAGCTGAATTGCCTTTTATGATCTAGCTTTGAAAGTCATGTAGTGTCACTTCCACCATTGTCACAAGCCCACCCAAATTGAAGAGGAGGGAACGTAGACCCCACCTCTCCATGGGGGAAGTGTCCAAGTCGCACAGTAAGAAGAGCATGTGGGCTGGAGAGAATGTTGTGGCTGTCTTTGGGGGACACAGTCTGTCACACATATTAAGCACTTGAGGCATACGAATGGCATTCTTAAACTGCAGATTGAAGCCAGGGTGGACTATGAGGAAGAGTTATGAAATTGGTGGCTGGGAGTCTCGAGAGGGTATGTTGAAGAGATTGTACAGTGGAGAACAGTGTGTGTTTGTGTGTGTGTGTGCGTGCGCGCACACATGCGTGTGCATGCACATGCACATGTATGTGTGGACAGGGAGGGGGCTTGGGGATACACAGAGTTGCTTAAAGGACCCACGGTCAGGTGAGACAATTAAAAGGTATACACAGAAAGACCCAGATTAGGAAGGCAGGGATGGAAAGGGAGGAGATAAAATTGAGAGACAGTTCACATTTAGAATTGTTTGGATCTATTTGATCCACGTATTCTGCACACATTGGAAGAATATGAGTAACATTTGGATTTGGAATGTTCATGAATGCAAAAATGGAAAAGTTGGGAAAGGAGCTATCAGGAGGGAGAGTTCAGTTCTGTTTTAGACAAGCTGACTCTCAGTGGGCTTGTAGAATGGTCTAGGGGTTGAAGCTAGCTGGGGGGTAGTTGAGAAGTTCTGAGAGAAAGCAGACATTTAGGCTGGGGTTTGTGGCTCACATCTGTAATCCCAGCACTTTGGGAGGCCGAGGCAGGAAAATTGCTTGAGCTCAGCAGTTTGACATCAGCCTGGACGACATAGCAAGACCTTGTCTCTACTAAAAATAAAATCAGCTGGGCATGATGGTACACACCTGTGGTCCCAGCTACTTGGGAGGCTGAGGTGGGAGAATCAGTTGAGGCTGCATTAAGCCATGATCGCGCAACTGCACTGCAGCCTAGGCAACAGAGCAAGACCCTGTCTCAAAAAAAGGAACACCTCACAGTGATGTTTGCTGGAGTTCAGAGGGAAATGAGAATTAAGGGGTAAAGTGGAGGGTTTCTGAGCTGGGACTGGTCTAAGCTGAGGCTTTGAAAGGGCCTAAACTGGTCCCCATCCTCCTCTGGCATTGTCCCGCCTCCCTGCCGATAATTGCCAAATAGCTGCTTGCATTTCTTTTCAGCATCTCCACTGATAAGAACTTGTTTCCTCTGGTTGCTAGGGGGATGGGTTTCAGTGCATTTTCTAGTATCTCTAAGTATGAAGCAAGCTTTTCCCTAAATGGAACCTAAACTTTTCTCTCTCATTACCCATTTTCTAATTCCATGCCTTAAGGCCACCCAAAACAAGTCTAATTCTTTTTACAAACAGTAGGCCTTCAGATGTTGAAGGACTTTCTGGAGTTTTATCTCCTTCAGAGCCAAAAGGGAGCTGTTCCTCTTGTGGTTTTGAACCATCGTGCTCGCCTTCCTCTGTGCCCAGAGGGTACAGCCCCACAGGGAAGTCTGCGTTCAGGCGGGGACTGCCAGGCACAGCAGGGCTGTCACTGCCTGTGCTGTAGTCCTGTTCAGGTCAGGTCGCAGCTGTGTGTGTCAGACTGTGGGTCAGGACCCATTAGTAGACCCCAAAGTCAATTTGGAAGGTTGCAACTTGCATTCAGAAATAAAGAAGAAAGATGCATTAATGTATCTATTAAGGGAAAGTACTGTTTTACGAAACTTGCCATATATAAGTAGCTAAAGGATCACAGTGTAAAATGTATTTCTTACTGTGGATTGCAGTGAAATTTTTTGGAAAAAAAAACTGGGTTGTAAGATCCTTTGAAGCTGCCACATCACATCATACTGGGTATGCTGTCATTTAGCTCTCAGGGTTTTACCTCTCCTGATTGCTAAGATATTTTTATGGATACTGCCGCTGCTATTATGTGCTTCTCCCATCTTTAATTTATTTGCACAGGTGTGGTTTGGAGTTTAAGTGTGAGACTCGGTTTACCCTTTTAGATTTTTTTCTCTTTAGTCTGTTGACCTTTTGGCACCCGGTTCTGTCACTCAACATAGCTTTATCCCTTCTATTTTCAACATCTACTTATTTATTAAGTGTGCCTTCTCTATCATTATTGATAAATGTATCGAACAAGATAGTTCCAAGAACAGAGCCCTGTGGCAGGCCACTAAGTTGATACACCTCTTGTACCCTTTGAGCATGGTCATTTCACAGTGGCGAACCAGCCCTTCAGCCTGTCATTCTCTGTAGCTGGCCTCGAAAGGGTAATGGCAGACTTTGTGAAACTTGAACACAGACAGCCAAAGTTGCAAAGTCAAAGGCCTACAGAAGGTTGGCAGGTAACACAAGTGAATGAAGTGATAATTAATTCAAGCAATTAATAAGTAATTCCTGACCCCGGCCTTGGTTTCAAGAAGGCAGTGTGGAGCGGGAAAGCTGGGGGTGAGCTGGAGTAGTTGTATTCTATGGAAGCAGTAGCCTGCTCAGTTACAGATTTGCCCATAGAAGTGTGGACCTTCAAGAAAATCAAATTTCATGTGGAATTTGATTTTCGAATGTTGGGAAAACCAAAACGTTAACACTGGCTGGGTGCAGTGGCTCACGCCTGTAATTCCAGCACTTGGGAGGCTGAGGTGGATGGATCACAACGTCAGGAGATCGAGACCATCCTGGCCAACATGGTGAAACCCCGTCTCTACTAAAATACAAAAAACTAGTGGGGCATGGTGGTGCGTGCCTGTAGTCCCTTACTCAGACTGAGGCAGGAGACTCACTTGAACCCAGGAGGTGGAGGTTGCAGTGAGCTGAGATTGTGCCATTGCACTCCAGCCTGGTCAACAGAGTGAGATTCCATCTCAAAAAACAAAACATTAACACCATATAGGCAACTAAAACAAACTTGGGGCAGATTTGGCCTGAAGCTCTCAGCTTTGTGACCTCTCAGCCACAGTATCTCCTCATCTGCTGGTCTAGTGACCCCATGACTCAAAGCACTAAGATTGTTTGGATGTTGGTAGGTTAATGGCCTTCTGTGGAACCTGACTCCTTGAGGTTCTTACCTGAGCTGTTCTTAAATGCAGCAGACTGTGAGTGGGGAAGGACGCGTCTCTTTCTCTTGCCTGTTGGCCCCGTCTCCTGCTGGCAGGTTTCCTCTGGCATCACTGACAGCTGTTGAGAAAGGTGTCAGTGGGATCCTTTGGTTGGGAAATGGGAATTTAGAGTTTCTTAAGATCTCCCCATCCATGCTGGCTTCACTTACCTCTTATCTGTGTCTAGTTTTCCCTTTTTCCTCTTTTTGGTCCGAGAAGCATTTTCCTTCCCAGGGAATTCAGAGGCACAAGAGCCATCCTAGCCCTTCGTTGTTCTTATTCACACACCAAAAATAACTTTTTGAATCCCTTTTAGTTGTCCTGACCATTTTGGGGAAGCCTCCTCTCGTGTAGCATTAGTCTTCCTGACACTTTCGTAAATCCATGCTACTCTCTGGTGTTTCTTCTTGGCTGTGTATGCCCCCTCCATCTTTTATGCAGGTGCATGTAAGATTTGACCACTTCAGACTGTAGAGCCTCCTGAGCCACATTCGTTTAGGCTTCTAAGAAAGAACAGAGTTCTGGGTGATCCCCGCCACATTCCTAGACTTCTGAAAGGCAGTCTTCCACTGGGGTCAGGGAAAGGCTGTTATATTCCGTGGCCAGTGGGGATGGCGGGGCCTTCATTTGCCTGAGTGTTGCTGCTCCAGCTATGGGCAGGAAGCACAGGAGTCGTTGAGATTTGGACCCTGCCTGGCAGGAACCACCATCCAGTGGGGAAGGGAGGCAGCTGCTTGAACAAATAACAGTAGTGGCATGTGATAAGTGCTAATAGACGTGCCCTGAGAACCCAGGGAAGGAGCCACAGATAATTCTGTGAAGTAGGTAGGGGAGGAGGTGACACTGAGCTGATGCTTGAAGGATAAGCCAGAGAGGCTGCTCTAAGAGGCTGAGAAGGGCATTCCAGGCAATGAGAACTGCGTGTACAAAGCCTAGCGACGTCAGAGAACATGGCCTGTTAGAAAAGCATGAGGGTCTTTTGTGGCCAGAATGGGGGCAGGGATGAGGATGAGGCAGGAACTACAGGCTGGGGCCTCTGCCAGCCTCCCACGGAACTCATCCCAAACCCTGGTTTCCCACCACATTTAGGAGCTCATGATGGTCTTGTCTTGACAGTTTTAGGAGTGGCATCGTTTTAGCCACCTATTTAAAACACTTTGAGGCCAGACACAGTGTCTCGCACCTATAATCCCGACACTTTAGCAGGCTAAGGCAAGAGGATCATTTGAGGCCAGAAGTTAGATATCAGCCTGGGGCAACATAGCAAGACTCTGGCTCTTAAAAAAAAAAAAAATTAGCTGGGCGTGGTACATGCATGAAGTCTCAGCTACTTGATAGACTGAGGTGAGAGGATTGCTTGAGTCCAGGAGTTCAAGGCTGCAGTGAATTATGATCATGCCACTGAACTCTGGCCTGGGTGAGAGTGTGTCTCTAAAATAAATAAATAAAATACTTTGTGTTCTACCTGAAGGACTGATTTCTTTTTTAGCTTTTTATTTTTACAGAATTTAAAAATGTATAGAAAAATAGCAGGCATCATACTTGGGACTCCCACATACCCCAAATTTGTAGGTTTTGCCTCATTTACTTATTATTTTGTCTATATAT